>NC_022029.1:17660061-17673435 GCF_000317375.1 Microtus ochrogaster
CCACCCACCTACCTACCTACCTACCTACCTACCTACCTACCTACCTACCTACCTACCTATCTTTCTACCTATCTAGTTATTTTATTTTGAGAGGGATCTTGCTTTATTGTTGAGGGCATCAACTCCTGGCCCCAACTGATCCATGTGTAATTGTGGTTAGAGATGTGGACCACAGGGGTGACATGAGGTATTCCTTAGATTAGATGTAGCCAGGGGTGACTTTTGATGCTGCTACCTCTAGACTCTGTGTACTGGGAATGCACCACCATGCCACTTATGTGGTACTGGGGACCAAACCCAGGGCTTTGTGCTTGCCAAGCAACATTCTACCAACTGAGATCCACCCCCCCCCCAGGTCCTGGGGTACTTTTTTTAAAAAAATATTTATTTATTTCTTATGTATAAAATATTCTGTCTGTGTGTATGCCTGCAGGCCAGAAGAAGGCACCAGAGCCCATTACAGGTGATTGTGAGCCACCATGTGGTTGCTGGGAATTGAACTCAGGACCTTTGGAAGAGCAGGCAATGCTCTTAACCTCTGAGCCATCTCTCCAGCCCCATGGGGTACTTTTAATATGGTTGAGAGCTTGAACGTAGTGACGCATCAGTTGCTTTACAGGTTATTATTGTGTTTAACACTGCCCAGTAGGATGTATGCTTCGTTTTTCCTTGTTAGTTCCTTTTCTGAGACAGTCTTACTGTATATCTCAGGCTGGTCTTGACCTTACGGCAATGCTCCTGGCCTCAGGCTGCCGATCTAAAGGAAGGCAGGGCAGTGTGGTCAGGGAACTACTAGTTCTGTGGAAGTAGGCAATGTGGCACCCATCCTGTCATGTGGCCTCTGCCTCAGGCTGAAAGAAAAATCACTCTAACCATCGATATCCCCACCAGTTTATTGTTCATGCATCCTTGTGGAGTTTTGATAAATTAAGATCTAAATGATTTCCCGGGTCTGTGAAATCTGGTAATAGTGTTTGATACTTACAGGAAATAGCACAGATGTTTGTGAGAGTTGGAATGTGTGAACAAGCCGTGAGCGCATTCTTGAAGTGTAACCAACCGAAGGCTGCGGTGGACACCTGTGTACACCTCAACCAAGTAAGGAGCGGACAGTGGCCGTTACGGGAGATTGTTGTCTTAGGGATTAAGTGAAAGTCACTGAAGTGGTCTCCGTGTGAGATGTGGAGGGCTAGGCATGGCTTTGGGGAAAGAAGCCTAGCTCGTGGGCATTTGCACTTAACCTCTTGTGTTACCACAAGGATGACCTGCTCACAACTTAGCTAACCAAGGAACACAAGAACAGACCTGTGCTTTCAAGTCTTCGTCTGGAAGTAATTTCACAGTTTCCTGCGTTTTGTTAGGGCTGGGTTTTGTTTTCAGGAAAGGACCAGGTTAATGGTCACTCATTGCTGAAGGACAGACCTGAGCCACTTGATCAATATTTGTTTTGGCAAATCTATTTCCTTTCTCTTTTATAGAAAACATGCATTTGATATTTTTTTTAAAATCCTGAAATTTAACTAAAATAGGTACAGAATTATTACAGAAACCGTTGGCTATCAGTGCATTCCTTTAAGTATTTCTTTGAAGTGTTTTTATAAAGATCTATTTGCCTTATAAACATAATCTGTAAATGTTAAATCTAATATGATATCTTCTTAAATGGAACTGTATATTTATTTTACATTGAAAACTAAAAAATGGGTTCTTTTTCTGGCTTATAATATGTACAAAAATAGAACTATAAGATTAATGTGATTATAAAATTTGAGACTTTCATTTTCAAATGCACTTCTCCAAGAAATCCATCTTAGATGGTTCAGTTATTTTGAAACGTTTGCTTGTATAACTTATGCTTGCTCTGATTACAGATCCCTTCTAGACTATGTACTGGTTTTGCTCTATTTTGAAGTAGTGTTAGCGTTCATTACAAGCTTCGGAGCTTGTTGTGGGACTTTTAGGATGTAGCTATTGGAATATTGGGTGACCGAGTGGTATAATGCTTTTCCAGTGGAACAAAGCTGTTGAATTGGCTAAAAGTCACAGCATGAAGGAAATCGGATCTCTGCTGGCTAGGTATGCAGCGCATCTGCTGGAGAAGAACAAGACCCTGGATGCCATAGAGCTCTACAGGAAGGCCAGCTACTTTTTTGAAGCGGCCAAACTGATGTATAAGGTAAGGCACAGTCCTGCTGGACATTTGTTTTGTTCCAGTCACGCCTTGTTTTAACTTTAAACCTTATTATTAAAAAATTGCAAATAAACGACACGTACCAAAATCAAGCAGCCCCAAAGCCTTCCGTCTTGGTGGACTTGTGTGCAGTTAGAATAGCCATTCAAGTATATTTTTATGCACTTACATACCACCACACGGGGAAATCCACGGCAGAACTGGAACTAGAACAATTAGCTTTATATCTTCTTTGATAGCTTGACAAAAAAGCATTCTGTTTTCTTTGTAAACTAGTGTTTCTCACAGCAAAATCACTGCAAGTCTGCCTGTTGCTGCCATCTGCTAACAAGGGTAGTTATGGGTACCAGCAACTTGTCAGCTCGTAAACACCTGTGCATTTGGTACAGAAGCTAACCAAGAATTTAAGAATTTTCTGGGATGGCCAAAAACAAACTCTTTTAACTGGAATTAAATCCTATTGATAAGAAAGTTATAATTCCTTGTAAAAATGTACGCATTTTAAAACAACATATTTCTTTAATATCCATTATACAGTATACACAATTTTTACACTGTTATCCTCTTTCCTTGCTTGACTTCATAAAAAGAGAACATTTTCCTCAAAATCATTTAAAGAAACTTCTGAAGGACACACCATTCTTTCCACTCTGATTTAGTTATTTAATGGATGTTATTTTTAAGGTTGTTAGTTTCTATTCAAGTGACTGAATACTGAAGAAAAAACAATGGCTTTTAAAGTCTAAAACATAGTTGCATTTGTATTCCACCCTACCACTCTCCCTCATCTTTTAAGAATCAAATTTCAGTTAACTTTGGAAATGACTCTGTTTGTACAAACATACAGCAGGAAGTATGTGTCCCAATTTTTTGAAATGTTTAAAGATTGCCGATGAAGAGGCCAAGAAGAGGACGAAGCCTTTGCGTGTGAAGAAGCTCTACGTGCTGTCGGCCCTGCTCATTGAGCAGTATCATGAGCAGATGAAAAACGCCCAGCGAGGGAAAGTCAAAGGGAAGAACTCGGAGGTAACGGAGAACATTTCCATGCTTAAATAGCAACAATGCCAGGTCCTCTCCCGCACCTCTCCCTGGACAAGCGCTTCCCTTTGTAGGATTGTTCAGTTCTTTAAGGAGCTTAGAGAATAGCAATGCTGCATTTAGAGTAAGTATGCAGGCTGAGATATTTCTCTCTAGAGATGTGGAGAACCGTTTTTCTTTAAGACTATCTTGTTAGATGCTTTAATTTACTTTTGTTAAAGTGTTTTTAATCAGAGAATTAAAAAACTTAGAATATTCTATTTTTACTGTAAATGAATCTTATTACATTAAGTAAATTTCACATTGGCTTAAAGTTTAATCAGGTCTATTTTAAGCTTTGATCTTAATTTAGAAAGCTGTGGGTTGTGATAGAGAACTCGAACCCGTGGCGGCAGGAGAGATGCCGACATCTCCCGGGGAGCTGTGTTGCTGTCTTAGTTTCAGACCTCACCTCCATAGTAATAGCTCTCTTGTGCTATGAGGGCTGAGACTGTCTGTGTTTGGGCTGACCCAGTGCGCTGGCTTCCCTCCCAGGCCACTTCTGCCTTGGCTGGGTTGCTAGAAGAGGAAGTTCTCTCCACAAGCAGTCGGTTCACTGATAACGCTTGGAGAGGAGCTGAGGCTTACCACTTCTTCATACTCGCCCAGCGGCAGCTCTATGAGGGATACGTGGACACAGCCTTGAAGACAGGTGGGCACCTCACATAATCTGTGGAGGACATCCTAAACTTTTTTAAAACTTGTTTTTATTGAGCTATATATTTTTTCCACTCCCCTCACTTCCTCTCCCGTCCCCTTCTACCCTCTCCATGGTCCCCAGGCTCCCAGTTTACTCAGGAGATCTTGTCCTTTTCTACTTCCCATGTATTTATATCCATGTATGTCTCTCTTAGTGTCCTCATTGTTGTCTAGGTTCTCTGGGATTATGAATTGTAGGCTGGTTTTTCTTTGCTTTATGTCTAAAAGCCACTTATGAGTGAGTAATATGATAATTGTCTTTCTGGGTCTGGGTTACCTCATTCAATATATTTTCTAGATCCATCCATTTGTCTGCAAATTTCAAGATGACATTATTTTTTTTCTGCTGTGTAGTACTTCACTGTGCAAATACCACATTTTTCCTTATCTATACTTAAGTCGAGGGACATTTAGGTTGTTTCCAGGTTCTGGCTATGACAAACAATGCTGCTATGAACATAGTTGAGCACATGTCCTTGTGGTATGAATGAGCATCCTTTGGGTATATACCCAAAAGTGGTATTGCTGGGTCTTGAGGTAGGTTGTTTCCTACTTTTCTGAGAAATCGTCAAGTGACCTCTGTGGGAGCAGGCCCAGACAACCTCCGGAATTGCAGAGCACCATCCTGAACTGAAACTGAGCAGGAAGAGCTAGCGTCTCTGTATGTCTTTACATTAATTTTACTCTTTCCCCCTCTGCTTTTAGCTATATGTGTCAAAATTGTGTATTTAGTTTATTTAGTGAATTCTTCCTTTTGAAGTCCCCCCCCCACTTTAAAAACACAGTGCACAGTGTCCACAGAAATATCATATGCCTTAGATAACATGCAGACACATGTGTGGTGTTCATGTCTTCTGTTCAAAAGCCAGACACTTGGCTGCCCAACCCATAGGACTGTAGAGATAGACACTGTGCCTGTGTGGAGGAGCTTTCTCCTCTCTCACAGCGTGGAGGGAGCTTGAACAGGCCCGCTTCTGTGTGCCGTAGCAATGCTTGAAGATATTTTCATGACATACATATTTCTATAGTATTTATCCTTTTTATAAAGTGACTCTTGTTTAGTAACTTAACCAAAATAGAGAAATACAAAAAGACAAAAATAATGGCATAAAAGAACTTTATAGCTCAGAGATAACTGTTGTGAACATTTGAGTAATGTTTTTTTTTTTCTCTTTTTAATTAGAAAAATCACAGTTATTCAGTTAGGTTGTTGTTGTTGTTGTTGTTGTTGTTGTGTGTGTGTGTGTGTGGTGGCCTGTGTGTGGAGGTCAGAGGACACCTGTGAGAGCTGGCTCTCTCCTTCCACCATGTGGATACAGGGAATCCGACTCAGGTCATCAGGCCTGATGGCATCATTTCTGTGAATTTCCTATGAGACATTTTTCCACATCAGAACTTAATTTTCCTTCTCAGGAGTGTGTTAGGGTTGCTCCCCCATTGCCCTCCGCAGGAGTGTGTTAGGAGTCTTTCCCTCATTTCTAAACATTCTCGGACAGTTCTGACAGCTACATCACAGTCTATGGCTTTTATGGACCGTCACTCATACATTATTTACATACAGTATAAATGTACATTCCTTCTGGATTAACAACAGTACATTCCTTCTGGATTAACAACATCTGAGGGCTTAGATATTTCTTTGTATTTACTAACTCCAGTGAGTGGAGTTTGTAAACTAAAGCATGTGCCTGCCTGCCTGCCTGCCTGCCTGACTGACCCACGACTGCACAGCCACCATTTACCCCACGCCTTTGCCTTTTCAAGCTCCTGGTTTATAGTGTGTACAAGGGAGATGAGCTTCCCTGCCTCCTAGAGATGATCTCGTGGTGGATTCTGTGAGCCTTTCCTGAGAGGGAGGTTTACTGTAGCCTCTGTAAGCAGCAGCGGTGAGGAAGGAACTGGTGGCTGTGCCCTCAGGCTTCTCAGTCTTTTTCTTTGTTCCCTTTTAACACAGTGGAGGGACGCAGTGTCTTTAAACTATTTATTTAAAATGTAGCCTTGGGGCTGGAGAGATGGCTCAGCAGTAAGAACACTTGCTGCTCTGTCCTGAGGACCAGAGTTCTGACCCTAGCACCCACATCTGGTAGCTAACAGATGCTTTTAACTCCAGCTCTAGGGTGTCCAACAGCTTCCTTTGGCCTCCTCAGGCCTGCACTCATTTACATGTCCTTAACCCCCCCATACACACGCAAATACAATAAAATTTTTAAAATGTATTTTCCCCTCACAGCTCGGAAATTCTATCTTCATGTGTGTGTGTGTGTGTGTGTGTGTGTGTGTGTGTGTGATGAGACAGAACTTGCTGTCCTCTTGTCTCTGCCTGCCGAGTGCTGTAATTAGAGGCATGACCACCACCGTGGCTGAGCAGACACACTCTTCATTCTTCCCCAGCACTGTCCTCTTCCTACCTGTAATTGTTTATCATTATGATTATGATGATGATGATGATGATGATGTCTGTGTGATCGTATACCATTTCTGTGCCAGTGCCAGAGGCCAAAAGAGGGCATCAGATCCCTGGAGCTGAGGTTATGTACTCTGCTTCCTCCTGCTGGTGTGCCTGGCCCTCAGAAATTTTTATTCTTTAACATTTGTCAAAGCTCATGTAGGTTGCGGTAGAACAGCATCCATGGATCCTGTCCCACACGTGTTCATACTGTGCTTCTCTTTGCTGATGCTCATTGCCCATCTTTTGTAGCTCTTCATCTGAGAGACTATGAAGACATCATTCCCTCAGTTGAGATCTACTCGTTACTAGCACTCTGTGCTTGCGCGAGCAGAGCTTTTGGTACCTGTTCCAAAGCTTTTATTAAACTGGAATCATTAGAGACACTCAGTGCAGAACAGAAACAGCAGTATGAAGACCTGGCTCTGGAAATCTTCACCAAACACACGCCAAAGGACAACAGGAAGTCGGAGTTGAACAGCCTTCTTGAAGGGTACGTGCGTCGTAATTAGATGCCATTTACCTGATTAGAAGCTTGGATATAATAAAGCACTGGATTTTGAAGGAGTTTATGTTAATATTTAAATCAATTTTATCCTAGAAGGGTATAGTAATGCTGTATTTTTTTCATTTAGAGAAAAGGTTTTATTAAAAAAACTGAGATGAGGTATTTTATTTGAAGTTTGTCTTGGAATGTTTTTCATTCTTGAGTATTTAAAGTATATTAGATAGTTTACTAATCACATATTTTATAGTCTAATTGTTTTCTCTCTTACTCTATGCAGTGGAGAAGGAAAACTGCCGACATGCATTGCCACTGGAAGCCCAATCATCGAGTATCAGTTCTGGGTGTGCAAAGTGTGCAAGCACTACGTTCTTGCTCAGGAAATCAGTAACTATAACTTCTGTCCTTTGTGCCACAGTTCGGTAGAATAAAGGCAAGAACCTTGTTAATTGTAAAATACATGAGATATATGTACTTATCTGCACATGTATATGAAATAATGCTGAGTTCCTTAGGTTTCATATGAAAATTAATTTTATCATCTTGTAGTTGTATTTTTTTATAAAAGATATATCAAACAATAAAATGAGGGCTGGAATGTAGCTCAGTGGTAAGGTGCTTTCCAAGCATGCACAAGGCCGTGGGTCCATTGTCAGTACCGGAAAAAAAAAAGATAATTCATGCATCACAGTTCAACTGTGAGATAATTTGACTAATTTTCACATAATACCTACAGATGTGAAGTTTATTTTTTCTATATTTCCTGTCTGTCCATTTATCATTTATATAGCTTTTAGTTTGTGGCAAGTTACCAGGGAAATATCTCCACCAGGAATATTTTCATCATTGTCGAGGCTACTAGCTCACTAGAGAACTCTCAAGAGTTAGTGGAGGAGGCAGGAGAGGGCAAGCCTGAAGTAGAGAGCTGACAGAGCCTGTATTTCAGGGAGGTTGAGCAACTCTTGTATGAAATGAGCTCTATTCCAGCTCTGTTTCTGTCTAAGGATTAAACTCTTCTATATTTTATTTTCATAAATGAGGAGATGGCATTTTAAGACTTTTTATTATTTGAAGTTTTGAAAAATATTTTATCCTCATTCAAGAAGAGTGATTTGACACCAATTTTTCTCGTAATAAACACGAATGAACTGATTTTGAGTAATGCTGTTGTTCCTTATCATCAAATGTATTCTCAGTTATGCTATGGTTCCAAGTACTCTGGAGGCCGAGGTGCTGGAATGTGGAACCAGCAGGTAAGGCCACGCAAGCGAGCAGTGAGCCTGAGTGCACATTCTGACCTTCAGTCACGATAGATACGAAGGTCGTTATATTTTGCTAAAATGAACTTTAAAATAACCTTTCTGTATTTTTAGAGTTCAGATCTTAGGTTTTTATGAGATTTTATTTGAAATAAACACAAAAACTATAAATTCTGAAGGAAAAAATGGCATGTTTACTCCCATGTTTTCCTTTGCTATCATGTATAAAAATGTACTTGTGTTGTCCTTGTTTAGATATTTTGGTGGGGGCACACACACACACACACACACACACACACACACACTCACTCACTCACTCACTCTCTCACATCACATTTGTTATCACATGGGAGACAAACCTAACAGTTTTTAGACAAATTCCCGGTGAAGTTTTAGGCAAATTGTCCATGGCAGAGAATTGTGAGAATTGTGCCCTCAGAGATCACACAAATTTCACATTCAGAGACAAGTTAAAAATGGTTACAAAGACAACTTTGTTGACATAGCTTCATACTCTCATTCTGGAAATGCAAAATGAAGACAGCAATATTATGTTGCCCTCTGCTGTCTATTTCTGTAATTATTTTCTCAATGTTTTTAAGAAAGTATTTTTAACTATGAAAGTAATATGCTCATCGTATTAATTTTTGGAAATATGTAAGAATATAGGTGAGAAAGTAAAAATAGCCTTAACTTTTTAAGAAATAGTGTTCATTTATATTTTAGTTGAATTTCACAAAAAGAGGTGAAGTTGAGAAATGTGTATATTACAAACAAGTGTTTCATAAGACATTTAGACATTTCTCTAAAATTAAAAATACATCAAAAGACTAAGCTTATTTAAGCACTTTCTTATATGGTACACATTAAATATCTGGTTAGTAAAATTTAGAGAAATTTGAGCCTGGTAAGATAGAAGTCGGGTTCTCAGTACCTACATAAAAACAGATGTTAGTAGCCTGCCTGTTACCCCAGCAGTTGGGAGGTTCATGTGGGATCTCCTGGGCCAGCTGGTTAGTTGGCCCAGGAGAATTGTTAGCAAGCACTGGGGTTCAGCATGAGACCCTGTCCCAGTAAAGTGCAGAGCAGCCGAGGGAGATACTCATCAACCTCTGGTCTCATATCCATGAACATGTGCACACACATGCGAAAAGAGACACACAGACCCGTTAAAAAATAAAATATAGACCCGTTAATAAATAAAAGCTAAGTGAAAAGGGTGAGAAGAGCTATGCCACATGAGAGTGGTCAGGGCAAGACAGCCCATATGGACTCATTAATAGCAGTTACAGTAAAAAGGGTTTCATTTTGCAAACACTTTTGTGTGTGCAATTGAGAAGATCACACAGTTTTTCTTCTTTCATTCTGCTAAAGTGGAATGTTACACTGGTTAGTTTTCACGGGCTGAGTTATCCTTGTATTTCAGGAGTAATTCCCATTTGGTTACAGTCTATAATTCTTTCACTGTATTGCTGCATTTGATATGGTAGTCTTTTGTTGAGTTTTCTATTGACGCAGGCTGGAGAAATGGTTCAGCCATTAAAGGATAGGCTCACAACCAAAATGTCAAGTTTGGCATTAATGTACTCACAGAGGATAAGGTCTGTAGTTTTCTTCTACTGAAATGGTTCTCAATCTGTGGGTTGCAACACTTTTGGAGTTGCCTAGGACCCAAGAAACACAGATATTTACATTATTATTCCTTACAGTAGCAAAATTACAGTGATGAAGTAGCCACAAAAATGATTTTATGGTTGGGGGTCACAACATGAGGACCTCTATTAAAGGGTCACAGCGTTAGGATGACTGAGAACCAGCGCTCTATTATCTGCTAAGTATTGACATTGCAATTCCAAGCATTGCTTTACAGAATAATGTATGATGTGTTTTTTTTTCCTGTTGTTTTTAGAATTAAAGGGCTCTTCCTTAAATGCTTATAATCACCGGGGTAGCCAGCAGATCTAAAACATCAGTCTCTCCCAGTTAGAGGTCTGTTGGCATTTCCTAGTTCTTCAGGAGCCAACATTGGTTTCTATTGACTTTCCCAGCCAACCTTTACAGAAAAAAAAACATGATACTAACCATCATCTAACTTAAAAAGACTTTGGTGCCAGACAGTGGTGGTGCACACCTTTAATCCCAGCACTCAGGATCAGAGGCAGGCAGATCTCTGAGTTGGAGGCCAGCCTGCTCTACAGAGTGAGTTCCAGGATATCCAGGGCTACAAAGAGAAATACTACCTCAAAAGAAACTAAAAAACCCTACACCAAATAAAAAACTAAAAAGACTTTGCTTTCCTGCTAAGCTGTAAGGTTCTGAGGACAAAAAGTTTTGTTCATTGTATTAATCCCACTTTTAAAATCTGTGTGCACCACACTGTAGACTTAATATACACTTGTTCAGCAGGAAGTTCTATGTTAAAGATTACAATTATTTTATGTCTTTCTTCTCTGACCTTTGCTTTTATACCCAATTTCACCAAATGCCTCATAATATCTATTTTGTATCACTGTGACCATGTTAGTCTGGGTCACTTAAAAATGAATTCATTCGATTCAGTTTTGGGGGCTGTGGAGTCCATGTATGTATAGGCCTTCTTGCCTCACCATAGCATAGTACACGCCATACAAAGAACAGGTGTGGAGCAGTGTGCCTTTTAAATGACTGGCACTAGTTCATTCCTGAGGGTGGAGCCCCCTGTACTGGGCCGCGCATCAGCAAACTGTTCCGCTCTGGGCGGGGTGGACATGCAAGCTACCACACACCTTTTCCACTTAACTGCATTCTTTTTATTTTTGGAACTTACTGTTTTAAATATGTAGCTTTTAATTCACCCAGAATCAGCACATAAGCACCGTATCTTAAGTGCTTTCTTAAAAACCTCTCTAGAACAATAGGAACTGACTTCAGGGCCAATCTCCCCCGTTCCTGGCATCAGGCTCCTCAAATAAATATATATGCACATATCTATATCTAATCTCTATCGTCTACCTACCTACCTACCTACCTACCTACCTACCTACCTACCTACCTACCTACCTACCTAATCATCTACCTACCCACCCATCCAACTAGTATGTACGTATGCATGTACGTATGTACGTATGTATGTATGTATGTATGTATGTATGTATGTATGTATGTATGTATGTATGTATGTATGTATGTACATATACACATCACTGAGATTTTAATTCTCTTAATTTCCCGCCAGCTTCGCCAGGTGCTAGCAGATATCTCGCGATATGACGGGTCCTCAAACAGGACAAACTTCCTCATTCTTTAGTGGGCCCTTCCGTTGGCCAATGAAGTCCGGTGTGCGGGCCGCTGTGGTTCCGTTTCCACCAGAGCGAGGCGGCCATGGCCGAGCCGCCGGACCGAGAGAGCCGGGAGACGCCGGCCGCCCTGGCGCTGGCCCAGGATCGCTTCGCCAGGGGCGAATTTGCCGAGGCGCAGGCGCTGTACTCGGCGTTCATTGGCCAGTGCTCGAGTCGCGGGAGGTAACTATCGCGAGACGCGGACCGCGCGGGGTGGTCCTCGCACGGACGCGGTCTTCGGAGCCCGGGCGGCGCCTCTGAGCCGGGACCGCGCATCCAGGGGCCGGGAGACGCTAGTCTCCCCAACGGGCCGGGAAGGTTGCCCGGCTGCACCGTCAACCTAATGATCCCGGGGAGAGCTTTGCGAAGGTTCCGGTTCATAAGCTAAGGCTTCTTAATAAGACAGCCTATAGCACCCCAAGATAACTTTCTACGGAATTTCTCGCCGTCGGTGGCATTTTTATTGACCAGTAAAGCTCTCTGTCATTTGGATGTTTGGGTTTGAGAAGTTTACCAAGATACACATCTGAGCGCCTGAATTGAGCCAGATGTCTGTGAAAGTCCGGCTACTAAGGTTTTGACATCTAGGGGGTCTTGACTAGGTTCCTGTTGTCTGCCAGTTAAAGAATTAAAAGACAGTAAAAATCTCAAGGAATGAGGAAATATGGGGCAGGCAGAGCGGAGGGGGATTTCAGGAATCCCCAAATTCAGTGTTCTGGGCGATTTAAGGGACTGAGGTTGGTTAGCTTAAACAGTGGGTGGCTGAAAAAGCCTTCAACTTTGTCCTAAACATGTCCTGACCCAGCTTTGAACTTGTGTAGAAGAAGGGCAGATCTATCAGCAGGGGGCCCTGCTGCTGGGAGAAGGGAGAAAAGTCTCACCAGGCCTCCTTTTTAGGCTGCCAGGTTTTTGTTTCAGGTCAGCAGGGTAAGGAGGAAGCCGGCCAGCTTGTCCTGGCTCCTTTCCTGCTCTATCTACCTGTCAGGGAATTCTTAACTCCTAGTCCCTCTGTGTTGGTTGTGAATTGGTCGTTAAATCTGGAGGCTTGATCCAACTCAGCAGAAACTTTCTGTCTGCTGGTTCACACTTCCCCTGTAAGCACTTGAAGTCTGGTCTTTGTGATGTTAGCAGGCGCGTTAGCTTCTCTGCTGATGCCTGGGTCTGTAGCATTACTATGTCAAACTTAGCCTTTGTTGTGCTTGTGGATGGTGTGACGTGAACACAGAGAAATAGGTTGGGCAATTTTTCGATTCTTGTGTGACCTGCAACATCACACTTCTCTTGGAAGGTTTTTTTTGTTTGTTTGTTTTTGAGACAAGGTTTCCCTGTGTAGTCCTGGCTATCCTGGAACTCTCTCTGCATACCAGGCTGGCCCTGAATTCAGAGATCCACCTGTCTCTGCCTCCCACAGTGCTGGGATTAAAAGCGTGCGCCAGTATGCCTGGCTCATCCTAGAAGATTTCTTAATAAAATTCAAAGTTGTCTTTTGTGTGAGATCTAATACTGAAGGCGGCATTCTTATTTGTTTCTAAGACTCACGGGGAATTAAGCCAGAAAGCTAAAATTGCTTTCTTATTTTAGTACTTTATTAACAGGATATCTAATAGAAATGTCTTTAAAAATTACAGTATTTTTATTAATTCTTTGAGAATTTCATACAATGTATTCTGATAATCATCACAACCCGCCCCCCCCCCCACCCAATCTTAACTCCACTGAGGTCTGCTCATACTTCTTCACCGTTTTTGGGGGAAGGGGTAATCAGGTCCCATTTTGTGCTGCCCATCTACTCAAGTATGTGGGCCATCTAAGAGTTTGGTCCACCTATCAGGGGCCATACCCTTAAAGAAAACCCTCCCTCCCTCCCTCCCTCCCTCCCT
>NC_022029.1:17673535-17689425 GCF_000317375.1 Microtus ochrogaster
CCCCCCCCCCCCCCGTGCTGGAGTGTTAACTGTCATGATGGTGTACAGACAACCACAGCTTGTCTGAGTGAGTCACGGGTGCAGCGGCCCTGCCATGCGCAGAAATCACAGTTTCGCTGTTTTAACCCCAGGCTCTTGCAGTTTTTCTGACTCTCTTCCCCATCCCCCCGCCAGCCTTGGGGGGAAAGGGTTATGAATGGAAGCAGAGCACTCCACTGACACTTTATTAACACAGAGATGCTAAAATGATGTTAGTATTTCCCCCCCCCCCCCATACACACACACACTGAAAAAGGCTGGCCAACACAGGGGACTCTGTTTCTATTGCTGTCACTCAGGAAGTTTAAGAAGCAGCAACAGGTATGTGGGCACTACTTGGGCTCCTTATTCTTCCCCCTTGGCAGGTTTCAGCCCAAGAACCATGTCTGCCTGGTGTAGGTAGGAGCTCAGCATGCTCATGCTCTAGTCTCAGCACCACTGTATTGCTGGCACTTCTTCTCTGGCCGGTTTCTCGTCTGTAAAATCAGTTTCCTTAGAGTTCAAAACTTGAAGTCTGTCAGTTCAACTTGTACCCTTAAATATGCCTTTGGAAAGTTAAATTTATTTTTTAAAATGCTGGGTGGCTAAATCATTTTTGAAATAGTGTTTATAATCCTTGACTGCTTTTCACTGTGACTTGTCTTTTTTTTAATAGCCAAGGTGCAGCTTTAGCCGTAATTTAACTTTTCAGATAGTTATCTTGTCCAATGTTATCGCATGCTAAAATTCCATATTTAGATTAGGTAGATGCAGTATAGATAATACTATCCTGGATATCAGTGAGTAAAGGTGCTTGCCATACACAGGCCCTGGAATGCCTGTGAAGCTGGAAGGAGACCGACTCTGCAGGACCCCTATAGATACACAGTGGCATGTGTTCTCCCACCACACACACACAATAAATAAATTCCCAAAAGAAATACTGTCTTTAAAAAATATCAGTATTATAATAATAAAAGTCAATGTGTTGGCCCATCTCCCACTCTCTTTAAAAAATGATTTCTTATAAATCGTATGGGTCTTTTGCCTACATATGTGTCTGTGTATCAGGTACATGCAGTATCCACAGAGGCCAGGAGAGGTCATTAGATTTTCTGGCACTGAAGTTACAGATGGTTGTGAGCCACCACGTGTGTAGTAGGAGCTGTGGGTTGCATTCCTGCCGCCCTGCTCCCAGCCACCTGGCTAGCTTATGCCCCGAAATAACAGCACACAAACTGTATTCATTTAAACACTGCCTGGCCCATTTCTATTAATGTGTGTAGCACCGAGGTGTGCTTACGGGAAGATTCTAGCCTACGTCCATCCTGGGTCGGAGCTTAATCACGTCTGCCTCAGAGAGCAGAGCTATGGGATCTGTCTGAGGCGTCTTACCTCACTTCCTCTTCCTCCCAGCATTCTGTTCTGTTTACTCCACCCACCTATGTTCTAACCTATCAGGGATTAAAGGTGTGTACTACCACACCCAACTACTCTCTTTCTTCCTTTTTTTTGTTTGTTACTTTAAGAACTTTAACTTTTAGCCTGCATATATTTTTAACACACTGTAAATCATTTAAACGTTTTCTTCAACTTTGAATTTTTCTTTTACTGAATATCTCTCTTTTTGTGACCACATGAGTCTTTAATTTACCAAGCAATATCTGGTAGGACTAAAGCCGTGGCTTTGACGGCTGGATCCAGCCCATTCCTTAGCTTTCCAGCCTCATGGCTGAGGTACCGCTGGAGCCATTTTTATTGCCACAACTCTGTGGCATTTCAAAGTCCCTGCCAGCAAGTAAGCTGCAAGTCAGCATTTGCCCCGGCAGGATGGCCCAGAAAGCTGGCATTTTACAGCAGCGCAGCTTTTTTCCTGCTACGGCTGAAAACCGAAAAACGTGTGTTCAGCTTTTCATCAACACCATTTAAGTGTTTTGTGGCAGGACCTCTTAAAAGAGCTGCAAGCTTTGCAGCTAAAGCTGAGTCAGGAAGCTTCTCTTAGATGAGAGCGCTTGCTTGCCTTTAGCAAGCAAAGCAGACCCAAGAAATTGCTGCTACCACTTCGGGCGCCATTCTGTTGAAGGAGCTGCAGGTTGCATTCCGCCACCCAGCTCTCGCCACCGGCTAGCTTTACCCGAAATAACAACACACAAATTATATTCTTTTAAACACTGCTTGGCCCATTATATGTAGCTTCTTCTCGGCTAACTCTCTCACCTGGACTAGCTCATTTCTAATAATGTGTGTAGCACCCCAAGGTGCGCTTATTGGGAAGATTCTAGCCTACGTCCATCCTGGGTCAGAGCTTAATCGCGTCTGCCTCAGAGAGCAGAGCTATGGGATCTGTCTGAGGTGTCTTACCTCACTTCCTCTTCCTCCCAGCATTCTGTTCTGTGTACTCCACCCACCTATGTTCTAACCTATCTGGGCCAAGCAGTTTCTTCATTAATTAACCAATGACCTTCCTCCATCACATGTGGGCTGCTGGGAATCGAACCTGGGTCCTCTGGAAGAGCAACAAGTGCTCTTAACTGTTGGGACAACTCTTCAGCCCCTGCCCATGTCTTTAAGACTGCAAACAAAATGTTTGCTTTCATGAAAAGTAGGATTTTAGAATTGGCTTTAATGAAATTTAACATTCTGCAGTTATCTGAGGATTAGAATTTATAACAAAGCTTTGGAACCTCAAATGAATAATGAAAATTTTACCAAAGTCCGGAGGTGGCATTTTTTTTTTCTGAAGTGTGGGAGCATCAGGTCAGCTAGTGACCTAACAGATAGAGGACACACTGTTCTGTCCTTTATCCTTTAAAGGTGGTGTTAGTGGCCATCAGAGGCATCCTTGTGTCCCTCAGACTTTCTCAGGCAGAACAGAACAAAGTCTCTTAAGTTGCCACAGCTCCTCCCACTGTTAGGAAGTCTGCACTGCAGGACCATGTGGGCGTGGTGGGACATCTTTGCGCTAGGGAGGCAGAGACCAGCCGCCTCAACAAAGTGAATTCTAGGCTGAAAAACCAAAACAGTCAAACAAAATAAACTGCAAGGACCCCTGTGTGTGGCAGTAGCCGCTTCCTCAGGGATTGATATGTCATGAGAAACAGCAGATGGGCCAGCGATATGGCTCATCAGGTATATGTGCTTGCTGTGCCAGCTTGGAAACTGAGTTCTATTCCTGGAGCCCATGTAAAGGTGGAGAGAGAGAGAACTGATGTCACAGAGGATTTACTTCTTTCCATGTGCCTGCTTCACACACACATAATATGTGTTATATACACATTTTTTTTTCAGGAAAAAAAAAACTAAATGACTACGGTTAACAATATTTCTGAGGACTATACTTTGTACCAGCAAGTATAACAGAAGATGGGTTGATGTGTAGTTCCTCTGTTTGGTTCAAATTTGACAGTCAACTTTAGGCAAAAAAGAGAAAAGGAAGAAAGGAAGAAAGGAAGAAAGGAAGGAAGGAAGGAAGACAGAAATGAAGACAGAAATAGCCCTGACTCGGAGCAGTGAAGATAGTTTGTTGTAGGTAGTGTGGGGGAGGCTTTGACCTGATGGCTGCTCCTACAGGTCCATACCAGCTGCTGGGTGTCTGGGCGCTCATGGGAAGGACAGAAGTGTGGAATATTCCACTGACGGTTATCCACTGCTTAACCGTGTTTCTTTACTGGCAGAAAATTATTTCAGATCTCATTGTTTGAAGACCACTTACATTTTGTGAGTAAATTTAAATTGACTGTGATACGTTTGTAGCACTCTGCTACCTTGGCGGGCTTTCCTTGATAGGATGTATTTATTCCCTCCAGTGTGGGCTCTAAAAATGTTCAACAATCATTTCAGTATTGGGCAAAACATGCAGGCAACGACCAGGGGCTTTGAAGACTCTCAGATGCATGGACTTCAAATCCACGTTGTGCTGTAGCCACAGGAGAGGCACCCATGGCTCTAAACAGGAATGGATTTCCGTTTCTCAAGCGCCTTTTGCTTCTTCAGCTTGGCGGTTCAGCTTTTCCACAGTGTGTTGTAGGCTGTGGAGTTTGACAGTGCCCTAAAGAACATGAGAGTGGAAGTGAAGGGAGTTGAACAATGTGTTTTTAATGTGGACTTTTTGTTTAAAGCAAATGCAGCCCCGAGGATTTGGCCACCGCATATAACAACAGGGGGCAAACCAAGTACTTCAGCGTTGATTTTTATGAAGCCATGGACGACTACACATCTGCTATAGAAATCCTGCCCAACTTTGAAGTTCCGTATTACAACAGGGGCTTGATACGCTACAGGCTGGGTAAGGTTTGTTTAAGGTTTGTTTGTTTGTTTCTCTCCCCCCTCCCTCTTTTTTTCTTTTTCTTTTCTTTTCGCACGGACCGTATTCCGTTGCTTCAGAGTGATCAGTTCTTGTGAAGGAATCAAGTTTGACAGTTAGGTGAAATTTAGGTTTAGAGCTAAGGAATGAGGGAAGCGTTCCTGAGGGTTTTTGGTTTTGTTTTGTTTTTAGGCATTTCCTAGGCATTATAGACCACAGCGGAGCCCTGCTGTGGGAATGGGACCTGGACGCAGGAGCAAGGGTGACCCTGTTACTCTGCGCCTGCGCATTCCCAGCCTCAAAAATTAGGGTAATGCTGAAGTGTGCCCGTGATTCTTTCTAGTTGAAAGGCAGGGGGCAGTCCAAAGTGAAATTCTTAAAAACCAATTTAACGGGGCTTTGGATATTGTTTCCCATTGAAAAGAAAAAGAAAAAAAATCTATTTCTCAGTTTTACTGCAGCTACGTAAAACGGGTGATATAATTTTGTGGAAATTTTATGATGGTTTATATGCTGCCCACCTATGAAGTCTGATAGAAGCCATCGCTAATTTTCTGTGGTTTTGGTGTTTTGTTTTGTTAGAGGTTGAACCCAGGGCCTCATGTTTGTTAGACGAGTGCTGAGCACCCTTCCCTACCCTCCAGTGCTGATTTTAGACTCCCTTGTTCAGAAGGGCACACATTACTGTGACAGACCACCTTAGAGCACTTGAGAGAGGCAGCTTCCTTTCAGAGGCAATTTTAAAAGCTCATAAATGTGAAAATCTATATATCCAAACTTGACTGTACAGTTGTGGAAATCCTCAACTTTTCTTTTTCCTGTTTGTCTCTGGGATTCTGACATAGGGTACTTTGATGAAGCTCTGGAAGATTTCAAGAAGGCACTGGACCTCAATCCTGAGTTTCAAGATGCTGTTTTGAGCTTCAAACAGACTATTTTAGACAAAGAAGAAAAACAAAGAAGAAATTCTGAGAAAAGTACTGAAACTTTTAATTTATTGAAATTTTAACTCATGATCCTTAAACCTCAACTAAGATACATGTGGAACACTTTTGATTATATGTAAGAGGCTACATTTTAGAAGCGAAAGTAAAATAATATGTTTAATCAAAGTTATTCATTTCAAGGAGAGATCATGTTGGATAGATCTTTTAATAGAGTAAATAAATAATATCAATGTACATTATTATTGTAAAATATTTAAATCAATATGTATTATTTTTACTAAAGGTTTTATTTTTACCACATGTTTGTATTCCCAACTTTTAATTTTTTTTCTACCCAGAGAAAGGTTGCTGGTAAGAATACAGTCCAGACACAAATGCCTCACATAGGTTCACCAGTGAATGTACTACATTTGCTTTTTCTGTGTAGCTAAAACCAAAACTTTTCACTTCAAAGTCTGAGGCAGGAGGATTGCTGTGAGTTCGAGGCCAGCCTGGGCTATAGAGCCCTCAAACAAAACTCAACAAAATAAGACAAAACCGAGACAGATTGTTTTGCTGACCCACTTGAGAATGAGATACTGACGTCACAGTTCTTCACCCCTAAACAGTTCCTCCCGCATTTTCGTAAGGACAATCCTTGATGGCCACACGCCACTGTAACGCCTAGTAAAAATAATACGCTAGCGTGCTGCATATCCAGGCCATGTTCACATTTTCCCCGTGACTTCAGATAATTGCCTCAAGTTCTCCCGTCTCTGTTCTTTCCCTCTGGGGTCATCCCTGCTCATTTTCTCTCCACACCTCTTTGAGAACTCACTCCCTTTACATATGGTAATGGGCCGAGAGACAGGACTCCTGGGCTTCAAAATAAGCACTTGCTTATGAGAGAGCAGTTGGAAACAATTCTTCCGCGCTTGATTTTTTTTTAAATAAAAATTATTAGAAAGATGGGCAAAGGTTTAAGTATCAAATATAGTTTCTGTCTCTGGATGACTATAATAATTGACACCAGCGCGTTTCTCGAATACTTAGTACAAGCTAAATCCTGCTCAAAGTCTTCATGCAATGAGCAGGGTGGAGAGGGAGGCGACAGAGCTACCAAAGCACACGTTAACGCAAAGCTTCAAGATTCTGTTCTGGGTTCTGCCAACAAACAGCAGGGCTCCCAGGACCTGGGAAGAGCCCGGAGGAAGCCAGCCGAAGCCAGCCTGTCCCTTGCACAGCTTTGTTTTTATTGTTGTGGTTTGGCATCCAAGATACAGACCCTCAACTTGAGGTCTCCCAAACTGGTTTATTGCTGCTGTGGGAAAGCTTGCTCTGGGCAGAAATTGCCCCCATTGGAGAGAGTCGAGTGCGCATTTGCCTGGCATCGCAGCCGGCAGAACTCCCTTGGTTTCAGATGCCATCACTATCATTACCCTTAACTGGATTTTTTCTTTTTCTTCTCTTTGTTTCGAAGTGGTCTCATGAAGGAGAGACAGCAAATCCCCTCTTCGTCTTTCGTAAATAACATATGGCGAAATCCTCGGAGAACCCGCAGGTGAACGAGTACGAGGGGAAATTAGGTGAGGAGGCCAGAAATGAAAAGTTTTATTTTGGTAATCGCTCACATTTTCCAAAATGATTTATTTCTGTTGGGAAGGGCATTAAAAGAATTTATAATGTTGTATGAAAGCAGAAAGCTTGCTTTTAAAACGGCTTTTCTGTTAAAAAATAAAAATAAAGGAACACAAGCTATCCTGACCTTGGGACAGCTAAACACAGTTCCACCCAGAGAATCAAGTAATACTTAAACAATTTTATTTTCTCTTGGCTCATGCTCTCTCTCTTTTTTACTCACGACTGGAATCAGATGTAGTATGAAAATGAAAACTTGTTAAAACATTTTCATTTGCTTTGCTACATTTTATCACTCAAAGTTTCTTCATTTCTCAGAAAAACATTTAGGATCAGCCCTCGCCTCCACTTCGTCTCCCTTGTTTTAAACTGGACGTAGCTAAACATTTTACCACGTTTTTCTTTTCCAGAATTAGGCCTCTCACATCCACGGCCCATTTCTCATTGGCCGAGCAATACCTGGGGTGTTTAAATGTTGTTTATTCTCATGATTGTTCCAGTACCCCCAAATCCAGTTCACCGCTGCTAGAAAAATGCCTAAACTATTACCTGACATTCCCCCCTCTGCAAACAAAACAAAAACAAACAAATAGAAAGGACTTGCAGTTCATTACACAAACTGTTTCACAAAGGATAGTAAAATGGAATAAGTGGATTTCAATTACTTTCAAGTTTAGAAAATTATTTGTAACACTGGCTGAGAAACATGGATCAGTTTTTCTCTTCCGAGGCTGGAACTGAATGAAGCCCCTGGACTGATCTGACAATAGCAAACTACAGGGAGAGAGCAAGCTAGATCCCAGTCAGCTCCATCACCATCTGATTGCTCCTTCTGGGCGGTCCTGGGCTCCCTGGCATTCGCTGGCATCTCTACCCTACAGGGTTACAGGTATGCCATTTTAGATGTTGGAAATATTTTGGGGGGCATGATATACTTTATTCCCGTCACTAAGGGCAAACCACTTCACTATTTATACTTGGTAAGACTCAAAGTCTTTTCTGCCGAGTCTAGATGCTTTGGAACTTTAACTCGAAGTCACATAGTTAAATCTTCTTACTTAAGGACTTCAGTTTGTCAACTAAAATGCTTCTGAGTGAAAGCTATTAGCAATGAAGAAAACGTTTCTGTTATGTTTAATTGGAAATTTATACATTCTATTTTATCCCACCTTTCTTTTTTTTCTTTTTGTTTTTCAAGCTAGTTTGTGTGTGTGTGTGTGTGTGTGTGTGTGTGTGTGTGTGTGTGTGTAGCCCTGGTTGTCTTGGAACTTGCTTTTTAGACCAGGCTGGCCTCGAACTCAGAGATCTGCCTTCTTCTGTCTCCCAAGTGTGGGAACTAAGCTGTCTGTATACCACTGTACCCGGCTCAATGTCACAAATAGAAAAATAAATCAGTGACAAGTGTCTAAAACAATGTATACAAGTAGTTTGTGTATAAACTTATAGAATCGATGTTTACATTTTTCCTGAATTATTATGAAACAGTCTTATTAGGATATAATTTACATATTCAACTTGTCCATTTGAAGTTATAGTTAGGAGGTTTGAATTATATTCTGAGTTTCTGCACTAGTTTTTATAAATCTTTTTCAGGCTTTGTTGGGATATCTCATGCTTTTGCCTGCGAAGAATACTTAGTGTAGAAAAACCCCTTTAGTTGAATTTTAAAGACTAACCACAAGCATGTTTCAAGTAGCACATACACAAGACAGGTCAAAGGCGCTGCCTCTCCTGGCCCCCTCTAAACATACCACACGGTTTAAGCCTTTTTAATCGTCTGTGGCTAGAAACCTGAGTTGAGAAAAGGGCTCTATCTGCCTGAAACAATAATGTTAGATTTACTTGGGTTGTTTGAGTTAACAAATGATTGTTTCGAGAAATTAGTTGCTGGGGCTGGAGTGATGTCTTAGGTGTTAGGAACATTGGGTGCTCTTCCAGAGGACCCTGGTTTAATTCCCAACCCACATGGTGGCTCACAGTAACTCCACTTCCAGGGGATCCAGTGCCACCTTCTGGCCTCCTCTGGCTCTTCATGCATTTGGTACACAGACATATACATATGAAATAATAACATTAAATCAGTGGTCAAGATGTGTGATGGGAGAATGCAGTGCAGTGATGGAGAGCTGCTGCTGTGGGTACCTTGTACGATTTTAGTGTCTGTGCAGGGTTAGATCTTAGTGCTTTCGGTATTTCTAAAAAAAAATGCCAGTTAATCAGGGAAATGGCATTCCAGTTTGAAATGGCAGTAGAGCAAAGAGGGGAGAGGGTTACCCCATTTTAAGCCAGTGTCAGGGGACCTCAAAAGACTCTTCTCTCCATGAAGATGGAAGGATGATAAATACAGTTATGATTTTTTCCATGTAAGGTTTTTCTTAGTAACCTTAAAAAGCAGCTCATGCTTTTTAAAATGATAGGAAAACAAAAACACAAACTCAAGGGCGAAAGACGAATGATGGAAACCGGTAAGTGAGAAACCAGAAGGTTGGGCCTGGGAATATGCAGATGGCAGTAAACAGAGAACAGCTGTGTCCCATGTTCGTGATGCCAGTGTGTGCATGAGAGCATGGAGCTGTGGCCAAGACAGGAACTTCCCAAGTCCACACAGACATCTGCAACCACAGTTAGCATCAACTAAGTTTTGTTCAATTCAAAGTAGATATGTAGATTTTTTTGTCCCAATTAAAAACAAATTGCTTAGAAAATGTTTTAGTGCCCATCAAGGTGAATATCCATACAATGTTACATTTATTTTTCCTTTTTATGACAGAGCAGTATTGCAAGGTCACAGTTTGCTTGTGGCTCCTTTTCACTCTTGATTGAAAACAGACACAGGAGATGGTGAAAAGCAGATTAATATTAAGAGCAAACTCGACTTGGAAACTTGAAAGCCGCTGCTGCCAATATGTAGATTTGTGTCTTATGTTAAGAAAAGGCGTCCAACACTTAGAAAGAGCGAACCAGACGAGTACGTGCTGTTTCGGCATACGGGCAGCCCAGCCGAACAGACCCACCCAAGGGCTATTGCGTTCTGTTGACCGAGACCCAGGCTGAGGCTACAGGGACTTGTCTGGCTTTGTCCAGAGGGCATGCAAATAAATCGTCTGGTAGGCAAGATAACCCCAAAGGTTCTGGTTTTATTGCCCTCCAGAGAACAACCAATTTTGCATCTATGAGGACTTTGTGAGTTCTTCATCTGCCTTCTCCCTGCTTGGCCTGCCAATCTTCACTTCCTCTCAGCACCTCAGGGTTCTTTCCTTGAAGCCTTTGATTTCATTCGTATTCTTATGGAGTCATATTTAACTTACATTAAAAAATTAACACCTTAGATAGAACTTCTCATTATTCATTCCTGTTATTTCTAGCAGGAACAAGGGTGACAAGGGTCCCACCGTGTCACTTTTCCTGTTGTCACTTGTGCTGAGGTTTAATTGTGCACTGGCTGAAGCAATGTACAGAGAGAGCTTCCACCGTAAGACACGCAGAAAAGTCCCAACTGCATTAGAACATCTGCAAACTGCAAGGGCTCCCCAAGGCTTCCACTCCCGCTGTCCTGTAGGTACCAACACCTAGTTCCCATCTCCCCGTTTGTTTCCTTTGCACAAACCCATGGCCTCTCTCACACATACATCTCCAAGCAAAGAATCACGTTGTACACGTCAGCATTAAGCAGCTCAAGTCTTTTTAATATCGTGGCCATGTTTACCTAGAGGAATATAAACCACCTTAAAAATGATTGCTTCTCATTTGTTATGAAGTCAGTGCAGGACACTACAGGAGCTGTACATGAAGCGAAGATGCCACCTGCACATGCCCTTCACCAGGCAGTAACTTTGAATCACCGTAACTAGAAATCAAGGCTTCAAAATACCTCTGTTCTTGCTGCTCATGTCTTCAGAAAGGGCCTTTAGTTCTGGTTGGGTGTGGTGGTGCATGCCTGTGACCCCAGTATTTAGGAGATGGATCTGGAGTTTAAGGTGTGGTGGTGCATGCCTGTGACCCCAGTATTTAGGAGATGGGTCATCCTTGGCTACATAGTGAGTTCAAGACTAGCCTGGACTACGTAAGACCTTCTCTCTCGACAAGAATTACTTTTGGTTCTGTTGGTATCTTAGTGGCTGTTCTTTCTAGACAGTTCTGGACGGTATCGTACCAAGAATGCTACGGAAACTGTTCTCCAGAACGTATTTCCACTTGGTGAAAAGGTCGAGGAGGTACACACTTCCCTTGGCCCAAACTGATGTCTGGGTCCCGCTCCATGGCCGACAGACTACTGCTGTGTTTCCACCCCCGCCTCCATCCTGCTCACCTCCCGGGGATCCAGGTTCCAGTAGTTTTCATCTCAGCACTGGTAGCTGCGTGCCAAAATCCATCCCCTGCCTGTGCAGTACAAGTGTCCCACGTGACCCTCACCCAAAGTGTGTTTCCAGACGGCTCTAGAGTGGGCTCCTCTGTGTGTGATGGTTCCGCCACTGGGAAAGCAGTTTTCACAGAGGCCAGTACTGTAGGGCCTTGTCGTCACTGCCCCTCTGGGGACCCCTCACTCCCTAGCTTTGCCTTGCCCTTTCGGCCGCCACCTGCTGAAAAGCAGGAATCCCACTCACCCCTCCATGCCTTATATTCTGTCTACATATACCATGTTTTATTTACTTATTTCTGCTCCTTCGGCAGGTGAGTTCTGGGGGCAGTGAGCTGCGTCTGTTTTGTTCACTGCTATACATACCCACAATCCCTCGAACTGCCATGGGTCTCAACTGTGTGGAATGGATTAAGGAGCCAATCTTCATATTCTGCTCATACACCTGCTGTTTAGATTAACCCCTGGCTAATAGGGATGGGATGGACCAATGCTGGTCCTCCTTGGCTGACCTTGGAAGCTGGCCATCTAACAGTGATGTTTTCATTTTACCTAAAGCAATCGACTCTTGTGGGTGGATTTAGAAAAAGAAAGCCCTGGGAGCCAGTTAATCTCAGTGGCCAGTGCTTTCGTTTTAATACAACTTCCTAGCACGTGCCTGGGATGGATTGAACTGTACCTTTGTGAAAGATGGAGGAAGGCTTAATTACAGACTCCTTGCCTGTGACCTTGTTTGGGGCTGTGGAGGGTGCACATCTAATTAGTTAAGACTCGCTAGGCCGGGTCCTTAAGCCTCTGACTGACTTGTCACAGGGAACACCGCTTTAGAATAAGAAAGACATTTGTACAAAGACTAAAGGCGGGGCACTTGAGAGGCTTTTGTGAGTTAAGGTCCACAAGCCCAGGGTTGGCTGGGGCTGCCAGAAACTGAAGGAGGCCAAAAAAATCCTTTCCTGGAGGCTTTGGGAAGATCAGGACCCTGTCTACACCTTGGCTTTGGACTTCTAATCTCCAAAGTGTAAGAATACACAAGTTAGCACTACTTTGTCACAGCAAACATTGTGAAAATCTGAACACACCCAATAAGTATGAGTTCAGTTTTCAAGGGACAGGATTTTGGCACAAATGTCTTTGTGTTTTTGTGCCCTTGGATGTAGCCCTGTTGAAGAGAAGGTGTGCCTGTTGTTGGAGCAATCTTCCAAACAAAAGATTTCCAAGACAGGAAGGAGAGAGAAAGGGCACGTCTCTTTCTTTGATCGTGACCTTGACTGAGGAACCTTTGACTAAGCTTTGTACAAAACACGCTGGTTTGCTCTGGCTGCCTGCTGAGAGACTCACAACCACCTTGTGTGGTTTCGAGACACTCCAGTCTTGGAGAGCCGAGGCCCTTCTGACTCGAGATTGGAAGAGTGGGAGTCACCCAGGCTGCCAAAAACAAAGCCTCACTAGCAAGCCAGGTGAAAAAATATCCAAGTTGGCTGACAGGCAGGACTTGGGAGCTGTCAGTCTGGGGCTCGCAGAACGATAATTCTTTCCATCACAATCAGCTGCCGGTAGACTCGTTGGAACTGGACCAGCCTCTTGAACCGGGAGGTGCTTGCCTGTGGTACCCCAGCCTCCATCTGTCACTCCAGCGTGTGTGGTTGCTAGTGGTCTCCTCATCCCCCACTTCCTGCTTTTCTCAGTGTTCCGCCCAATGAATACCGTCTTTCTCTTTTACTTAAATCTTTGCTTATCCTTCAAAACCCAACTCAACACCTACTATTAAATCTTTCCCGTCAGTATCACGCCCACCCCACCCCAGCTCACTCCTCGTTTTCCAGATCCCACGGCTCTAATGGTCTAACCAGAGGCCTTCTGCTACTGAGCATGTGCTCAGAGAGTGGCCCGGCGTGTCCTGGGCTCTGCTAGAATGGCAGACTCTTGGAGCTGGAGGTATAGCTCTGTGTTTAGCATGCGTGGGTCTCTGAGGATGAAGAGGATGGAGGGAGGCAAGGGGGATAAAGGAAGGCAGGAAGAAAGGTTAGCTAAGAGGAAGTGAAGGAAATGTAGGTTCCTAACAGGCTGCCGTTGACTGTAATTTGCGCTGGATTGTCTTAATCCGTAGGTGGTTCTGACGGGAAACTAAAGGTTAGGCCGTCTGCTCTGCAGCTATGTCCAGACCAGCGGTTCCGGAGACACCCAGAAACTCAGGAGAGATGATGAGGTGGGTTTAGATCCCACCTCAAAGCAGTTGAATTCGACTTCCTAGAAGGTAGGACCTGGCCAGCTAAGCAAGCTCCGTGGAGTTTCTCCTGGGCCCTGGAGTCTGAGAACCACGGATCTAATTAGCATCTGATCATGCATTTTCATTCCATGTTTGTCTCTTCCACAAGATGGGGCTGAGCTCAAGAGACAAGGTGGCTGTGTCTGGACGCTGACCCTCTTCTAAGCATGGGAAGATAGTCATCCTAGGATCGCCTGCGAGTTTCTCCTCCTCCACCCGACTCTGAACAAGCTTGTGGGTGCTGCGCAGGAGGGGTGGGCAGCTGGAGGAGCTGGGTCTCTGGTTAGTCTTGAGGGGAGGTGTGTTCCCACTCTTAAATCAGAGGTCATCTTTATCATATAATTTTGTTATCTTGTCCCAGCCTGACTTGATCCAGAACTGTCTCCAAAAGTGTTTTTTTTTTTTGTTTTTTTTTTTTTTTTTTGTACTTTATAGTGGATTTTTGTTTCTTTTTTTTTTTTTTTTTTTTTTTTTTTTTTTTTGTGGGTTTCCTCCCAGGGAAAAAAGTCATTTTTATTTGCTATTAAAATAAGTAATGCTGGCTCCCCTTGCTTGTTCTGGATCAATAAGTCCTTCATCTGGGCAGTGGCTGAGCTGGCTCCTAGGCCCACAATATCACTGAGAAGGAATCTCAGACATGACTAATGTATAGTCCTCCTCGGCTTCCTACCCATGAGCCCTCATAAATCGCTGCTGTGTTCCATCAGCCTCAATTACCCGCCACAGCAGCATCCCAGGCTGGAGAGCAGCCTGTCCCTGCCCCAAGTGCTCTTCCTTCTCCGCCTGTCTGCTAGCTTTCTGATTGCCAGACTAATTCCTTTTGAATTGCTTAATGGGTGCACAATTTTCATCAGGAGTCTTGGGATGCTGGAGCTGGAAGAAACTGAAGAAATCGTCTGCTTATTTATTCTGCAGGTAGACAGAGGGGAGAGTAAATTCTGGGTTAAAGGTTACGCTGTTGGTTAACAACACACCGAGGGTCAGATTGAGCCCTTTAGCAGTAATGGTTTCTGTTGAGTGAAGGTCCTCGTTTTACACTGCACCCATTAATTTTGACACCAAAACCTTAGTTTGCCCCAGCCTCCAGTTCTTTTCTCAGGACTGTTCTCCGGGGTAACCGCTTCTATCTGATGTGCTGGTATTTTCCCATTACTACGGCCAAATTATTCAACTCAGCCAACTCAAGGGAGCAAAGATTTCTTTTGGCTCACAGTTCAGTGGGCTTAGTCCATATTTGTTTGGTTCCATGTGCTTGGGCTGAACTTCATGTTAGCAGGAGTACAGGGCAGAATACGGATGTTCCCATCATAGGTAGACAGGAAGCAGAGCCGGAAAGGAAGTACCAGAGGTGATGTGCTCTTAAGGACCTTTCCCAAGTGACCCACATCCTTGAACTAAGACCCACCTCCCCAGGACCCTAGAACCTCCCAAGATAGTGCCACCAGCTGAAGACCTAGCATTAAAATAGGAGCCTATGGGGGGGGGACATTCCAGAATCTAGCCCAGGCCACTGGCACTCAAGTCAGGTTCTGAAGGTAGGCAGGAGGCCCACAGGGCAGAGCTGAGTTCTGGGGTGCACGTCCCAAACCAA
This sequence comes from Microtus ochrogaster, assembly GCF_000317375.1. Classification (NCBI taxonomy): domain Eukaryota; kingdom Metazoa; phylum Chordata; class Mammalia; order Rodentia; family Cricetidae; genus Microtus; species Microtus ochrogaster. The sequence continues at coordinate 17,688,635 of NC_022029.1, forward strand.
AGATCACAACACAAGACGCTGGCGTGAAGAATGCTGGGAGGAGGGGCTTCGAGACCCCACTGCATTCCCACGTACTGAAAAAAGCCTGGAGTGACAGATGGAGGCTGGGGTACCACAGGCAAGCACCTCCCGGTTCCTCCTCCTCCTCCTCCTCCTTCTCCTCCTCCTCCTCCTCCTGAACTTAAGCTCCTTCAAAGGATACCAGCTTGCTCTGGTTGGCCCATCCCCTTTTTATTCCAGACTCAGCCTTCTCTTTTGCCACACAGGCAACAAGAGTTCCTGCCAGGAGCCACCCCGGCTTCATGGGTCCAGACTGAGGTCCTGTTTTACTGAGCTGATGGGCAGCTGGTGCCTGGGTAGACTGCTGCCTCTGCAGCATGATGTGTGTGTGTGTGTGGGGGGGGGAGGAACAGTCCTGGGGCTGGTTGTGCCTTCGCCAGCTGCTGCCATGGTTGGCTGTACTGTGGAGCGTTGGTCACCACCAGAACATGCGGCCTGCCTTCTTCTAGTTCACTTCACAGCTTCAAGAAGTTAAACACGAGGAAAAATCAGGAAGATAAGTGAGCCACCTTTAGGGGAGCCAACTCTTGCTACTTCTGCTTTGGGATACATTTAGCAGTAAGGTTCAAAAACTCAGAAGCAAGGCAAAAGGAATGCGTATGGCCAGAAAGTGAGTTGCTTCGTGAGCAGACTTAGAGACCAGAGAATAGGAGCGCCCACCCAGGGTCCTGCAAGGCTCAGCAGGGCTGGGAGCGCCCACCCAGGGTCCTGCAAGGCTCAGCAGGGCTGGG
>NC_022029.1:17689615-17693953 GCF_000317375.1 Microtus ochrogaster
GGAGCGCCCACCCAGGGTCCTGCAAGGCTCAGCAGGGCTGGGAGCGCCCACCCAGGGTCCTGCAAGGCTCAGCAGGGCTGGGGTTCTGAAGGCCTTTGAGCCACTTGGACAAGGAGATGCTTGGCTTTCCCGGGAGAAGGGCCGGGTAGGAGGCTGTAGTTTAGAAGGGGCTGCTCCCCTAACAAACTAGGACATGATCTGGAACTGGGATGGGGCCGGGGATGGGACAGGCATTGCCACAGTGACCTTGGGGTGGGGGTAGGGGACACACTGCCCTCCTCTCGAGCTGCTAGTTAGGGTCCTTTGTAACTTTTAGACAGATGACACAGAGGTCCCATCTCCTTAGTGCTCCTTTTAAGGAAGACCTCTCCCCAAACCACCCCTCTGCATGTAAACTTCAGCACTCTGCTCAATGTTCTAATTATTTTTTTCCAAATCTCAATATGGAACTGGGTCCTCAGCAGGGGAGAATCCAGCATCTTGATGCTTTTAGGGCCCAGGAGAGATTTAGGCAGCCAGGGTTCTTCAATCCCAAGGAAAGCAGGCTCTCAACCCCCTTCAGCTAGCCAATACCTGATGCTCAGCTAGGTTAACGAGATGGACCACCCATTTTTACAGGGAGAAACATGGCCCTTTTGAGACGTTGCCTGGGCCAGGAAAAGAGTGTGGGCTGAGCTGAGGGCTCCGTCCATTACAACATGATCAGGAATGGGGGCCAGCTTGGTAACTGGGCTCCAGGGGAACATTCTTACGACCTCCTTCAAGGCTTGCTTCAAGACCTGGCCAGCGAGGGCTCCAAATGAGAAGGCTGCATTAAAACTCTTAGCTCGCCTAAGTCATACGGTCTCGTGTGAACCCTCAGAGTTGAGATAAACACTGACCCCAGAGGCGAAGATGGCTGGTCCTGAGAAAGAGTCCTTACCCAAGCAATACCAACTAGGGCAGCAGTGTGTCCCTAAGAAGATTGGCAGGTCGGATAGAAAGGGTAAGGGACTAAGAGATCACAGGGAGAGGGGAGTTCCCCAGCAGCCCAGAGAACTAGATTGCTGCCCTCAGGGCTGGGATGATCTCTGAACTCTTCTGGGGCTGGGCTGACTGTCTCGGGGCTGTGGTGGTCCTTCAATTCTAGAATGATTCTCTCTTCTCTGAGCTCCCTTGCTCAGGGCCCTGAAGATCCTCTTAGCGTTGGGATGGTCCTCTCTGGACAAGGCTGATCCCTGGAGGGCTGGACTGACTCTCGTAGTGTCAGACTGATGCCCTAAGGACTAAGGAAGTTCCCATTGGGCCTGGGCCAATCTCCTTGGGTGGGGGCCTCAAGGGCAGTCTTCTCTACTTAATGACTCCAAATGGAATTATAGCACTTGCAATGTTTCTTTCTTGCTAGTAGGTCAGTCAGTACCTCGATAGTTACATAGTGTCCCCGGGTCAATCACATTGTTTTACTGAACCAATTATGAGCCAGTAGGGGCTTAAGGACCTCTGTGGAGCTCGATGACCCGAGAGTTTTCCTAACTGGGGAAGGCCAAGGACTATGAAGCAGAATTCTGTCAATAAGAAAGTGGGGGTTTGTAGGTGATAGAGGTGGGGGCAGAATGTGTGCTTGGTTAAACATGTTTCTTACATCTGTGAGATTTTGTATCCTCACAGGATGGCTTACAGTTCAATTCCTCCTGGATGGACCTCACACAGGCTATCACTGTGATTAGGGAGATGGCCAGACTGGGCTACAGGTTTTTCCTTTCCCCCTACCAGGAAGGAAAATGACAGAATTTCCAGGTAGAAGGGAGATCAAGCAACAGGCTTACTTCAGAGTTCCCACCAAGGACCCGAACTTTTGGTTTGTGGGCACATAGTCCCCATTGTCCCTGGAAGCCAGGTTGGGAGACCTAGAAAAACATTTCCCTGGCTCGAGTTTAAGGTGAGGGCATTGTAGAAGGGGCGAGACTAGGGCATGTGCACACATGAACCTTTGTCCAGGACTTCTTCTAGGAGGCTAATCAGACTCGCTCAGTGTTCATAAAACGCCTGGAAACTAGCATAGCCAGACACTAGACAAGTTTGATGGGTGAGGGCCAGACGTTTTTGGCCACAGAACCTTTAGTACTCACCCAGCTCATCATACGAGGTCTCAAGCAAGAGTTCCTAGGGCAGAAGGAATGGACTGGGCCAAGTGACACACAGCTGAGCCCCAGGGAGCTGCTGAAGGCTCTAGGCAGAGAGGGCAGGGTGTTGTTGTCTGGTCACCACTCAGTGTTCCGGGTGTGGGTGGGGACAGCTTTCAGTCTACCCTGGGAGGCAAAGCCAGAGGAGCAGATTTCTGTAGCCGTGGTGACTGACAGCTTGTGTCAAACTGATACAGCATAGGCTGAAGAAAAAAGTGCTGGCTCCCCAAAGTTCTCAGTTTTGAAGGTGGCTCTGTCTCTCTGTCTCTGTGTCTGTCTGTCTGTCTGTCTCTCTCTCTCTGGCTTGGGTTTTGGAGGCCTGCTTCTTGGGGGCATGTTAGAACTTGCCTTACCTGGCTGAATACATGGCATCAGGCCAGAGCATAGGATTCTATAGATTTTTTTTGGGAGGGGCATTGAGACAGGGTTTTTCTGTGTAGCCCTGACTCTCTTGGAACTCACTCTGTAGACCAGGTTGATCTTGAACTCAGAGATCTGCCTGCCTCTGCCTCCCCAGTGCTAGGATTAAAGGTGTGCACCATCATTACCTGGCTGGGTCTTAAATTTTTTAAAGTTACATTTGTATTGATTGATTGATTGATTGATAGTGTGTGTGTGTGTGTGTGTGTGTGTGTGTGTGTGTGTGTGGTGATTGGGTAGGGGTGAGAAGACAACCCTCCTTCCCCTGAGTTGTTCACAGAGATATCAGATTGGTGGCAAGTGTTTTTACCTACTGAGCCATCTGGCCAGCCCTTCGGGGTCTTCAGACGAAACGTAGCCACAGGGGGAGATCAGAAGGGGTGCTGGCAGACCCTCAAGAAGAGACAGGATCACCTGTGACATCAGGTCAGGGCTGCCTCATAGGTGTGAGGTGGGCATGGCACATGGAGAAATAATGGATCCCCAAGGGCAGGCCCGCAGGCTGCACCAGGGCCTCTCAAATTTCTGACTACCTTTCCTCATCCCCAGGTCTTTTCCAGACTTGCTGGGTTACAAGGATATTGTACTGGGCACACTGGGCCAATGAAATGTCACTAAAGTCTTTTACTGCTACCCACAAGCTGGGGTCAGGCTGAAGAGCCGTGTGTGTGTGTGTGTGTGTGTGTGTGTGTGTGTGTGTGAACCTCATCCCTCAGACCACAGGGGCAGTTGCTCTGTACCCCCAGTTCCTTAGGGGATGATCCATTAGAAAAGGCACGCGTGTGTTTGCACGTACACATACCACATGTGTCTGCATGCACACATGCATTTACACGTGGACACGCACCCAGGCCTGCGCCACACACACACACACATACACCTAATTCAGCTGAACTAGGAATTGCTAAAGTGCGTTTGGAACAACAAATTCACGTTTCAAGTTTGTGCAGCCCGTGCGAGCTGAATCAAATATTTCTGATGAAAGCGTCATGTTCACTGTAAGTGTTAAATAAATACCAGATTGTGGAAGCGCTGTTAAAAAAGAAGAATGCAAACCATCTCTAACATTTTTATATTGATTATGTGTTGAAATGATAATATTTTGGATACATCGGATCAAATAAAATCATATTAAACTTAATGTCACTGGCTCCCGTCACTTTTCTAACTCTGTGGTTTGGGCAGTTTTCCCCAAACTCTCTAGGCTTCAGTTTCACCTTATCTACAGTTACAGAGGGAAAAGACCCTCCAGGATCGTCGCAGATGGGGTTGGCTGAAGATGAGGACACTTGGAGAGAAGAGGTCTTCAGCCACACAGGCTGGCCTTGGGAGGGTCAGAACCCAAGGCAGGCAGGAAGCCTGGTTCAGGAAGGATCCAGAAGAGGTTGCCCAGGCCTCAGGATTAGTACTTGTGGGACATCCTGCTACAGTCTAAGAGGTCTGTTCTGCCCTAGCTGGTGGACTTCTGCTAATGGACACATCTTGGCACTTTCTGGAAAGCCTCCCGGCCGAGTGCTCCTCACCTGGATACTTCCCCGTTCTTCTTCCTGCACCTGGGCTTCAGGCTCTACTTTGGGCTAGGCTCAGGGAGGAGAGAGCAGAGGGAGGGCTGTCCTTTCTTCTCTAGCTGGTTCTAATCTTTTCCAGGCAGCTGAAGTGGTTGGGACCAGGCTGTGGTGGATAGGAGTTCCTAGGAAGGGCTTATTGTGGTGTGTGTGTGTGTGTGTGTGTGTGTGTGTGTGTGTGTGTGTGTGTG
>NC_022029.1:17694053-17707936 GCF_000317375.1 Microtus ochrogaster
GAGAGAGAGAGAGAGAGAGAGAGAGAGAGAGAGAGAGAGAGAGAGAGAGAGAGGTCTCCCTCCTTCCTGCTTCTCCCACTTCCCTCTCCTGCTCTCTTTGCATGCAGGTCTTACGTCTGCCAGTCTGGGGAAGGGCCAAGGACTTCATGGCCCTTCATCTCCTTTGGTTGGCACCTCCACATACCTGTGGCCATCTCAGATCCATTAAGACGTTTATTTAGAGGACTTGCCGTGAGAAGGTCCAATGTGTGGGCGTTTCACAGCATATCATCTTATCTTCGAATTATCCAAGAAGGGGCAAAGGGCACATAGATGCTCAGTGGCCTATTTGAGGCCACTGAACCGGGCGGGATGGGCAGAGGCAGGATTTCAACCGCTTTTGTTGGACAGTAAGAATCAGGGTCTTGAACATTGTTTACTGAGTCTCAGAGCTGCAGAGGCCCTGGAGGTGGTTTCTTAGAACCCTGTCTCCTGTACAGCCATTCCCCTGAGTGACAACACTCCACCTACAGGCAGGAGGCAGAGTCCCCGGCCCAGGAAGCCAAGGAAACTGATCAGATGCAGGAACTCAGTTGCGAGATTCACAAACACCCCCACTCCAACCCCTCCTGGTCCCATAACCCTAAACAGCCTCTGGCAGAGGAGACCCTCTTCGGGGGGAACTGCCTTCAAGCTGGGCAGGAGGTTCCAGGGACTCTGCTGAGTCTGTCACTCACAGGCAGGCGGACTTTTTAGTGGGGCTGCAGACACCATGGACCAGAACGAAACCCCACCCACTCTCCTGTAAGTAAACCCAATAAACTCACTGGGTCACCAAGGCAGACTTGGGTGGAATTATTTCTCTGGCCTGAGCTTGGTTCCCTAAGTAGACCTTTGTTTCCTCTCCTCCACTGCAGGGTTAAGGAACGTGAGTCCAGTGTGGGATGAAGCTTGTTTTAGGGTTCTAGGGCACAGCTCCAACCTAAGGCTCTGGTGGGCACCGAGTTCTTATTTCTTCCCTGCCTGGAGACCTGAAATAAGTGATTTCAGGTGGAAGGAAGCCTGTTGGTGGGTTAGCCAGGTTCACACTCTCACGCAAGTGTGTGTGTGTGTGTGTGTTAAAAATTACTTAGGCGTATGTCTATGTACCAAGCACTAGCAGCATCCATGGAGACCAGAAGAGGCACCAGATTCCTCTAGAACTGGAGTTTCAGACTGTTGTGAGCCACCTTGTGGGTGCTGGGATTTGAACATGGGTCCCCTCATGCATTGTCTCCCCAGCCCTGTAAGGTATGTTCTTGAGATAGCTGTGCGTGTGGATGGATGTCCCTAAGTGTGAGGAGACTTTGCTGTCCCCTTAGGGTCTGGGGAGACCAGAGGGAGTGCTGCTCACTTCTGGCATAGCTTCCAACACATACATGACTGAAGTTTCATAGACCCGCCTGCTACCCTGGGAGTGTCATTTCCCAGAGGACCACTAGGTGTCGCCATCACACCATGAGTGGGCCTTTGTTAGCCCGCACGTAAGAGAGACCTATGTAGGACAGGGACAGGTGTGAGCCCCTCGTCCAGGCTTTATTCTGAAGGCAGTGGGTCTATTTGATCAGGTGGCAGCGGTGCTGCCGTTTATAACTGGGACTTTAGGTGGTCTGTTTTTTCCGTGGAGACCCTCAATACTTACCCGCTGGATCCTGAGCCTTATCTTTGTACCTTGCAATGCCTAGGCACAGCACCCTTAGGTACCAACCGGAAGGCTGGTAACCGTAGCCTTACTTGAGACTTATTTAAATCTCTGAGGCTGTGAGATCTGGATATTGCTGACACCTTTGGAAAAACCAGCTGCCTGGATCCTACACCCCACAGATATGGGTCTGGCCTCTCAACCTGCTGGCACGTAGGAAGGCAGGTGGAAAAAGTCCCCCCTTCACTATACCCCCATGCGGTCCATCCATGGATAGGCTACTGGAGATGACAGGGGACTGATATATTATTTTTGAAATTATAGTTGCAACCTTTCTCTTTTCCTTTTCCTCCCACCAAGCTCTCCTATATCATCCACCCCACAAGCTCTCCTTCAAATTCATGGCCTCTTTTTTCCCCACTGTTATTGAATGTAATATATATATACACACACACACATATGTACACATACATATGTACACACATATACACACACATATACACACTGAATATAACCTACTCAGTTCATATACTGTTCCTTGTATGCATGTTTTCGGGGTTGACCATTTGACAGTAGGCCACCACCAGTTGGTGTGCTCTTCCCTGGAAAAGACCACCTCGGAGAGGGATGTTTTGAAGGCTCACCCGGTCAAAGCAGAGCTCTGTGGTCCTTAGTTCATCCCGTTGTCACACCCTTTACAGAAGGCAAAACCGTGCCCTCCAGGTCTGTATGTATTGAAGTCCTGACCCTCCTCCTCCAAGTGAGACTTGATTCAGAAGAGGAAGCCAGTCATATTGGCTAGAGCAGGCCCATGATCGAATGGCAGCTGTCCTTATACAAGGATGGCATTTACACACAGACAACCCAGGGGATGCTAGGTGAACACTAGGCTAGACTGGATGATTCCAAAGAGGGCTCTGGGCCCCCAGCAGCCAGAGAGGCTGGGTCAGAGGGAAGCGTCTGAGGACACCTTGACTGTTGCCTTCTAGGTCCCAGGCTGAGGCTGTAACCTCTGCTGCTTAGGGTCCTTGGCTTGTGGCTTCCTAGGTGTCAGCCTGGCAAACAGGGCCGGTGCCCAGCTCTGAGGAGCTGCTTCAGCTGATTGGTCCTCACTCCCTCCTGGACGTCAGCTGTGATCAGCCAGTTCTTTGTCTCCTTATTTGGCTCTCTGACTGAACTTCTTGATTTCTCATCCTTGTGAGTCTCATACTTTACTCTCTGCCACGCCCTTTATGGGTTCAAACGGAATCCTCTCTCTCAGAGATCTGAATTTCACCAGCTGGCAAGCAATCTTTCCCTAAACTGGTTTACACCAAAGGGCAAATGATTAACTCACAGGTGGCATGGTTCCAGGGGAGTTCCCCCTTGACTCTCCCAAGGGCAACTTACCTGTTCCAAAAGGTGTTTATTAACACCAACCTTTTGTTGGAGGAAGGACGATCTTGTAATATGAACGTGTATGCCCTTAGTAATCTGTTAGATGTCTTGACCCATCTTCCAAACGAGGGCCGGAGCCCTGGAGTCTTGTGTCTGGGCTGGGCTAGAGGCCCACAGTAGGTCAGGCTTTGAAGCTGAGGGCCCTCTGTGTAGGTCAACCCTGCCCCCAAACCAGTGGCGTCTAGGCCAGGCTTCCCTCTCTGGCCAGTTCTCGGCCTCTTTCCTGGCTCCACATGGCTCCATGCTCGCCTTGTAAAAGGGTGACTGCTTGCTAGGGTTGGCTTTTTTTTCAGCCTTTCTGACCAGACAGGTTGCCCTCAGGGATGGATGGTGCTGGCTGCCAGGCCCAGTTGGCCCCACGGGAACAATGCTGGCTGAAAGTGGTGGTGCCCAGAATGAACTGGCACAGGGCAGGACTCATGTCTGGTTCTAATGAGCCATGACCTGTGACCTTCAGTTGTGTGTGTGTGGGTACTATGGGGGCGCCGCAGAGTGGCCTAGGAGGGGATAGATGTGGAAGGCAGGGCTGTCATCTAAACGAGATGCCTGGACCTTAGCCAGGGACCTTGCGGAAAGGCCTGGCAGTGCAGGGCCCGGGCACCAAGAGTGAGGAAGGACTGTTTGGCTCTGAAATGGATAAGGGATGGGCTGTCCCGCTGCCCGGTCAGTCTCCCTGAGGTTCAGCTGGCCTCTCCACGAGTCCTCACAGGCTGGAGCCTCAGTGAAATTCACAGAGCAATGTATGGTCCCGCTTCCAGTGTCTCTCTAGTAGTCTGCGGGGTCCTAAACCCGTGTCTGTCTCCAGCTGGCCCTGAACCTTCCTGGCCAGGTAGGAGCAGCAGTGACTATGCCGTGGACGTTGGAGGAAAAAAAGCTGTCACTTGCTAGGGGAATCCCAGAGATGCTTTCTGGAGAATGTGAAGGCTGCATGGGGTATCCTGGACCAGCCCCAGGCAGCAGGCAGCTGCTCTAGCATCCCTCCTAACAGCAGTGGGGGTATTGCACAGCAGCCTCCCTCTCCTCCCTACAGCCACCCATGGTCTTTTCGCTTCCAAAGATCCATAGCTGTCCCTGGGCTCTCCACATCCTACCGTGCACCTTGGCTTTGCTCTTGAGGGTGCGGGGGTGGGGTGGAGTGTCTCTGTTCCTGTAGCTCTCCCTGCCAAGGCTAGCTCAGGGCTCAGAAATCCCACCATCACATCGTGTTGCCTTCACAATGCACAGTTCCCTTCTTCGCCTCCCTAAACCAGCGTCCCTGAATCTCCTCTGCTTGCCTATCAGCAGGCAGAATGAGCCTCCAGCTTGCTGGGGACCACACCGTAATCCGCAAGGTGTCTGGGGACAGCCAAGGTCCAGAGTGAGGTCCACGCCAGCCGTTTGAGAATCCCGAGTGTGTACTGAGTCCTTGGCTGTCTATTCCAGTGTCCCCAAGGTATTTGACCTTCTTGCCAGGGACTGGGCAGGGACAGGATGCCTGTTTTCCAAGAATAGTCAGCACATCCATCTTGCGTGGGTCTATTCCTGTCGTTTCTTGAGGCATTAGCCACTCAGGCCGTCGGTGAGGGCCTTATTTGGAGAGCCTGGCTTCCTGCTTGAAGCTTCGGTTAAAGCAGTCATGGCCTGCTGGTCCAGGGACAACGCTGTTAGAAACAAACCCTCATTCTATTTCACCGCAAGCACTGGGAATTGAAGTATGTGCGGAAATACGATTCATAAATTGATGGACGTTGTTTGCACTGTCCCCCGGCTTTAATTTCCAGAAACAAAATGTCAGTGTTATGGCTGAAGTCCTCTTAGTTTTAGGAAACACATCATAACCCAGAGCTGTTTATGCATAGTTCATATATTATATGACAAGAGTGGGCTTGGGAGTAATGACGGGTCATGGCACTGCGGTTACATCGAAATAGGAAGATCTGAGTGTGGGATCCATCCCCTCCTTGTTTATATTGCGAGCTCTGCCCTATGCTCCCTCCTAGAAAAATAGAAGGGAGTAATGTTTCTTCTGGAAGCTGGGGCTATGGGTAACCAGCTGCCAGGATGCTCAAGGGTTTGCCGTGTGTGTGTGTGTGTGTGTGTGTGTGTGTGTGTGTGTGTGCATGCACAGAGATGTAAACGCATGTGAGTGACATCTTTGTGGTCAGTGAGAAGCAAACCCAGCTGAGATGGGAGAAGCAGGCTCAGATTCTGTCTGTCCCCTCCAGCCAGGGGGACTTCCTGCCAGACTCCTTATCTGTGACAAGGGCATGCTAAGCCATCATCAAAGGCCACTTAAACTTCCCTAGTCTGTGTGGAGTAAAGGAGACCTGGTTCCAGGGCAATCTGAAATTCTGAAATGCATTCTGGGACTCCAGGTGGGCTAGATTCTGAGCTGGGGTCATGCTTCAAATGGAGCATTGGTTCTGGGGTCACTCAGGTCCTGGTGGCTTTTCCCCTCCTTTCCTTCCTCCATGTTGTGGAGATACTGCTAGCAGGTATCACAGCTGGGTTCCTGGCGAGACTCCAGAGAATAGCTTCTTCAGGGCTTTTACAACCTTGTTTACAAGAGAACAGGAGTCTGATCCTATCTCTTGATAGGCTGCTCCAAAAGTAAAAGCAAAACTTTCCCTTGTTCCCTTTCAGTAGCTATGCAGGGTCACTGGGTGTGCTTCATAAGGAGGGGGAAGGCAACCAATCTGAAATGTCCCATCAGGCCCTTCTGGCCTGGGTTGGAAAGCTTGGATAGGGTCTGGGCCTGGGTGCAGCGTGCTTTGCTGGGGAAGGAGGCTGAGCTGGACTCCCTTGGGGGTAGGACTCACTTTTCCCAGATGCTGGGCCCTTATTTTTCCTGTTCACACTAGAATCTACTCTTAAACCTTAGTGGGGCTTAGTGGAGTCACAACTGGAAATGGTCAAGAGTGACCTGCAGACCACTTGACTTAGAGCTTGCTTCAACTAGAGTGACCTGCAGACCCCATGACTTAGAGTTTAATCCCACCAGAGTGACCTGCAGACCATGTGATTTAGAGTTTAATCCCACCAGAGTGACCTGCAGACCACGTGACTTAGAGTTTAATCCCACCAGAGTGACCTGCAGACCACTTGACTTAGAGCTTGCTCCCACCAGAGTGACCTGCAGACCACGTGACTTAGAGTTTAATCCCACTAGAGTGACCTGCAGACCACTTGACTTAGAGCATGCTCCCACTAGAGTAACCTGCAGACCACATGATTTAGAGGTTGCTCCCACTTAGGACCTGGAGGCTGCCTTCCTCAGGGGGGCCTTTGCTCATGGGAGAAGCTACATACAGGGAGCCACATTAGGAAGACAGGGTACATGCGTCCAGAAGATATAAAAGTTGCCTAAAGTTTATTTTACCCCCCTCTCACACCCACCCCCATTCACTACAGCATAGGGGACTTAACACTGGAGTGGAGACCTCACTATGGTAAGAACCTGTATGACACCCTGACAGGTGTTGTGGGTAGGCTTGGGTGGTACGCTATGCTCCTTCTAGAATCTTTTTCCATGCTCTAGATCCATGCCCATCTTTTGAGCCACAAGTTTTACAGATGGGAAGGGTAAGGACAACTCAATTATTCTTTCCAAGACTCTTCTCTGCTAACCATATGTTAGGAAGATCCTACCTTGAGCCCTTTCATCTCCAGACATACTGGACTTGAGACGGAGGAACAGAGGAAGGGGACTCTGACGTCACGAGAGGTGACGAGTGGGTCATGATGAAGAACTCATTCTGTTGCCTAGGCTTGCCTCGCTGTCCCATTGCAACCTCTGCAGCAGCTGAGATCACAGGACCCACAGCCAGACCAGACTCTTGTTAGTCATCTTTCAGGCTGTCTGGGAGCCCAGGGCAGAAGATGGCGTGATGACCAGGCACTGACATGGAGCTTAGCTTGGGCACTTGGTGGTGATGTAGCCTCTGCCTTCCTGGTGTTGTTCTCATGGGACTTGCTCTTGTAAACACGAGAACGGGGAGAGATAGCAGGGATGCTGTGGGGGGGGGGGGCACATCTGTGTTCTCTGAAGGCTGACCCCGAGTGGTCCCCATGCAGCAAGCTCTACCAGGGCAGTTGGTAGTGGGAGCTGAGCACGTAGATTTGAGTCACTGGAACCTGTCCAGGGGCCACAGGTGAACTGAACTGGGTCACACACTCCTCTCCTCAGTGGGACTGTGTGGACCGAGGGCCGTGAGTATTGGAATGTCTGCCGCAGGGGGCTGCTGGGAGCCCGAAGAGCCAACTTTTAAAGAGCTAAGAAGAAGAGAGGAGACAGATGAAGAAAAGATCCCCCTCCCTTGTTTTTCCTTAAAAGGTAATTTGAAAAAAGAAAATACAAAAAAAAAATCACCCTTTGAAATGTTGCCAGTGGAGAATGGGTGAGGAGTGGAGTTCAGGAGAGCCCTACTCTGGTTTCAAGAAAGTTGCTTAACGATCCTTTCCCATCATTCAGCAGGAACACATATCCTCACTGTGTCTCCAAATTTGATTTTGTTCTCTTTCGGGGCAGGGGCAGGGGCAGGGGCAGGGATGTTGTGAACACTCTTGGCCTGGTTTCCCTGGCTGGCCACGGCAATTTCTCAGTAAACCGATGCATCAAGTTGGATTTTCAAGCTGCCTTCAGAGAGGCCATGTGTCCCCACACCATGTGGGAGCTGCCCACGGTGTGGGCTTCTGGGACTGGGGTCTAGGAGGAACTGTATAGAAATTGGATCCAAATATAATCGATATTTAAATTTCTCCCTGGAAATTTAAAGTTTTTGATAGTTTATATCTCTCCTTAATAGCATATTAAATCATTTTATAAGCCTTAACAACTGTTTAATCTTTTCATTGTTGAAAAATGAGGTAATTGATCTAAACCATGCTGGGATATGCCAGGAAAAACTTATTTAATATACCACCCTCGCCATGATGGGCATCCGGGGTGGGGGGCCCATATGTGTTTAGGGTGGCCCATCTCTCCTGCAGGGGGCTCTCACATGGAGCCTGGGATTGTGGGCTGCTGGGGGTAGGTAATAGGGTGAAGACTGGAGTCTGGGATTTGGCCCTGGGATTTGGTACTGTCGCCATTTGGGTTTTGGCTTCTAATTGGGCACTGTTGAAAGCAAGCTCATCTGGCTGGTGGCAAGTTCTATGGTCTCTTACTCTCGGGCAAGGTCTTCTGCGCACCATTTCAGCCCTCAGTGCTCACGGCTGGGAAAGAGAGCTAGAGCGAGGAAGATAGGGAAGAGAGCTAGGGAAAGGGAAGGAGGGAGCTTTGTTCTTCCAAAAAAACAAGTATGCCTTCTCCTTGGGCATGACACCAGAGAATATCTTCTCAATGAAGTATGCTTCCCTTCAGAGATTACAGCACGGTTGATCAAAGTCCCCTGGAAATAGCTTCTGGCAGCTCTGAGGTTTTCTGGAACTCTTATTGTGCTCAAGCAGGGCAGTCTTGTCCCCAGAGCAGCCACGAACTGGCTTGGGAGGCTGGAGGAGTCGGGGGTAGGGACAGAGAGGTGTCCCATGTGTCCACACAGCTTTACGACCACTGTGGCCTTGCATGGGCTTGGGGCACTGGGAGCAACTTCATTTCTCTGGAGAAGGTTGATTGTGGATCATAGCCTGGTATCTTCTGCCCACGTAACACAATACCGGCATCTCCTAAACTTAAACAAGGCTTTGGCAATCTTGGTGAAATGGATTGTCGTCAGCTACGTGTCCTGATGTCCTCTGTAGAATTGAGAAATGTTTGGATCTTGGGCCCCAATCCCTTTCTGGTTTAAGTTTAGTGAAAGTCTAGGCAATCTAACTGTCTACCTGGCAGCAGGGACGAACGAACCCCTTCATGTTAATTACTGCAAAGTTAAACTGTCTCCTTCCAAGCCCTATATACAGCGCTACACATTTGTATACATTTTATATGGTCTATTTCCATTATAAATTGCCCATAAATTAAATACAGATTTTTCTCTGAACATCTTGAAAAAAAGGGAACAATTTGTGTGATGCATATTTCTAGTATTGGAGGTGACGTGAATTGCAAAGAGGAGGGGAGGGCAGCTCCGCACACCGACTGCCCAACATGGAGGTCATGTGTCTGGGTGAAGGCAACTCGAGTTGTGTGTGAGCGGACGTGAGGCATGCCTTCTCTCCGTCCTTTACGTTGGAAGCTGCGCATCATGGTTTAACAAAGGATCGAGACTGATTTGCGTAGGCAATCCGGAATGGGGCCAGAGGAAGGCTAGAAGGGCAGGGAGGAGCGCAAGTGGGTCCTTGGTCTGGGGATGGCGGCGCTGGTCTCTGGGATGGTGCAAGGGCTGTTTCCCGGTGAGGTATACCGTCAGTGTTGTGAATGAGAAAATAGCATGAACTTCAGGGGGACGCTGAAGCAGATCCCGGTGCATTCCTGTGTTGCTGTGAATGGACAGTGGTGGGGACAGTCGCACTTCACAGAACTTCCAGAATTGACCTGGCTGGGCTCCTCCAAGGACTTTCTGCTCCTGCTTGCCTCGCTCTTTCCCTCAGGCGTCCGCATAGCTTCCTACTTCCCGCTTAGGTCTTTATTCAATTTACTGATGCTCCCTTGACACTCTGATCAGGTATCCCGCATACTCCCCTGTCTCTTCGCTGCTTTGTTGGCTCTTTAAATGTATTACTTATTCTGTAACGTCATCATTGCAAACAGTAACCAACACAGGGCTCATGAGGTCTTTGCCATCTGTTTCATGCCCTGTTCTAGTGCACGGTACTTAGGTGAGCCTCAGTTTAATCTGTCAAGTGAATATGTGAGCGAATGCCCGGAGCGGTGCATGCAGAGGCCCTCAGTTACTCATTGCAGGAGAGAAGCATGTTGCAAAAATCTGCTTGAAGTTGGACATGGTGGCACACGCCTCTAATCCCAGCACTCTCGGGAGGCAGAGGCAGGTGGCTCTCGGTGAGTTTGAGGCCAGTCTGGTCTGTGTAGCAAGTTCTAGGCCAGTCATGATTGTATTGTGAGGCTGACTATCAAAAACACAGACATCAAAAAACGAAAGGACTTTAAGACACAAATGTTGAACCAAGTAACAAGAATGAGCAAAGGTAAAACAACAGAACCAATAGCAAAATGACTTTTTTTTAAAAAAATTGATTTTTATTGAGTTCCACATTTTCTCTGGTCCCCTCCCTGCCTCTCCCCTCCCCTTAAACCCTCTCCCAAGATATCTATGCTCCCAATTTACTCAGGAGATCTTGTCTTTTTCTACTTCCCATGTAGATTAGATCCATGTATGTCTCTCTTAGGGTCCTTGTTGTTGTCTAGGTTCTCTGGGATTGTGATTTGTAGGCTGGTTTTCTTTGCTTTATGTCTAAAAGTCACTTATGAGTGAGTACATATGATATTTGTTTTTCTGGGTCTGAGTTACCTCACTCAAAATGATGTTTTCTAGCTCCATCCATTTTCCTGCATAATTCAAGATGTTGTTATTTTTTTCTGCTGTGTAGTACTCCATTGTGTAAATATACCACATTTTCCTTATCCATTCTTTGGTTGAGGGGCATTTAGGTTGTTTCCAGTTTCTGGCTATGACAAACAATGCTGCTATAAACATAGTTGAGCACATGTCCTTGTGGTACGATTGAGCAATCTTTGGATATATACCCAAAAGTGGTATTACTGGGTCTTGAGGAAGGCTGTTTCCTAATTTTCTGAGAAATTACCACACTGACATCCAAAGGGGCTGTACCAGCTTGCATTTCCACCATTAAAGCAGAAGTGTTCCCTTTACCCCACAACCTCTCGAGCATAAGTTGTCATCAGTGTTTTTGATCTTGGCCATTCTTACAGGTGTAAGATGGAATCTCAGAGTTGTTTTGATTTGCATTTCTCTGATGACTAAAGATGTTGTTCCTTAAGTGTCTTTCAGCCAGCAAAAATGAATCTTTAAAGAAATATTTAAAACTGAAACTGACGTTCTAACTTTTATTATTTATTTATTTTATTATTATTTTTCTTTTTTATTTTATTTTTATTATTTCTTTTTTAGTTTTCCTTTGGGGGAACTACCTACATACAAGGTTGATGGGGCGGATGCTGAGGGAGATGGGTGGGATTGGGGTGCACAATGTAAACTATCAGAAGAATAAAAGAAAAGAACAAAAAATTCCATCCAAAGAAGGCACTGCTGTCAGGGAAGTAGGCGGCTGGGAAAAGTGTGATATAAGGGAGGGCACCATCTTGGCAAGGGGCCAAGATGAACCACTTCCTGCCTTGGGATGTGGAGAGTTTTAGCCTCACGCTCACTATCCCCTTGCTTGTGGGTCTGTTTAAAGTCTTAAAATGTTCTGATTTGGGCTCTTGACAATTCAGTGCCCAGGTCAGTAAGATAACTCAGTGGGTAAAGGTGCCTGCTGCCTGCTGTTAAGCCCGACGACCTGAGTTCATTCCTGGAGCCCACATGGTGGAAATTGAGAATTTACCTGTACAAATTGTCTTATGACCTCCACAGGTGCTGTGGTGCATGCGCACAGTACACACACACACACACACACACACCACATGCACACACTCACACATACACACCACACTCACACGCACACATGCACACACATGCACACACACACGTGCGTAATACACACACATGCACAATACACACACACACACACACACACACACACACACACACGAACTAAGGCTTTGAGTCTATCGGTGGAGATGGCATTTAATGTTGGACTCTGGTACATAGGGAAAGCCAGAGTTACCTCCATCTTCACCTTTCTTTGGGGTGAGCAGGGTGTCAGGATTTGTTTAGGGCTTGGGACTTGAGCTGGTACACTATAGTCCATTTGTTGCTAGGATACATAATGCAGACTAGCTGAGTGATCTTGGACTAGCCACCTGACCTCTTTTCCTGTATCTGTCTTGTCTAAAACACAGTGGTTAGACTCTCTCTTGGGACATCTTTTACTGCTCCCCAGAAGACATTTTCTACTCATTGCATAATTTTTGTGCTGTTTGATATTTTGAATTCTATGTAGCAATCACTTTGATTATAATGTGGAATAAGAAGTCTGGAGAGATAGCTCAGTTGGTGAAGGGTATGTCACATAAGCAGGAGGCCCTGAGTTTGATCTTTAGAATCCATGTTAAAAAAAAAAAAAGCTGGGCATGACAGCATGCGTTTGCAATTCCAGAGCTGGTAAGGCAGAGACAGGTGCATTCCTAGGGCTTACTAAGCTAGCCAGCTTAGCCTAATCAGCAAGCCCCAGGTCTGAGCGAGAGACCCTGATTCAGAAAGCAAGAGGTGATACTTGAGAAATAAAAACAGAGGTGGATATCTGGTCTCCCCACAGATGCTCAGGTCTGCATCTCAACACACACCCCCACCCCCTCCCCACAGACATGGAAGCACGCACACATGCACGCATGCATGCATGCACACATGCACATATGCACGGGTTCACACATGCATGTACTCACACATACACTCATACTCAGACACAGATAGACACACACACATACCACACACATGTGCCTATGTGTGTGCACACACACATAGATGATGTAATTGAGAAAAGTTTGCAAACGGCTATGTTATAATCAGTGTCTGGGCTCCCTGCTGGGGATGGCGATGGTGATTGAAGGTACACGGTATTGGGGGTTCTGTGTCTCTGCCCAAACCCTCCACCTGAGACTTGCACCCAGCCTGGGCAGAGGAGAATCCTCCTGTCTGGGCTGGAGGTGGAAGGACAATGCAGCTAGCTCTGCTTTGCCAGGCCTGAGGTGGTAGGCGGCTGGGAGGGGGAGCAGATGAGATCTTCCCCACTTGGGCTTTATAAACAGTTCAGTGGGGTTCATTAGATATGGGTGGAGAGTAAGAGAGTAATTTTTATTGACAATTTACACAAAACTTTTGTTCAAGACCCCACCCAGTGCCAGCTGGGCTGTAGGCTGCTAGCTGCTCCCAGGGCCAAGCTCTGGTCTGGAACAGGCCAGACTATGCGCGATTACAGCCAGCCGTGGGGTGCTCACTGCGACTTGGGGCCTGGAATGGGCGTCTCAAGACACCACAGGGAGCCCTACTCCCAGAAGCCCCAAGAAGAAAAGAAATTGTAGCACCCTGTCTCTCTCTGCTCCACGAGGACTTGGAATTCAGTTCCCTGAGGCTGACGTGCTCTGTCTTTGAAGGAAAGCCATGGTTTGGGGGTGCTGTTTTGGACCTTATTGGGGAAGAACAAGGCTCCAAGAGAGAATCGTCTCTGAAGACCAACCATAGTTGGTCAGAGCGGGGCTGAGACCAGACCTTTTTCCTTACTGTCTGCTGCTGCTTTAGACCAAGATCAGGAGGAGTCAGGATTGGGAGACCCTGGTTTTAGAAATGTACATCTCTGTCCCCAGGAACCCTGTGGTTGCAGGGACAAGGTCTTCTCCCCATGTATTGTATCTGGGCCATCAGTGATGTCCATAGCCCATGAATCACCTGCAGCCACCTCTGCCGCACTAAGCCACCCTGGTATTACTGAGATGCCCTGGTACTGCCTCTGTGGTGCCTGGCATTGCTCTGGGGCTGCTGGAGAGCCAGCCCTTGTGGCCTCTTTCTCAGTGTGTTGTGTGTTCTAGCTGCTGCATCAGAACACACAGGCTGGGTAATGATAAACAACAGGAGGTCATTGGTTTGTAGTCTGGAGACCAGAAGTTCAAGGCCAAGGACCACATTTGGGATGGTCCTTTTGCTGGATTATTATACGGAAGCAGGCATATGGTAAGAATCTCTCTCTCTCTCTCTCTCTCTCTCTCTCTCTCTCTCTCTCTCTCTCTCTCTGTCGT
>NC_022029.1:17708036-17718017 GCF_000317375.1 Microtus ochrogaster
GAGAGAGAGAGAGAGAGAGAGAGAGAGAGAGAGAGAGAGAGAGAGAGAATCCAAACCCAGAGATAACACTCTCATCAAATCCCACCTCAGTTTTAAAAACAGGACACACACCCTGACACTTTCCACGGGGCACCTCCAATTGTGTGGCTGGCCCAGACCTCCATCTGACTGGGAACAGAGGAGGTGTTAATCTCATGATGATAAAGTAGCTCTGCTGGTTGAAAGGAGACAAAATGGCGTCAGCATCCAGAGCCTGCACTTTTGGCAAAGCTTCACTGGACAGCCCCTAGGCCCCTCCTTTCTGTTGTTTCTCTCCCTTTCTCTCCATCTAGGCTCTCCACTTGGGGGACAGTTTTGTGGTATTGATCACTAGAGTGATCAGAAGAGGCTTGGTCAGTCAACAAGTTACTGCAGTAATTTCAGCAGTTTGAGAAAATGTTGAATCCCTTACTTGCATCTCCTCTCCATTTGAGGGAGTGAGGGGGAGAGAAGAGAGAGAGAGAGAGAGAGAGAGAGAGAGAGAGGAGGCATTCTTCTCTGTCAGACAGAGTTCCCAGTGATGGAGGCTATATGATCTCGAAGCCATGCTGTCTGGACCATACTGTCTGCTTTGATGCTCTAGTAGGGGAAGAGAACAAAGGAAGGACTCCAAGTGCCCTTCAATGTTATCTCTTAGAAACAACGTGTATCTCTTCTGCTTGACCTCTATAGTTGGAGCTGGCTGTAAGGACATATCTAACAAGAAGGGTCTTGGATCCCCAGGAAAAAGGGAAGCGGCAAATGTTGTTGACCTTGGAATGTCTAACCTGTGTACCCTAGATATTTAAAGGTGAATACATGCAGAGGAGGTGTGCAGTGCTCACACACGTTCAGCTAAGGAGAGGGGTGTTTGTTTTTGACTTTGGAGTATTGCAGGGTTTCCTGATAAACCACTGAAAGCAAAGCCCTCCGGTGGGTCCCCAGTTTCCCTCCAGGTGGCGAAGACTCTTTTTACCCCCTCTCCCATAAACTGGGCCTTCCCAGAGCGGGTCGGGGAACTGCTGCAGTAAAGTGCAGTCCAGGGCAGCGCAGACGAGGGCGGAGCTTAGTCAATGATGGCGTGCCAAGATGGCTGGCTTTGAGTCTGGCGAAGGTAAAAGTTGTGTGATCAGTATGGGTTTGACGCCCGCCACTTTGCTGTGAGTCCTGTTACTTTTGCTTTCATGAGTCACATCTACCTTGGTCCCCAGCCATCCAGAATGTTCTCTCACTCTGCCCTCTCTATTGTTATTGTGTTGTCTCTCATTTCTGTAGAGTTAGACAGGGGATGTTCCCCTTCTTCCATTTCTCCTTGCCCAGGTCATGTGGCCAGTTCAGAAATGGTAAGATCACTGGCACTCGCAAGACAGTGACCCCCAGTGCCCAGCACCACTAATTTCGGAAACCCTGTCCTTTGGACTCAAGCCTCTGGAACTGTGGGTCACTCACTTGGAGGGCTTGCCTGCCTGTCTGTCTCTAGCCACCAGCTTGCCTCAGTGCAGCCAGTGACTCTGCGAGTTACCTCATCTCGTCCGCATTTACATGGCCAAAGCCCATCACAGACAAAACACCAATAAAACGCTGGGCCTGGGAAACAGGGCTGCAGAGCAGGGAAATAGGGTTGTTCTCATGCTCCAAAATTTGTGTTTTTTTTTCTTTTTTTCTGGCAAAAGAGAAAACGAAATGTTTAAAAACAATGTACAGTCCACAGTTGATGGCTGTAGAATACGTACGGCCTTCAGCTGTTTCCAACACATTATTCACCATCTCTTTGAGCACTAGCTAGACGCTTACGCCACGTCTCCGCAAAGTGACTCACCCCACCTGGGGCTCTGCCTGGAGCCTGCTGGTCTGGGATCTCTGAAGGATTCCATACCTGAGCGTATGTGGAATGTATAGTCACTGTCCCAAAGGATGACCTACCTCTGTGCTCATTCCACTGATGGGCTCTGAAAGAGGAACGTTACCAAGCCTGCTCCTTCTTGGGAGCAATCTAGTGCAGGTACCACCAGCCCCCGTCTCAGGCACTCTAGGCAAACCTGGCCTGCGTGCGGTTTCATCCAGGGAGGAATCCTGTGTCCTTGCAGTTCTTAGCTTCACTGCCAGGGAGCACTTGCCTTGTATTTTGGCCCTACCCCCCACCTTTCACCTTCTGTTCTCCTGGGGAGAAGTTTTATTTTATTTTATTTTATTTTATTTTATTTTATTTTATTTTTGTTTTTTTTTCCCTTCTTGCATTCTAGAAGGTTGGTCTAGGTTATAATCCATTGCTGCGGGGAAGACAACATGGCAGGAGCTGGAGGCACCTAGTCATGCTTCATCCACAGTCACATGCAAAAGGCAGAGAATCAATGCACGCCTTTTTACTAAAGCTCAACCTACTTTCTCCACTCCATATATAGTCTAGGATATCCTGCCTAAGGAATGATGCCACCCATAGTGGTTGTGTTGTCCAAAATCAATGAACCTCGTCAGGTACTCCCCAGCCCACAACGTGCCATTAGGCTACCCCGATCTCTCCACATTGTGTGAAGTTAAAAATACAAACTAACCATCACAGGTGGATCAGGGAGAACATGGCTAATGTCTTTTCTGCTTGACTGTGTAAGCCACTCCGCCAGTACTTCTTAAAGGGCTCTCTGCTGCCCAACAAGCATAGCTGGAAAAAGTACCAAGGAGGCTTGACTCTAAGAAAATGGCAGCTGTGGGAATTTTGATGCTGTCATACGGGTCTCAAAAAAATCAAAACCAAAACCAAAAATTCAACAACACAACAAAACAAAACATCAGCATAAAACCAAGAAGGCGATAGAATGTTCACGCGTAAAATGTAAGAAAGCAGACAGAAGGATAGATAGCCTTCCTGGGAATATCCTCTCTCTCCTGTTCAATACAATGCGCTGTGTGTTGACAACTTGGCTGCTTGCACTCCCTGACTTTCTTCAATAGTCAGGCAGTTTAAGCAGGCCTGCAGAAGGCACACCTTCTTTGGGTCACCCTTCCAGGGAACCGAGGTAACCATGGGAACTAGGAGAGCCTTGGTTACAATGATCTCACGACAGAACCACTTTGTGGGTGAGTTAGCAAGAACATCTTCCTCTCTGGAGAGATCTCTAAACCCCTACCACAGAGATGGCTGACCCAGGGAAATGGAAGCGGGGCAGCGAGGAGCTGCTGGCAGCTGGTTCCCAGCAAGGTTTGGTAGTTCTCTGCAAATTCTAGGTTTATTGAACAGTGGTCGTTGTCTGATTAGTTCAAACTAGCTGACTAAGAGGCATTTGTGGAGATAATTGAAAGGTTGGTTGATAAAATAGGAAAGAAGATGTCCATACAATGGAAGACTATCGCTAAATGGGAGCAATTTACAAATCCTAGCTATTGACAATACTGGCTTGGTGCTCCCTGGTTTCTGCTACCCAGGGGCTGATGATGCAATACTTTGGGTAGGGCTCGGACTAGAATGTCCTCCACTTTCACCTCCTTCTATGACCTTATCATGTGCTCATCTCTGTCCCTGGCATAAAGGTGTCAGACTCTAGAGAAGAAAGATGCCCCACTTTCATTCTGAGGGGTTCCCCAGCAAAGCAACTTTCTTTGTTTTCGGAGAGCTACCTTCTTCCTGCCCAGTGAGCCTGCCGAGGATCAGTCTGGGGAAATCTCCGCTGTTAATGGTGTGGAGATGGATTGGACAGAGATGTGTGCACCCTGGGAGGCCCAACCCGAATGCTTCACTTGCAGGCACCAATTGCAGGTGCCCCCTGCGGGTGGCCTAGTTTCCTCAGTGGGTCAGTGCTGTGCAGCCTGCCTTGTGGGGTTCACAGTGGGAGTGAGTTCCCATTTCTGGGTTGGGGAGGGAGACCAGGTGTTTTCAGCTTGACTTTTCCTAGATGGAGAGATACAGCTAAGCTTTTGTTTTGTTTTTGATTATGGGGAACGGATGAAATTCACACTTGGTTCAAAGAAAAGACCCCCACAAAAATGCCAAGACTCAAGTGTGTGATGGTAAAGGGTTATCTGTTTAGTGTCTGCCTGGTGGACTTGCAAATACTTGGGCCTAGAAGCCTTTCATTCTTCCCTGCCACAGCAATCTGTTGTTTCTGTCCACTGCTAGGATCTGACTTGAAATCACAGCCTCCTGAGCTAACTCACTCTGCACTTAGAAGCATCTACTTGAAATATGGTGCACGTATGAGATTATGATACCCCTAGAACCTCCCGAGAGCTTGTACTGCCCCCAGACCTGACTGTCCAGGGGATCCTTTCGGGACTACGAACAGTGGAGGACCTTCCTAGTCCCCCCTCAATCACATCTGGTGCCCCATGATGCTGTGAACCAGGATACTTCTGCTCCCTCCTCAGGCAGGGCCAGGACATATATTAGATGAAGAGGTATCTCCCATTGGTGCTGCTGTCTTGACAGGGTCAGGGTCTGCTGGGGAAGATCAAGTAGGTTTTGATTTCTGCTGGTGGTTATGAGTCTCCTTGCAGCCCCTGGCATGTTGGGTTCCATGGGAGCCAGGGGTACCCCACAACACACTCACAGTCTCTGGATGGTCATTCAATTGAAGGCAGAATTCCAAAGATCCAACCGGGCCATGGATCTAGAAGCAGCAAAGGCTGTGCACGGAGCGGCAGAAGAGGATGGGAGTGAAAGGGGCGGAGATGTGTTTGTGAGGCTCCCATTCATGTTGGATTCTTTCATGTCTCATTTGATTCTCCTTTAGACACACGGGCTGTGGACTTTTTACTTTACCAGTAAGGTCTCTAGTCATAGAAAAGTCTCTGTAGACTTTTGGCGCGGTGGACTTTGGGTTGGAATCAAGACTGCCAGTCTCCCGAGCTATGCTCTTTGTTGCTGGACCAGACGAGCATTGCATTGGACATGTCTTCTGCTCTTTGAACCTTCACTTCCCACTTGAAAAATGAGGCATTGAACGCCATGCCTGATAGAGCATTCTCTGGTGACTCTCACCCTGGGGAGTCCTGGAAGTGATTATGGCTGGGAGATGATCAGGGAAAGAGCAAGCCCGTCCCCCCACTTGGGACAGCAGTATATTCTAGAATTTACTGGTTTGTGTGTGTGGGAACAGGAACATGGTTTGACTTTCCAATAAGAAAACACACTCTGTCTTGCCTGTTGGCACAGTGCCCTTTCCCTGAGCAAAGTTTCTTTCAGGGATGCTCTACGGGGTTTCCCTTTAGTGCTCATACTGGGTCTCCCAGGTTTACAGTATGGGGGTAAGACTCTGGGAGTCTCTAGGGAGTCCAGCAGTGCCCTTTCCATCAGCCACACTGCACCCCTAGGACAGTCACTGAGCTGACTGAGAGTGTGCTAGGCTGGGCATCTGGGGTGAGGGGCTCCTGGTGAGAGCAGAGACTCATTGTTTTGTCGAAAGGTAGATAATGGCCTCTGATGGATTGATGGGAAAAGATGTCAGTCGGCTGACACTGCGTGGGGAAATGTGTCTTGGTGCTGGGCTCTGCTGGTTTCTGCCTTTGCTGTCTTTCTAAGAGTGTCTGAAAAGTGCCACTGGGTAGGAGATTGCCAGCTATTGGGCCCCAACCGCTTTTGGATCACAGAGTTAATTTCTCATCCACTAGTCACTCCCCGAGAAAAATTTCTGGGGCCCTCAAGGGACTTTACACCCTCTCCGTGTGTCCGAGGGCTTTGATTTCATAGCACATGCCTGGTGTATAGACATATATATGGTGCATATGTGCCCGCTTCAAACTCCATCACAGTGCAGGGTCTCTGCGGGCTCAGACTGTCCCCAGCAAACAGATGTGCCGTGGTGAGCAGGCGCCATTGCTTTCACTCTGTATTTGCGCTGGGAACAGGAAGGATATTACTTTTTAGTATAAATGTTTATTGAATGATGACAGACCCTAAGAGAAAGTGAGAGAGAGAGAGAGAGAGAGAGTGTGTGTGTGTGTGTGTGTGTGTGTGTGCGACATAATCAGGCTGTCCAGGTTGTCATCTATACCTTTGGTCACACACACATGCCCATCAGTCCTGAGTCTAGTACGAGGCTTCCATTTGGACTTTGGCTGAAAATGTTGCACATCACCACACCTGTCATGTGGGATTTTCTGTGGGAGATGGGACTAAGCCCAAAGAGCTCTGTGGGGGGGCATATGCTGCTCCAGGGCTCCTCTCCTGGCCTCTTGCCAGCCCGGAATCGAAGGGACAGGTCTTCGGAAAGGCTCTCACCCATTGGCTATCCAGGTTGTCTAAAAGGGCACCGGTAAATCAAAACCATGTGGCAGCTCCCCCTTGAGAAGCTCCCACTCGATGCAATTGGAGGGAAGGAAGCAAGGCTGGCAATCAGCCCCGATGCATCTCTTACCTCTCTCTGCTCCTTGATTGTCATCCCTCACATCACAGGGAGGCAGACAATTTAATTTAACTATGGTTCTTTGACTCTAACGGCAAGAACATCTCTTTTCATCAATGGGAAGTAGAGTTATTCCTTGAGTGAGAAATGGAAGATTCAGTCTCCTGAGGACTGGGTCATAGGTCAGAGAAAAGATGATATTTAAAAATCTTTTTTGTGTTTTTAAAATTTAATGTGTGTGTGTGTGTGTGTGTGTGTGTGTGTGTGTGTGTGTGTGTGTACCAGGCTGTGTCTAAGGAAGACAGTGTACAACTTACAGGAGTCGGTTCCTTTTTTCTGCTATGTAGCTTCTGGACATGAATTCAGGTCTTCAGGCTTGGTAGCAAGCACCATTACCCACTGAGTTATCTTTCTAGCCCCAGGACCATTTTTATGCTTGCAGTGACTCATGATGTGAACCTTGGGATGAGCTCCTGAAACCCAGAAAAGCAGGAAAACTCAGCCTTCCTGCCTACCAACTCAGTCCACTAGAGGAGGTTCCTGAGCCCGAGCCACCAACTTTCGAATGGGGCTCCTTTATTGAACAGTCTGAGATGTGATCCATTGTTGGATCAAGTTTAGTTTAAAGAATATTGATCTTAAGGAATGAGAGGAAAACCATACTATAGAACTAAGCAAGGGAATTCTGGGAAGATGGGAGTGGCAGAAATAAACTTTTCTTTTTCTCTTTTCTTTTCCTTCTCCTCTCTCTCTTTTCTCTCCTTCCTTCCTTCCTTCCTTCCTTCCTTCCTTCCTTCCTTCCTTCCTTCCTTCCTTCCTTCCTTTCGAAACAAGATCTCTATATTTAGCCCGAGTAGTCCTGGAACTCATTATGTTCAGGCTGGCTTTGAACTAATAGAGAGTCTCTTGCCTCTGCTTCCTGAGTGCTGGGATTAAATGTGTGCACCACTATACCCATAATCTTGATTATTAATTGATGAAAAAATACAGTACTCTATGAGAGGAATAGGTTTAAAGACATAAAAAAAACTATAGAATATTGGTTCCAGAGGTTGATGTATGTATGAGTCAGGAAGTATATGAGTCTAAGCATATGACTTGGTACCTGGGACACCAAGACTACATTTAAACCCTATAGCATGGCTAGTTCCTTCATTGTGGAGGAAGGCTGCAGTGGTGTAAAAGCCCTATTCTATGCCAGTTCATATCTCAGCAACATTTGGAATCTAGTGCTAATGTCGGGGCCATGAATGTTAACGCACGGATCTTGCCTCTTCACCACTGTCTCGAAGCACAGTCAAACTTGAGAGTGCAGAGCTGGCATCATGAACTTATAAACACATCTGACTTTTCTACACTGTACCCAGTTCTCTAACAAAGGAAGTAGAGTAGCAGGGGAAGCACCCCGGACTTCTGAGTTTGAGTTTGAACCCTGGAACTTCCTCGCCACTGACCATGGATGCATTTCTTCTCCTCAGCAGCCTTCACCTTATCAGTTGGCAGCAGCAGCACTCCCACGCTGCCTGCGTACCCATGGAAACCTCCTCTGTCTTGACTTCCCAGCTTGCTCTCTCCGCTTTTTTCCCTGAGGTTTTTACTATTTTCTTTTCTCCACACAGGTTTCTCTGTGTAGCCCTGGCTGTCCTGGAACTTGCACTGTAGACCAAGCTGGCCTCAGACTCACAGAGATCCACCTGCCTCTGCCTTCAGAGTACTGGGATTAAAGACGTGTGCCACCACTACTGCTTGGCTGAGGTCTACTGGTTAAGGGTTTGACTTCTCCTTGGTGTCAATCTTGTGGTCCTGGAGGATATTGCCAATGAAACTCACTTTACTCCCACCCCTATAATCATAATGAGGTCAATTCACTTATTCTACTCCTATGGCCATTTTTATAATCATTTTTCAAGAAGGTGTTGTGTACGAGCAAGATGAGAATTCTACTCAGTCATGTGGAGGACATCACCCTTGCTGTGGGATAATGCTCTTGTGCACTGTAAAGATTTGACACTCATATCAGTTTAATAAAGTGATGATTGGCCAGTAGCCAGACAACAAGTATAGGTGGGACAACCAGACTAGGAGAATTTGGGGAAGAGGAAAGGCAGAGACACAGTTGCAAGCCAGACAAAGAGGAAGCAAGATGAGAATGCCTTACTGAGAAAAGGTACCAAGGCATAGTGAGTGGGCCACCTAGCTGGCAGTGTCCCCCATTGTTCTTGCTTGTCCTTGTCTGTGGGTAAGTTCCCTAACCAGAGGTAATGCTACATAGAATCAATCCTGGCTTGGGGTTCCTCCCATGAGTTCTTGTCCTGACTTCTTACAACAATGGACTGAGACCTAGAAGTGTAAGCCAAATTGCATCTCCACCACAAATCGCTTTTGGTCACAGCATTTTATCAGAGCAGCAGAAAGACACTAGAACAACACCCAAGGCTCTCAACAATGATGTAAGTAAATTCTTCAAAGAAATAACCAAAGGAGAATTTGAAGGATACCGAGTCTCTGTGAGCCCTTGGTCAGTGTGATCAGATGTCTGCCCCCACCTGCTGAGGCTGGAGAGGGTATTGACATAACTGGAGTTGTATTCACTACAGACACACTTAGTTCTCCAATGGCAGGATCTCAGACCAAATTAGCACAAGCAGAGAAGGAATTGACCATGAGTCTTTTCTGGGAAGGCAGACTTTGAGCTGGTTGAAGGCTTGCCTTTGCAAAGACTTCACTTGTCACTGTTACAGAGGTCCAGCACATATCTGACTGTCTGTATAAGTTACTCTTCTGTTTCTGTGAGATGGCAGCATGACTCAAGGAAGAGGGGGTTTATTTTGGCTTACAATGACATGGAGAGTCGGTCATGGTGGGAGCAGGAGGCTGAAGGTGCACATCTTCAAATGCAAGAACAAAGCAGACAACAAGAAATACAAACACACAAGGCTTTAAATTCTCAAAACCCGTTTCAGACAGGAGTCTGTTAGGGACCTAAAATGTTAATATTCCCTGAGCTATGAGTCTGGCAGGACACAGCAGCCGTCTCTTTCCTAGATACTTTAGCCAATGTCTCATTGGCTCATTAGTTTAGACTTGGTTTCATCTCTGTCTCCAAATGTAGTTTTCATCGTAGTCAGGAGACTGGGATGTGATGATATCATTGGTTTAGACTTGCATTACAGGCTACAGTGCTGTGAAGACCCACCAGTGCTCAGGATCAAGGGGACAACCTGATTATCAGAAGGCTCAGTCAATGCCAGGTGGCAGGAGTTGCAGTGTCTCAACTACTGACCTTTAGTGTCTGATAGGTTGCCTAGTGCCTGGCACTCGGGTCTGTTCTCATGTTTTCTAGTCATCACTATGGGCACTGGAACTACCATGAGGTGGTTAAAAATTGGCTCATATAAAAAAAAATGACTGCTAAAGAATACCAAAAGCTATTGGTGGGGTTGGATGAGTAGGGAAACTCAAGTGGGTTAAGAAATGAGTGTTCTTAAAACCTTTGGACAACTTACAAGATGGGATGTTAATATCAACAGAGGCATGGAAATGAACTCACCATGAATTCTATAGAGTCAACATGGAAATGAACTCACCATGAATTCTATAGAGTCAACATGGAAATGAACTCACCATG
>NC_022029.1:17718117-17719139 GCF_000317375.1 Microtus ochrogaster
AATTCTATAGAGTCAACATGGAAATGAACTCACCATGAATTCTATAGAGTCAACATGGAAATGAACTCACCATGAATTCTATAGAGTCAACATGGTAATGAACTCACCGTGTATTCTATAGAGTCAACATGTAACTGAACTAATCATGTATTCTATAGTCGATATGTAAATGAATTTACCATGGATTCTATAGAGTTAGCACATAAATGAACTCAGTTCTATAGAAATGAACTCACCATGTGTTCTATAGGGAAACAAGACAGGGTATTTCCAGTACAATTTTCATAACTTCTCTAAATAGTTTGGAAGGTCTCACTGTTTGGAACAGAGTTAATGGGAAAGTTAGAAATGAGCCCAAGGGTTAGAAGAAAGCCATTATCCAGTTACAAACAACCATGTTCTTGACTCAGGTTTGCAAACACCTAAGAATGCATCTTCTGTGGAAGCTATGGGTCCACCCTTCTTCAAAGCAGCCTGGCTGTTACACAGGGCTATAATGGACTGCTATTTGTTCGTGCCCAACATTCATCCATACTTCTGCATCATCTGGAAAAATTCCTCCTTGCTCAGCCTTAGTTCATGTGAAGGTGGTGGCTGGTAGCTAGCTCCCATACCATCCACCTGGAGGCCCCAGGAGTAAGCATGTGAAGGAATGGTTGGCTGGCTTATTCCATTTCCCTGGCCACAGGAACTGTGGGGCCATCCATTGGAGACATTAGGGTGCTAAGCTGGTAGACTGCTAACTCGGAGCCACTGGTGACTACATTGCTGCTTCAGATAGTGTCTGAGGGTGAGGACAACACAGAATTTATTAGAGCCAGAGAGAAATATGATTTTGATCACAACATCTTTTTGAGTGTATTAAACAAGGCTTTGCCTGAATATAAACTTAGGATTTTTAGTTTATTGCAATAATTTTTGTGTGGAGTAGTGGTTTTTCCTACTCTTCTTCTACCACTTCCTCCTCTTCCTCCTCTTCCTCCTCTTCCTCCTCCTTCTCCTCCTCCTCCTCCTCCTCCTCC
>NC_022029.1:17719239-17721877 GCF_000317375.1 Microtus ochrogaster
CTCCTCCTCCTCCTCCTCCTCCTCCTTATCCTTCTTGTCCTACCTCCTCTTCTCTGCTACACTCAGAGGCTTCTGCAAGACTTTATAGAGAAAATAATGCCGCCACACAAGTGATCAAAATTCACTCCAGTTGTAGCTTGGGATGAATTGTTGGTAATTAAGAATGACAATTATTAAGAAAATACGCTTGTAAAAGCAAGAATAATTTTGTCCTGGGACCTATAAAAGACCTGCTAAGAAAATATGGTCTTTATTAGAAGATTAAAGACAAATCCTGGGGCGTTTTGACAATTAGTGTTAATTCTCAACATGACAGGATCAGTAAACACATAGGAGACAACCCTCTGGACACACCTATAAAGGACTACGTAGGTCTGGTTGGCCTCTGGGTGTGCCTGTGGGGGATTTTCTTGATCAGGTTAATTGAGGTGAAAAGACACGCCCATGGTGGGTGGAACTACTCCCTAAGTTGGTCCTGGACTTGCACAAGGCAGGGAAAGCTAGCTTTCTGCTTTCTGATTGTGAATATGATATAATCAGCTGCTTCCACCTCCTGCCAGCTTGGTTTCCTGCCATGATAAACGGTATCCTTGAACCGTGAGCCTTAGGGAATAGTTTCTCCACTAAACTTCTTTTGTGAGATATTTTATCACAGTAACCCAAGAGACTAAGCCAGGTGTAGAAGTCAGAGCGTTGGCTTGAGTGCAGAGAAGGTGAGTATCACCATCACACGGAAGGCCATGGATGTAGACCTGGCTAGGTTTCCCTTGGAGATGTTGAGGTCTCCTAATGACTCAGATTGGTGAAGATCATTCTTAGCTAGTTATTGACCTGTGTGAGGAGTGAAGAGAATATTCAGGAGGTTGGTGGATGGTCGTGTTACTGAAGGTGTGTATCTCAGAGAGTTGGGATTAACACAAATGAGGGGAAGAAGGGGTCTAGAGAGTAGATGAGGCCAGTGACACCTTTGGATCCTCTCAGCCCTGTCTTCAGGAGACAGCAGGTGGAGCACTGCTCTTGGGACTAGGGAACCATGTTCCTGGTGACTGTTCCCAGATGATCACAGCCCTGGGACTAGACACACTTTTTGGATAGCAAGTCTCGCCAAGTGTGGTCAGCCCTTTGAACATTTGCCATGAGTACGCTGTTCCCAGCACCTGCCTGACATCTCTTCTGTGCTTGAGCCAATAGCCAGGCCCCCAAAAGTCTCTGCATAATGTTACTACATGTTTGATGTCCCTGAAAAAAAGAGGGAACACATAATCACGATTTAAAAATAAACAGCAGAAGACAAAGTATTTTGGTTCTTGGCTCTACCCGCTGCTAGTGAAGTCATCTCTTCAAGTGGGCTCTGGCCACGGTGCACTTGGAGGCCGGTGAGGTTTGGCAGTCCTTGGCCTTGGTTTGCAGAGGGCTGAGCCTGCTTACAGATGACAGCTTCCATCTGCCACAATTATGATAAGGCTGGGACAAGACCTTGAGTTGGCAGTACCTCGCTCTGGGCTTCCCCCTCGATGTCCTGACTTGCTTCTGTCTTTCTGTCCTTTTGACCCTTTTAGAACAGTACAGAGCATCACTGCCATTAGCTAGGGAGACATGTCAATGGGTTTGCCATCGAACATAGGCCCAACCTATTCCAGGTGCTTGGCGGCCATAAGGTTTATTCAAACAAATGGAAGATGGCAGAGGGCCAACTCTCAATCCTAAGACTAAGCCTGTGGATATATTTTCCCTTTCAAAGGCAGAGGCTTTAGGAGGGGTGGATTACCATACAAGTGGCTTCAAGCGCGGCTCAGTGAGAGTTTTTGGGTTAAAGGGAAGAGGCTGAGAAGGGCAAAAGTATGGGAACCATAGACATGGAGTAACTAGAAGACATCTAATCAATGTCTGATGGCTCATGGAGTTTAGCTCATTGCTCCTGGAGGAAGGCCACATTATACCCAGGACACAGGTCTGATTTAATAATATTCAACTATTTAATCACAAGAAACCCTCTACAAAGTATCTGTCTTATGAAAGTACTATTAAGGTTGAAAGCCGAATGACGAGCTGGAGATGATTTTTGCAACCTTGGTGACAGAATTAGAATGCTAAAGTACAGAAGGCCTTTGTAAGATAAGGGGAGAGGAAGCAGCTGGAAGATGCCTCAGTGACAAAGAGTACTCACTGCTCTTGCAGAAGACCCAGGTTCAATTCCAGGCCCTCACATGGTGGCTCACAATGACCCAGGAACTCCAGTTCAAAGGAAGCTGTTACCCTTTTCTGGACTCAGTGGATGCGGCATGCATGTGGTGCTCATACATACACACAGACAAAACACCCATTCACATAAAATATGAACAAACAAATATTTTATAGAAAAAGGAGGGAGAAAGCCAACCCCATGGAGATTGTTGGACAAAGAACTAAATTTCAGAAAGAAAATAGGAGAAAGCCAAAGTGGCAAGAAACCCAGAAAAAGACACAAGCATCCCTAATTATGAAAAGATGCCAATTGAAAAGGAAAGATCATATTTTACCTACTGGTGAAGGTACACGGATTGGGTTGAAGGAAAGTAACTGTCATTAGGAAGCTCTAGAGGGAAACACTTCCTTAATCAGTTGGTGAAAGCTGTTTATGGGAATTTTTTTTTTTTTT
>NC_022029.1:17721982-17723136 GCF_000317375.1 Microtus ochrogaster
GAACTCACAGAGATCCGCCTGCCTCTGCCTTCCGAGTGCTGGGAATAAAGGCATACGCCACCACCGCCGGACCCGAAGTATCAGAATACAAAATGCCAGTGCTTTTGGTCAGTGTCTTATGACAGCGTTAGAAAAGTAAAGAGGATGCAAGTGTTGTAAGGGAGACGTGACTCTGAGTAATGAGGATTGGGTTAAGTTTAGGGTGGGGCTAGGGGTCAGTTATGCCGCTGGCTCTGTCTCAGGAGCACTGAGTACACAAGGCGGAGTCTCTCTCTCTAGTTTTCAGTTCCTGCCGCCACACCACTGACTAGACCTGAGGTCTGTACCCAGGTGTGAACTGTGGGGAATATGGTCATAAGTGCTCTCTTGATGGAACGAACTTGTAATGAAAATACTCCTGGGCACTGATTTGCCTGGGGCAGTTGTGTTTTGTTTGCCCGTGATTCACCATAACTAGCAACAACACCTTTTGGTCTTAGAAAAGAAAGCCCGATTTTGGACATTGAATGGCATGATCACCCAGTCAACACACAGGCTCTTGGTACCCATGACCTGCTGACTGCTGTGAGTCTGTTCTCGGAGGCACAAAACCAATCTGACTTCTTGATGCCCTGTCACATGAATGGCATGTTTGTTCTGTTTGTCTAGTCTACATCTTCAACGTCTCCGTTTCTCTAAAAGCCCACATCTCATCCATCAGCGGCCCCTGGCTGCATCTCTGCTGTGTTCTCAGAGGAGAAAACATACCTTCCCTCAGACACGATGCATTCTTCTCCCCGCCTGTTGATGTCCTCTGCTTCGTGTGACAGAGCTGCCCACTTCCCTTCCCACCTTAAGCTTTATTTCCCCCGAGCAGGAACCCTTTTAAGGTCATTTAGAAATGGGGCTGGCTGTAGTGGCACAACACACCTTGAATCCCAGCACCAGGGAGGCAAAGGCAGACAGAATTCTATGAGTTCCAGGACAGCCAGGGCTACACAATGATAACCTGTCTTTAAACAAAACAAAACAAGCAGTAGGATCAAAAACCCATTGCCATTGTTCTTGAGTTCTCAGTAGTCCTCATGGTCCGCTATGTTCAGCAAGTCCGGTTTTATCCCAGGCTTTTTCAGACCCAGGCCAGCTGGCCTTGGTGAGTTCCCGATAGAACATCC
>NC_022029.1:17723400-17726675 GCF_000317375.1 Microtus ochrogaster
GCTCTTCAAGCTGATGAGGGAGAGGGACTTGATCGGGGGAGGGGGAGGGAAATGGGAGGCAGTGGCGGGGAGGAGGCAGGAATCCTTAATAAAGAAATAAATTTAAAAAAATTAAAAAACAAAACAAAACAAAACAAGCAACCCAACGAACCAACCAACCAGCCAACAAACAAAAATATCAACTCCCTTTACATTGCAATACCTTCTTTGAAGTTCTGCTTTTCAGTAGAAATTTCAGCCTCATGGGACTGGGGTTTCTAGGATCTGACCCCTTTGCTATCATTGTCTTGCCTCCTTAATTGTACTCCAGCAACACCAGCCCCTATGCAGTTTCTCCAACTGGTACTCTTATGAGTGCCGGGAACCTTGCACCTGCTTTTCCCATTGTGGAGACTTCTCTGTCCTCATTTACATAATCAAATTACTCTGGCTAGATCCAGAATGTACCTCCAGGTCTACAGTGTGCCTTTCAATGTTTGTTTAGGTTTAAGCCTCACAGAGTTCTCAAGTTCTCATTGCTATGCTTTGCAATATTGTATCTGTTCTTAAAGAGTTTACATTTCTGGCGTAATTGCAAAGGAAATTGTTACTTTATTTTCTATTTGATACTTGTATAGGGAAGTACAGTTGATGGCAGGTGCTGAACTTGTATCTACTGGCCTAGTTAGGAATTTCCTAGCTCACTGCTTGTTACTTCAAGCGGTCTTCTTGCTCAAGTTTTGACAAATAATCAAGTCATCAATTAAAAGATAACATTTTATTTCTGCCATGGCTAGTTTTTATGTCAACACATCTGAGAGGAGGAAAACTCAATTAAAAAAATACCTCCAGAAGATTGGGTTATAGGTGAGCATTTTTTTTAATTGGTGAGGTTCCAGCCCAATGTGGGTGGTGCCATCTCTGGGGCTGGTGGTTCAGAGTTCTGTGAGAAAGGAGGCTGAGCCACGAGGAACGAATCAGCAAGCAACACTCCTCCATGGCCTTGAAGTCTTAGAGAGAATTTGGATTTTAAAAGAATCTGAATATTTTTGAAGAGGCAACTTTTAAAGTGTTTGAATTTGTAAGGCTGTGGGACTTAAGGCTGTCAAATGTTTTACGTTGTCTTAACTAATGTGAGCTCTTGGGGATGAACAAGAAAGGAAAGGTTGACATTTGTGTATCCAGTTGACAAGAGGTCAGCTGTCCTGGCTGGTTTTATGTCAACCTGACAAGCTAGAGTCATCTGACAGGAGGGAACCTCAACTGAGAAATGCCTCCATAATAGCTAGCTTGTAGGGCAATTTCTTAGTGAGTGATGAGGGAGGATCCAGCCCATTGCGGGTGGTGCCATCCCTGGGCTGGTGGTCCTGGGTTCTGTTAGAGAACGGGCTGAGTAAGCAGCACCCTCCATGGCCTCTGCATCAGCTCCTGCCTCTAGGTTCCTGTCCTGTTTGAGTTCCTGTCCTGACTTCCTTCAATGATGAACAGAGATATGGAAGGGTAGGCTAAAAAAACCCTTTCCTCTCCATCAGTAATAGCACAATTTCTTCCTTTCTTGTTTTTATGATTTTATTCCTTTTTCTTATTGATGAATTTTTCTTAAAGATTCATTAGTTTATGTGTGTGTGTGTGTGTGTGTGTGTGTGTGTGTGTGTGTGTATGTGTGTATGTGTTTAAAACTCCAAAGAGGTCTTGCATTTTGGGAAATTGTGTTTCTTTGTTTTTTGAGACTATCTCATGACCTTTTATTTTCATTTTGTCCTCATGATGAATTTGATTTTCAAATAGCCAATCAGTCTTGTATTCCTGTATTGTAATTCCACTTGCTCATGATGAATTATCCTTCTTACATGTGGGTGGATTGTATTTGGTAACATTTCACTTGTGTTCCCAGAGAAATGTTCCCGATATTTTTAAGGGTTGGGGTATCTGAGCATGTAGTATCCATTAAAGGGCTTGGTAAATAATCCTTTTCTGAAAAGGTGTTCATATGATTGATGGTATGTATTTATTGATACATATTGGATACAATATAGCAGAAGAATCATTTGAGTTTGGGGCATTTCTTTCAGGAGTATCTTTTGGTAAATATAACTTACTTGGTAAATATAGGATGATTAAAGTTTTTCGGTTTTACTTTGTGTTGTTTTAATAAGGTGAGATTCTCAAAGAAATTGTCTATTTCATCTATGCTGGCAGTTTAGAAAGCTACCATCTTGTGCAATATCCTGAATTTTGATGTTCATTAGGCTGTAGTTAACGCCACTTCTTTCATTTCTGATATTCTCCGTTTGTTTCTTTACTTCTTTATTTCCCCTAAGGTTATTCAGTTCTATTGATTTTCTCAAGGGCAATGTTAAAATACTTGACAGTCCCTTTTCACTTAGCTAATTTCTGTTCTTACTTTTGTATTATTTCCATTTGCTTTCAATTCAGATTATTATTATTATTATTATTTTTTAGCATAAGGAGAAACTTGTTCTTTGGAGGATTCTATACCTTTCTAGTTCAGGCATATAAGAATAGGGAGATTCTTTTAAAGTGCATTTATTATTAATTAATTAAATTTTAAAACAAAGGTTTTTAAAAATCATCTAAGATGGCTTGAATGTGAATGTGCACTCTTGGTTCACACGTTTGAACATTTGGTCCCCAGGGTGAGGTGCTATTTTGAGAGGTCACGGAACCTTTCGGGTGACTAATGGAGGGGGGCCACAAGGGGGTGGGCCTGGGAGGGTGGTAGCTTGTTTTCTGTTCAGTCAAGATGCGAACACACATTGCCTTTGCTGCCACACACAGATCACTCCGACTGTCACCTCTTTCTTGCCATGATGGACTGTACCTCTTGGAACCACCATGCAGAGAAAGCCTCCCTCCCTTAGGTGCTTCTGCCAGGTATGTGGTACAGCGCCGAGAAAGGAGCTGGCATGCACTCTGTTTATTTCCTTTCTTTTTGAGGCAGGATTTCTCTCTGTAGTCTATGTTGTCCTGGAATGTTATTACTATATATGCCCGACTGGCCTTAAGTTCATAGCAATCCTTTTGTCTCACCTCCTCAGTACTGGGATTATAGCTATGGGTCCACCGATGCCTCCTTTTAGCTACATCTCATAAATATTTTCATCCAATTCAAATATTTTCTGATTTTTTTACATCAAGTTGTTTGAAATTTATTTGGTATTTGCTTAATTTCTAAATATTTGAATTTCACCCTGGCTTTTACGTTATTATCAATTCCCAGTTTATTTTTTGTTTTGGAATAATAACATGTCATAATACTTTAATATTTTTTTTCT
>NC_022029.1:17726775-17769014 GCF_000317375.1 Microtus ochrogaster
TTTGGAGCCTGTCCTGGAACTAGCTCTGTAGACCAGGCTGGCCTCGAACTCACAGAGATCCACCTGCCTCTGCCTCCCGAGTACTGGGATTAAAGGCGTGTGCCACCACCGCCCGGCTTACTTTAATATTTTTAAATTTATGTAGAGTATAGGGAATGCTTTATACGCATTTGAGAAGACTGTATTTTATAGGTTTAGAGCCTGGAGAGCCTCTGGCCATCACCATGGCAATGCCATTAAGAACTTTTTTATCTGTGCTGCACTTTGTGTTACTAGTTTTACCACTAACTCAGAGGGTACAGTTTTCAACTCTGTAGACTTGTCTTCTTTGCTAATATTTCTGTTAAGTTTGGACTTTGTGTTCTAAGGTCTTGTCCTCTCCATTTAGGGACAGAGCAGAAATCAGTCCCTTGTTGTCTCTGTCCTATTTCAGGTCTGAAGTCAGTGTAGACTCCAGCTCTTTTATGATAACTGTTTGCATAGATTTTACTTTTACTCTCAAACTCTTTTTATTGGCTGATTTTTCCTGTTTGCTAATTTCATACTTGTGTGTAATGTATTTTTTATATCTATGTTTCACCCTGTGCACTTGTAGCTGAGATGTAAGTTTTTTTTATAATGTTCATTCTGATCATATTAGTCTTTTGATTTTTTTATGTATTTTTTTTTACGTTTGCTTATTTTCATGGGTGTATTTGTGTTCCTATGGAGGTCAGAGGTCAGCTTTCATAAGTTGGTATTCTCCTTTTGCTCTATGGGTTCTGGGGATCTAACTTAGGTTGATAGCCTTGGTGGCAAGTGTCTTTATACACTGAGCCATCTAATGGCCTTAAATAAGCAAATGCACTAACTTATTCATTGTTGTGTATATGAGTGTATGTGTATATGTGCAGGTGCACCCCAGCACATGTGTAGAGGTAAGAAAACAAGCTATGGGAGGTGATGCTTTCCTTCCACTAGAATCCAACTCAAGTCATCAGGCTTGGTGGCCAGTGCCTTTACCCACTGAACCATCTTGCTGGTCCTGCATTGGTATTTGGATTGTAGACTGTGGGAGTTTGATGCATTCCCATCCAGTATAGTTATTTTAGCCTTACTGTTCTCTCTCTCTCTCTCTCTCTCTCTCTCTCTCTCTCTCTCTCTCTGACATCTGTTTATGTTTTCCCTTTTCTTCTTGTCTTCCTTAATTCGGCTTAGTTGGCTTAGTGAGCTGTTTTCCGGGATTCCATCTTTTCTGTCCATCAGATTGCTAGCTGTGTGTTTTTGATTACCGTCTTGGTGTTTGCCCCGGGGACAGCAATGTGTATTGTTAGCCTTCTATTTCTATCTTAGGATAGTTCATTTCCAGCTTTCCAGACAGAACCTGAGGAGCAGCTATCTTTCAGGGGCCATAGGTCTTGGACTGTGGCTGGGAAACCCATTTGCTCTAGCAGATGGTTGTTCTATAACAAGAGCATCAGGCTGTGAGATGGACAGATGTTGTTGGGCTGTGAAAGTGGGAGAAGTTACTTGCTAGATATATGTTAAACATATAAGAAAAGAGGTAAACATTCCTACAATGTAGGGTATAGGAATAAATCTGGCTACTTGTGTGTAGGCAGTTTTGTTATTTATTTTTTGGTGTCAGTCTTTTCTTTGTCCTTTGTTAATGCTTCTAAAAGTCATAACATACTCTAGATAAGTTAAAAAATAAAATGCATGTTTAGTACAAAGTTTAATACTATTTAGGTTTTGGTCATCAAGAAAGTTAATGATTAATGTGGAAGTTGGAAAGATACTCCATTAAACCCATGATCATGTAGAAAACAGGAGGTGTAAGTCTAGAATAAACATCAATGTCTTATAATATTTGTGGGCACTTAGCCAGACTCAGGCAGACAAACAGTGAAAGTTTTCTCTCATGTGTGTAGTCTGATTTTTATGTATGTACATATCATGTGTCCTTTCTCATATGCTGAACCTAATTCAAATGAACACACACACACAAGCACACACTAGCACACACATGTACATACAAAACACAGAGACATGATAAAAGCAAAGGGTTTTTTAGAGGGAGAAAGAGTCAGCAAGGTTGGGGAGAGAAGCCAAGGAAGATAATGGGGACATAAACAAAATACAATGACATCCACATATGAAGAGACCATAAAGGAATTTATTATTTTGTAGCTTTTCTAAAAAATTAAAATTAATAAAGCTGATACAGGTTTAGAAAAATCATGACTCTTTTAAGTCCACACCCAAATGTGATTTAGAAGAGTTGCACAAGGTGGATCTACACATTTCTCTATGAGTCACTTAGACCAAATAACTCCTTTTCTATGTTAATTTTCTTCATTTTCAAGTTCAAATTCTCCTGCGCATGGATGGGAAGGGAAGAGGTAGCAGTGAATATGTTGGCTCCTTCAGTGTAAAAATAACTTCTTGAATACTTAACACTAGGCTAGAATTAAATCAGTGTTGTAGGCACTTCAAATTTTAATACTGTTTTGTCTTTTCATTCATTTTAATCAGAGTAATCATGACAATGCCTTGGTACGTTCATTCTGCCAAAGGTGAAGCCACCATGACAAATGCTGTTGTATCTGGTTAAGAGAGTGAACACCGGGGGACTTCCCCCCTTTTCTGTGATAATAAAAATCTAAATTTTGGTAGAACACAGGGTTATAGAACAAATAATTTTCCTACTAAATTAAGATGTTTATAGACTAGGAATGTACTTGGAGTTGGTTGGCTGCATGCATAATTAATAACTGTTCCCAAACAAGCTGTCTTTTTTTTTTAAAAAAAAAATCAATTGAATTGGAAGCTGTAGTAAAAATTAAGTAATTTTTATATAGCTAGAGACAAAACTATAAAAAACTGTGTCAAGAGTAGTTTTGAGTATAAAATAGCGCCCCACAGTGGTTGTAGCCACCTTCTTCTTTCGTTGCTGTCATCAGTTAGGATTTTTTTTTAGCAATCTTTAGACTTTAAAGAATGACCTTGTGAACTGAATGTCCCAAAAAGGTGTTGTTTGGCCTTTTGTGTCAACAAATCCTCCCAACTTTTGGGTCTCTTTGAGCAAAAGCACCTGGAAATACTGCATCCAAACTAAGTGAAGAGCTCAACCCAAGACGTCGGTGTTTGAGTCTTTTAAGGAATGGTGGTGATGCAGAAGAAAGCTTGCAAGCGGGAAGACCGAGATTTCTCTTAAGAAGAATGAGAGAGGCTGGGGAAGTTAAACAAGGCTTAAAAGCTGTGCCATGACTAACGTTTCAATTATGCAGGTTTTTTTGCAGCATGCAAGCTGTCAGGAAGAGGCTTAATACAGGGCTTATATGGCCATTGGATAAATTTATCTTCTTTGTTGCAGTGGCATGCAGTGGAATGGGTTTGCGATTCTGGGCAGCTAAAATTGGTGAACCATTCAAAAACTCATTAGTGCAGATTTTTTTGACATGTTTTGTCAAGGAAAAAAATCACTCTGAGGCAAAAAGAAAGTATCTCTGAGAATATCTGAAGTGCAATATTTACTCATCTCGACATGAAAGATAATTAAAACGGACAGTATTCTCAAGCGGACTGAAGTTTCTCCAAGTTTGCCAGCTATCTCAGCACCAGGAGGGAGAATGTTTTCCTAATTACAAAATCGTGGTCCGCAAAGAAGGACTGATTGGAAGAGTGAACGATTTCAAACTTATTAATAACATGTGACCCTGAAAAGAATTTCAGGCTATTTTATGGGAAAAAAAATTCTAAAACGATGAGTTTGAAAAGCTCACATTCCTCAGGAAAATTTAGCGGTATTGTGTTAGAGAGTGTGTTGGACACTTTTATGTCAATCTGACACAGACTAGAGTCATTAGAGAGGAGGGAACTTTAATTAAGAAAATACTCCTGTGAGACTGAGCTGTGTTGTGTGCAAGCCTGTAGGGCATTTTCTTAATTAGTGATTGACAGGGGAGGGCCCAGCCCATGGCGGGTGGTACCATCCCTGGGTTGGTGGTCGAGAGTTCTGTACAAGGAGGGTTAAGCAAGCCACGAGAGCAAGTCAGTAAGCAGCACCCTCCATGGTCTGCATCAGCTCCTGCCACCAGGTTCCTGCCCTGTTTGAGTTCCTGTCTTTGTCTTGATTTCCTCCGCTGATGAACAGTGATGTGGATGTGGAAGCATATCCTTCAGTTAATTCTTTTTAAAGATACGCATATTATCATAAGGAGTCTTAAAAAATGAAATCTCAAAGTTAGTTTTTACTTTGTATGTGTTGTGTATATACTTACTAGTGTGGGCTTATGCATTGTGCACGCGTGCAGAGAGTAATGGTGGGTATCTTTCTCCGATTGCTTTTCATCTTTATCTTTTGAGATAAAGTCACAGGCCCTGGGGGTGACTTGGCTGATGTGGAAGATGTCCGAGTGCTTGGTATCCCTCCTTGAACCCGAAGCTCATTGATTCAGCTCGCTGGTTGGAAAGAGCTATAGACATCTTGAAGCCCATCTCATCCTAACTTCCCCCAGTGCTGGAGTTCTAGGTCCATGCCATGGCTTTGGACTTAGGTGCCAGGATCCAAATTCAGATCTTTGTGCTTTTACTTCAGGCTCTTTATCAACTGAACCATCTCCTTGACTCCCCTAGGAAGAATCCAAATAAAACCAATAGGAGGCAAGTTGCTTGGATGTATTTTCTAGAAAGGTCCTAGACCAGAATCAGATCTGGCTTCTCCTCTCTCGAAGCTTCTTGTCCAATGGTAAAAGACATGAATAGACGCCCACAGTACAAAAAGAATTCAGCATGGAAAGACCTGTCCACACAGCGTGTACCAGAGCCTGAGAAAGGGTGGCAGCTGTCCCGAGTGATAACTGAGTCATTCCCCTGGAGAACCGTGATTGGCCCTGGTGGCCTGTGACTTGGCTGATGCTGAAGATGTCTGAGGGCTTGGCATCCCTCATTCTGTACAGCTTCATATCTAAGAGCCATCTAAAGGGCCCGAGGGAAGAACAAGCTGTGGAGAATAAGCCACCATGTCAGCTAAACCAGCTGTACCCGTGGCAGCCATGGAGTTCCGAGTGATCTCAGGATGAGGGATCTCAGCCAGGGCTGGAAGAAGCCAATGAACCAATGACCCAATGGCTGGAACACTCTCAA
This sequence comes from Microtus ochrogaster, assembly GCF_000317375.1. Taxonomy (NCBI): domain Eukaryota; kingdom Metazoa; phylum Chordata; class Mammalia; order Rodentia; family Cricetidae; genus Microtus; species Microtus ochrogaster. Next base: position 17,731,903 of record NC_022029.1, read on the forward strand.
GAGTCTATTTTTGTTTCAGATAAAACCAGAAACAATGATCCACTTGGGGAGCCAACCTCCTAGAGATTGATGGTGAAGTATGTAAGACTCTGAGCTCACCAATATATTTCCCTGCAAGGCAAAGCCTATGCAATGTGGAGTAGGCGAGGGAAATCTAGTTCAGGGTCGTATGAGGTCAAGTCTTCATCTTCAAAATGCCTACCAGCATCTTCATCCATTCCCTTTCCGTGTCTGGTCTGTCTTCTCTGAGCCTCACCAAGTACTCAAATGATGCTGATCTTAAGCTGGGTAAAGAGCAAAGACGGGGAAGATACAGGTTGTGGACTCAGGAATGGAGAAAACCCATGGGCAAAACACCATCCTGCAAAGCATGCCCCTTTACAGAACTGATTTTGCTCGAGGTCCCTGAGATCCCCCTTGTTATAGACCTACAAGTCAAAGAAAAGGGTTTATTCTTTAGTCAAAGGAAAGTATGGCTTTAGGGGTGTTAGGGATGGAACCCAAAGGCCCCATGCCATGCTGGGAAAGTGCTCTACCACGGAGCTCTCTCATGAATCTTCTTTTTACCTTTTATTTTGAGACAGAGGTGAGGTTGGCAAGGTTTGCTATGAACCCACTCTGCAGCACAGGAACTCTCCAAACTTGAGATCTTTCTGTCTCAGCCTATCGAGTAGCTGGGATTGTAGGCCTGCTCTCCCAGGCCTGAATTCAGAGGCCTTTTCTTGGCCAATTGCAGAGCTATTGTTGAAGACTATGTGCCTAATGGGGAGTGTGTTTTGCTGTGGGGGTGTGAGTGGGGACTGAGAGGAAGCTTTTCACCAGCTGAAGGATTTTCTATTTCATCCCAAGGGGGAGGGGTAGAGGCCTGATCTTGGAGGTAGATGCCAGGCACATTTAAGGCCCAGAGATCAGGATCAGATTCCCAGACCAATGAGGGCGATGGATGCTATTGCATCCTCAAGGAGTCCAATAACCTGCGTGCTGAGGAGATGGTTCTTCTCTTCCAGACATTTGTTAGTCAGTCTCCTCTTTCTTCTCTCCCTTCGGGACTTGTGGCTTCTTGGTCCTATATCCAATATCTATTCATAAACATATACCTGGAGAAGTCTAAGCTCTCAGTGAGGATGTCTGGATTTTGCTGAAGACACCTGGGCCATTTGCTGTGAAAGCCAGATGGATCCTTATCTTGAGGAAATGCTGACTATCCCCTGTGCTCCTGATGATGGCATATTGTTCTACTTTGTGCTCATGGTCCACATCCCAATTCTGTCTAAAAATTGGGAGATGAGGACACTCTATTTATAGTATGACCTGTTGCCACCACTCATGGGGTCTTGGCAACCACGTCAGTGATTTCTTTGACAAGACTGGAATGCATGGGAGTTTCATGTTGAATGCAGTGCAGCATGGGACATTTCAGACCACAAATCTGGTTTGGGAGTCAGATGTGAGGTTTCCAAATGGACATGTGGGAGAAACCAGGACCTGGACCAGAGCAAGAAAAGCAAGCAAACAAACAAAAAACCAGCACCCATTTCATTTTAGAGTTCAGACCCCAGTGTAGAGGTGGTACTATCAGGATACTTGAATGGTTTTCTCTGTGGTACCACACTGATGGGTAATCAACAGGATGACCATTTGGCACTTATAATCACTTGGTACTAGATGAGGTTGGTAGCTACATCGTCCCACAAAGAAATTGCCAGCCTTACCTGAGAACTCAGTTGCAGGTTCAAGTACATATCGAAAAGATGTTTTAAGATAAGCAAGTTACTGAGTCATGAAGATTCCTGGCTTCTGCAAGTGATCCCTCATTCTTTTGTGTTGCTCATGTCAATGGAGCCATCTTTGGGCTGGTGCAGTAAGTTACAAAGACAGACTAGGTGTACTTCTGCCATGGAGGTGGATAGAGTCATCCAGGGGGTGGTGGGGATGGTGCAAGGGAGGATGTGCTGAGGTTATTTGAGTAGGTTAGTGCTTTGAAAGAGCTCCTTGGAGGAGCTGATTTGATGGTTAATTTTGTGTGTCAACTTGATATTGGACATGGTGACCAAATGTCTGGACAAATATCATTCTAGATGCTTCTGTTAAGGTATTTTTTAAAATGATATAGGCATTTAATTCTATAGGCTTAAAGTAGAATACTCTGTATAATGTAGCTGAGTCTATCAGAGTCCTTAAGAACAAAGATCAGTGGCTTCCATAAAGCAAGAAGGTATTTTACCATAGATGGTCTTTGGACGCAAGTTGAGATTCATCCCTGGGTCTTCAGCTGCTGGTGTATTCTGTGGATTTCAAATAGAACAAACATCTACAGCTAGTTCAGTGGTCTCAACCTGTGGGTCTTGACCCTTCGGAGTCCAATGACTCTTCCAACAGGGGTTCCCTAAGACCATTGGAAAACACGGATATTTACATTATGATTCATAACAGTAGCTAAATTGCAGTTATGAAGTAGCAGCGAAGATCATTTTATGGTTGGGGGTTACCACCATATGAGGAGCTTTATTAAAGTGTCATTAGGACACTTAGGAAGGCTGAGAACACTGCTCTAGCTGAATCTCCTTTTCCTCCCCCCTCTCTCTCTGAAGAATCATGGCGACCACAGATGCCAATGACTGAGAACACCTTGGCATAGTCATCGTTTGCTTGTGTGAATTCCTGAACTACCCATGAACAAAGAATATTCTGGAATGTTTTGGACTCTTTTAGTGAACTACCTTGGGGTTAATGAAAGAGGGACAGAGGCCCTCTTTTAAGAGGCTAGTGGGTGGCATGTGGTTGTCACGGGTAGATTCTTTCCCCCCAGCCAGGTGTCAGATGTAGTGGAAGAAAGAGTGAAAAAATTTTGTGCACATGAAAAAACTACTGGAAAACCAAGAACCAAGATAAGTCACTTGTGGGTTCCATGGTAACAACCAGCAGGAAAACCAATGTGAGATGAACTAGTAACAGACTCTTAAAGGTCTCAGAATGCCATGACCTTTTGAATTCTGATACCCAAAGTACCTGAGACCGTTATATCAGCTCATTTTGGTTTCTTACTGTTCTAAAGCATAAAATATTATCTTTTAAATTGTGTAATGTTAAATCAGCTTTGTGTTATTGGCTAGGTAACCGGCTGTGTTGCTAGTTTTCCAGGAGATAGAAAGTGGGGAGGCGTATGTATTCTTTGCTCCATTGGGTCCACAGGTAGAAGGGAATCAACGGCGACCATTGAGCATTTTCTGCTGTCAGCCTTCAGGACTCTTTAAGAGTGAGACAGAGTGTGGTTTTCCTTGATTTCATCCTTCCCATCCTTCCTTGCACTTAGGAAGTTTTGTATGAAACGACTTCCTAGCTGCTTGCTGTATTTGTAGACTCTCTGTTTTTTATAGCTTCTGACTCAGCATTTGACAGCATAGGTCCTACCAGAGAACAGACCACTGAAGAATGGTTGGTTATCTATGCTGGTTATGATTGAACTGGTTGATATAGATTCATTGTCAATAGAAAAGAGAATAAATTTTGTGTTTATGTGTGTGGGTTTATGTATACATCTCACTGTATGTGGATGTGTGTATAAGTATGCACTTGCATTTGGAGCACAGAGATCATCCTCAGGTTTCATCCCCCAGGAACCCTCTCCTTGGTTTTTTGAGTAAGGGTTTCCCATTGGCTCAGAAGTTATCAGATAGAATAGCCTGGATGGCTAGCAACCCCAGGGATTCGCCCGTCTTTGCCTTCCAGGTGCTGAGATTCCAAACAAATATCAGCACACTCAGCTTTTTCTGCAGGTACTGGGGATTGAACTCAGGTCCTCATCTATACACAATAAGGCTCTATCCCCAGAGTCCCCGAAATCTCCAATACTAACAGTGAATGGCTTACAGAAGCAAAGATCGTTTACAAAACCACTTGAGGTTGCATGAAAGGATGTAGCTACAGAAGCCACAGGGTTTGACAGGGTGGCCACTACTGAAGAATGTCAAGACAGTAGGATCCACAGTGAACATGCAGAGGGACAGTTGCAGGGTTTGTGGGCTGGCTGCTTCTAATTGCACTGGAAAGGAAGAAATGACAAGCGACAAGTCACAGCCAGAGGACTGGAGGGCTTCGGCCATCACTTTCCAGCTAAAAGTGTCACAAAGATGTCTGTGAAGCTGTACAGAATAGCATGGCTCTTCACAGTTATCCCAGATCTCCCGTGAAAGCAACCACTTTGCTTCAGAAATGTCTGGAATCACAGAGCTGGAGTGGAAGCTTTTGGGTAGATCCAGTTGAAATGCAGTGTCTTGACCCAACTCCGGAATCTCTCTATTGTGGGATTTTTTTGGAGGGGCGGGGGAGCAGCCTTCTCCAATACACTCCGATAGAACTCTCTTCCATCTGATCAAAGACTTCATAAGACTGTGTAAATCTTTTTAGGATCTCTTCTTCCACTCCTCATGGCTGGTCATTGCCTTAAGAGCTGTGTAACTAACATCCTGGTAATACCCCAAGGGAATGACAGTGAGGTTCCTAAGGCAGTCACTGGACCGAATTATCAAGATGCAGGTCCTGCCAGAGGCTCTCCTCTGAAGCTATGAGTGTGAGCAATTGGCAGGAGTGCTAGCTTTTTCCTTTCTGTTTGTCTTCACCTGCACTCCACGAAACTGTTCAAGGAAGTCAGAACTTCCTTGGTACCCTGCAGATGAAGGATTCCAGAGGCCTGAAAAGGACAGGAGCGTTAGAGCCCTCTCTCTTTCTCCCTGACTCCCTCCCTCCCCGAAACTCGTGACCTGGTATAACACCATCAGTTTTACTTAGGCATTTCATAGACAGAAAAATGACTTCTGCCAGTGATGAGATGTGGACCTGGGTCTTGAATCATAGGCTGCAAATCCAGGACCCTTTCTCCCCATTCTCTGGCCCTCTTGAGAGTTATCTTACATTGTTAATTGGTACTGATATGTGCCTGACACAAGTTAGCCCCAATGCTTTGTTGTAGGTTTATCTGGAGAAGACAATAAAGAGTAATAGCATCGTGTGAAGGCTCTTTATGTCCTGGAGGCATGGAACAACCTTTTGTCTTCTAGAGGAAGCCATAACCACCCCATGGCTAGTGGCCTTACTAGTCAGCTTCTGGCAGGAGGAAGATGCTAGAAGGTCCTCCAGTTTAGGAATTGATGGGTCTGGTAATGCTTAGGCTCTGACCCTTGGACCCTGACGCCTGAGGAAGGCCTACATTAGGTGTAGAGAAAATGGAGATTTACAGATGCCAGGGGAGCAGGTGTCTTGATTTTCAGTCATGCTCAGTGTCCTGCATGCGAGTTTGCATGTAAGTGAAAAAGGAAACAGCGACAGAGACAGAGGGGAGAGGAAGGAGGGGGAGCGAGAGGAGAGAAAAGTGGAGAGAGGGGTGGGGGAAAGGAACAGGAGGGGGAATTACGGTGTGTTGGGGGGTGAAAGGAGAAAGGTCGTCATGCAATTGTCCTTCTGGGTTAGGTCAAAGACAAAGCAAGTCTCTTCCCCATTTCCTCTAGTACCAAGTGCGGGCATATAGTCATTTCGCTGTGTTATAACATTTTGAGTTACATAATGAATAAAGGCAGATAAAGATCCAGCCAGACAACAGCAAACCATGGACACGATGCTCATAAAAGCCCTTAGCCAGTCTCAGGGCTTGGCTGCCAACCTGCTCTGGGGTGATACGGGTGGACAGAGCCAGGCCTGAGGAAGCCTCCAAGAGCCTGGAGGAGGCACTTTGGGGGAAACAGAAAGGAAGGCCAGCCCTGGCCGCCAAGAACAGCAGGTTGCAATGCTTAATGTCCACACTCATGCCAGTGTGCTTAGGAACTGTTGTTATTTTTATGAGAAAAATGCAGAAAGGCTAATCTGTCTATTTATGTCTGTCTGGAAACATGCAATTACTGAAGGGTTGTTCTGGGGCCAGCATCCAGTCATGACTCTTCCTATCCCATGATGTCTTTGGAGGCTGGGCTCAGGACCTAGCTCAGTTCTGTGTAGGAGCCTGCCTGACAAGGGCTTTCAGCACCAGTGGGGTTGAAAGACATACGGAGGACCAAGATCTTTAGGTCAAATACTTTTATTTATTTTAGTTTTTGGCAAGTGATAATGCCAGGATACTTCCGTTGAACCTGTGAAACACAAAAGCACACACTATTTATCGTGTATCATGTTCACCATCCATCCACCCACCTCTGTCATGCAGCCTCCCTTTCTCTGAATAAGCGTGTTATACTAAACACTTTTCTGGGCTCCGGAGACATTAAGATAAACAAGACAAAGTCTTTCTAGATGAGAGACAGAAGGTACGGGTCCTGGTAGAAATCCTCAGGGGCCTCAGGAATCGATACAGGTACAGGGTAAAAAGAAAGGGGCCAGGAAACCTGAGGAAGCTTTAGAGACCAGGTGATCCTTGACCTGGATTCTAAACACTGGCCTCCCCTGCTCCCCCAAGACAAGTTCTGCCACATCCCCAGGATCCCAGTAGATGCCCAGGTTGTTCTTCCTGTTCTAGATGCATCTTGAATTCCATTGGCAGTCCAGGCATTGCAGGAGTACCACAGCAAGCAGCGTATCCATTTGTTCATGGAGTCTGTTGATCTTTCCTGAGCTACCAACTCCCTGTATTGTACACCCACTCCTCTGCCGCCTAGGGGTCTCTCCTGGCCAGGCCATGCTGTCTCCAAGCAGTGCCTGGGGGTTCTGATCCTTTGCTTTTGACCAGATGAGTCTGCCTGCTTCAGTTGCCCCTCCTTCCCTTCCGTACTGCTCTTGGGGGACGTGGGTGTTGTCCTCCTGTGGGGCACAGTGGGCAGAGGCATTGGGTAGCAAGACCACTTGAGTATATCAGTATAGCAGCATGTGTATCAGGGAGCTGTGTGTGGCCAGGCGGGGTCTCCTAGGCAACAGATGTGGTCTGGGAAGGTCGTGGTGCTTTGGAAAGGTATAACGTTGGTATGGTTTTGGTGATTGGAGAAAATAGGTGGCAGGCATGTCACCAACTCGTTTCACTCCAGTCCTGAGAGTCTTTGCCCCATCACAGGAAGAAGAGCTGGGCAAGGTCATGAAAGACACAGTCTTCTTCATCTCAGGATTGCAAATCTTGTACGTGGGTATTTTCCCCAGGCTTTGGAGAAATTCCTTCTTCATATTATCACTCCGTGAAATAATGGTTAGGTGGGGGAATGTCTTATAATGAATTGAGCTATTTCTTTTTTTCCTCTTTTTGCATATGCATTTTAAAAAAATGATTTTCTTGAGCGATACATTTTTCTCTGTTCCCCCCATTTCTTTTCCCTCCTCTTCAACCCTCTCCCATGATCCCCATAGACTGAGCTATTTCTTTGATACTGCTGGACTGTGTTGTGGGGGAAGGGCACAAACTGGCTAAGCAGGCCAATTGGTTCTGCAGATGGGGCCAACTGGGCTTGGACCACCAGCCCTAGGCCAGGCTTCTTCCAGCTAACCACAGCCTAATCCGCAAGCTGGCAGGGGCTGTGTGTTCTCAGAGCTGTGGATTGTGATGTCATCCTGTACAGACACTGTGACTAGGGCTCCATAGATGCCCCTGGTGCTGTGTCGGCATCAAGGGATTGTAGAACAGAGCCTTGAAGACCAGGAGATACTAGGATAGCTTTGTTTGTTGACTTAATAGGGGGGCATTATCAGGGTTCATGGCCCTCTCCCTCTGGGACACCATTCTCTCTGGACTGTGATGAGGTTGAATCATATGCTCTAAAGGGTTTTTGCAGATCCATGCTTATTATTATTTCCAGGCTTATGGAAAGTGGATGGTTCACATGGAGGTGCCAGGGGTGAAGCAGACGGTGATGAACACTGGACACAGATAGGTCCAGGCCTTTCCCTCTATGTCTTGGCATCTGGAAATGTAGTGTCAGGTAGCCCTCAGGCTCAGAGGCTGAGGAAATGAGGCTGTGTGTTATAGGACCAGGAAAAGGGGAGACACTTTAAGGGCTACCCCCAAAATCTTAGAAGTTTTCAGAGCTAGGCTATCATCCACACAAACCTCATTTTGTTTGTTTGTTTTGTTTTGTTTTTCTTGACAGGGTTTCTCTCTGTAGCCCTGGCTGTCCTGGAACTCACCGGATTGGCTCAAACTCAGAGACTGCCTGCCTCTGGCCCCTGCACCCCAGTGCTGGAATTAAAGGCACCCCAACCATCCACCTACTGCCTTTCTTAGATTCATTGTGAGTCTAGTTCTGGGCCTACTGCATAGAGTAGGAGAATGTTCTATACAGAGAAATGTTCCACCCGACCACTGTTTATAGGTGGCTTAGGAATTCAGGCACGGTGAGTTTAGAGGACTCATGAGCAGGGGGAGCCCCAGTGGGCAAAACTCTTAAGAATCTTTTTGGAGGTATCAGGTAGAGTTGGTGAAGCAACCACAGATTGGTCCTAAGGGAGATCACTGGATTCTGAGATTTTTCTTGTTGGCAGAGCTAAAACAAAACAGAACAAACTGGAAACCGCTTTGGACGTTTTTATTTGTGGATCTGGGTTTGCTAAAGATCATTTTGGACAAAGGCCCTCGATGGTTATCTCTTAGAGCCTCGAGGAGGGTCACACTGTAGTTGGTATTCCAGCTAGCCCGTGCCCGTTCAGGATCTCAGATTCTCCAGTCTTAGTGGTCTGGGGTGGGCAGTTAGCTTCCACTCACTACGGAGATGTGGAAGTCAAGAGCTGGAGTTGGGGACAGGAGTGAGCCAAGATTACACTGCAGGTTGAAGGCCAAGCTGGGGTGGAGTTTTTAACATCTGGAATGTTTCCTTCGTGCTCCATGTCGCAGAGTGCCTTTCTATGTGTCCCCCACCCACCCCTACAAACTAGTGTCAGAGATTAAATCCAGAGCTAGGCAAGCACCTAACCATCGAGTGCATGCTAGACAAGGACTCTACCATTGAGCTGCAGCCATAGCCTCATATTGTTTATTTTTATTTATTTGCATGCATGTGCACATCACAGCACAGATGTGGGCATCAGAGGAGAATCCGTGGAGCTGGGTCTCTTGTTTTACCATTGTGTGTTCCAGGGATCAAACTCAGGTTTCGGACACCAAGTATCTTCAGCCACTCAGCCATCTCCTTGCCCCTCTCTGCTTTTAAATCAGACCTCTAGTTCTTCCATCCCAAACTGTTGCTCCATGCCGTACTCTGGTGCACCAGATCCTGTGCACTTCTGCCTCTTCTGGCGTCTGGACACCCCCCTCCCCATCCTCTTACTTAGGTGAATGTCACCCTCAGGATGCCTCACTTCTCGGCTTCTCTAGGACTCTGAAGCTTGCACTTTTTCCTTCAGACTTGCTTACCTCACCAAACGTACACCGTCTCCCCTCCTGGGGCCTGTGAACCTAAAGGGAGGCCTTGGCTCTTAAGCATCGTGGTGTTCCAGAATCCATCAATGTCTAGAGAATGTGTTTAATAAACCAGTGAAGGCAGCTGCCCAGGCCATGTGTACCCTGGCCACATCATTCAAGCTCCTGCCCACTCTACATGAACTGGGGCTGAAGTAACATTTCTAGTGGGAGCGTGATGCTAGGTCCCTTTCCATTCCTCTGCAATCAGGGATCCTGAACTCTTCTCTCCAGATGCCCCCCTGAGTCCTGTAGGGTGTCAGTGTATGTAAAGTTTGGAGTGAGGGTCCACAACACCAGATGTCCCCTTGACTCAGGTCCTACAGATATATGCTGGAGATGTCCTGAATAAATGAAATCACTGTCTTGAACCATATTTCCTGGGGGACTGGGAGAAATGCCAGGCTGGGTGCAGATTTGGAGGCTTCCTGATAGGTTTGAGTCAACAGCAAGGGATATTCGTCTCTGGTGTAGCTAATCTTTTATTAATAGTCTAACAATCTTTATTTTACCATTATTAGTTTTGACACTGGAGGTCAAGGTACTGGTCTTGCGAATGGCAGGCCAGCACTGTGCTGCTGGCTGTATCGCTAGCCCACACCCTTTTGTCTACAGACAATAGTTATTGAGCACTAGCTACAGGCCAGACCTGTGCCAAGTGTTTGTTTGCGTTTGTATTCAGCCTTCACAAGGACCCTTGTGGTAGGGACTGCTACTGTTCCCTCTTTACAGAATAAACTGAAGCTAAGGGTTAAAGAGGAAGTCTGATGCTGACTTTGTGCAAACACAGACAGACAGACACACACACACACACTAGGATTTGAACCCATAGCTTTGAATAAGTTAGGCAAATCCTCTACCACTAAATTGTACTTGAGCTGGGGCTCCTGAGTTTTTCAACATCATGATTATGATGTCCCCTATCCATATCCTAGGAGCTCAGAGGCTCCCCCCCTCACTCACACTTGGGATGGATGCAGGAGGTAGATACAGAAGTCTGGAATGATGAGCATCTCTGACTTGCCTCAGTCTGAGGAGTTTTTACTTTATCTGCACTCCTAAGTGGAAAGCAAACACTGGAGTGAAGGGTTCTCTCCCGCATCCTTGAGCCCATGAGGTAGGATCTCAGACTCTAACTTTGGATTATCCCTACTTGGGAACATTCAGAAGCCTAGCATTTTACTTCAGCAGGGAAGAGAATTACGATACTACTAGAGGTTAAGCATCCCTAATATAAGAATCCAATAGAATGTTCCATAGCCTGGATCTTTCTGGGCATCACCATGATGCTATGAGTGGAAAATTCCACATCTGACTTCATGTGACAGGTTGCTGTCAAAGCATCAAGATGCTAGAAATATTGCATAAGTGCTGGAGAGATGGCTCCTGGGTAAGAATATTTGCTGCTCTCCCAGAGGACTTGAGGTTGATTCTCAGCATCTATGTGGGATGAGTTGTAACTACCAGTAACTTTACGTCTAGGTAGTCCCATGGACTCTTCTGGCCTCCATGGATATCTGAATATATGTGATACCCATACAGCTATCTACCCTGCTGTATATATAAACAAAATAATATTAATATGTCATATAAATACATAATGTAATATTAATAATATATTATTATATTGTGTAAGATTACCTTCAGTCTATCTAAGGTGCATACAAAACATGAATAAAGTTCATGTTTAAGCTTAGAACCTTTCCTCAGAACATCTCATTGTGTGTATTCCTATTTTGGAATATAATTTTTGTCAAAACAGGGTTTCTCTGTGTATATAAATACTTTAATATCTGAAAAAATAATCCAAAACACTACTGGTACCATGCATTCTTAATAAGGGACACTCAGTTTGCACTTTCATTTTGTGTACTATTACTGTGTGTGTTTGTGTGTGTGTGTGTGTGTATGTGTAACCTGTATGTGTTCATGATCACACACACATGCCTACTTTGAATGTAGAGGTCAGAGGTCAACTCTGGGTGTCTTTCTCAAAAACTATTCACTTTTTTTTTAATGACAGATATTTTTTGACTGAGTCTAGAGCTCACTATTAATTTGGCTAGCCTCTCTGGCCAGTGAGCACCAGGGGCTGGCCTGTCTTCTCCACCCGCTGCCCTATTGAGCCTGGCTCTTTACATGGGTGATGGGGACCTGATTTCAAATCACTTGACTGGCTGAGCCTTCTCTCCAGCACCTCCTCCCCAGTCTATGATCTTATCAGAATCTCTTATTTTTTTATCACAACAGCTCCAGAACAGGAGGGTATCCAGAGCGGCAGCAGGCAAGAGGCCTTGAGACTTAGATTTTGATTTAAAAAAAATTGTTTGTGTTTGTGTGTATGGGTATTTTGTCTACATGCCTGTCTGTGCACTGCATACAGGCAGTGACTGAGGAGACAGACGAGGGTGTCAAATCCCTTAGGACTGGAATTACAGTTGAGAGCCGCCACGTAGGTGCTGGGAACCTATAGGTGCAGGTCCTGCAGAAGATCAGCTAATGCTCCTCACTGCTGAGCCGAGTTCTATTGTCTTAATCTGTCATTCACTAGCTCTCAGGGCCCCAGTGTGTTCATCTGTCATGTGGGAATTCTTCCCAGTGTGACTGTTGCCAAGAGTTGGTGTTAACTTCAGCCTTGTTCTTATTTCTGAGACATGGTCCCAGTTACTTCCCACACAGGATTTGGTTTTCCCTTCCAGTGGCAGACGCGGGTTGGGGAAGGTATAGAAGAAGCCCCCTGTGCCCTGGGAAGGATCTTGGAAGCATAACCCACATCCCGTCATTTGCTGCACAGAGGAGGAGGGTGCTTGTTCTTGGGGCGCAGGAACATCGTGAGACACCAGCTGGAAGCGGGACCGAAAAGCCCACATTTTGTCAAAGAGAAAAGAGTTGGACAGAGCCCCGGGTTTGTCTACTAGCTCCTCTCGTCCTGGGGACTGTGATTAGTTATGTATTGTTTTTTCCTTTAGAGAAGGAGAGACAACGGGAGGTGCCAGAGCCCTGTCTTGGGCAGGCAGAGATTTATGGCCCTCTCAGTGTTTTGGGTTTGCTCCTGTCCCCATGAAGCCTCTGGGGGAGGGGGGACCGGGGGCCCACCAAGCTGCCCACAGCTGGACAGTTTGGAAAGGAGGGAGGCGATGTTTTTAGCTCCGGGATGTGTGTGTGTGGGGGAGAGGCTCAGAGCCTTTTCCAAGTTGGTTGAACTCCCTTCTGCATCCTGCTGTGGGGCCCTTAGCACCCACTGTGGTGTGGTGTCCTTGGTGACTCATTCACACCAAACCTCCCCCTGGAAACTCTCTGGATAGAGCAGATTCCAGGGCCACATTCGACTTTATTTCCAGTGGTAAAACATTTGGTGTTTGCCTCATGCTTCCTTTTAATCCCTGGCTCCTTGGGGGAAATTGCCTTCTGTCTTGTAGGGGTGGGAAGGGGAATGAGAATGGGTTTCTCCTTTTCTGTGATGGCTCTCATGAAGAGAAAGAAAGGCCAGGCATACTTCGATGGCCAGGTTGTGTCTTAGTCCTTTCTCTATAGCCCAGTGATTACCAAGGTCTTATCCCTTGTCCCAGGGGTGCTCGTAACCTCTATGTAGCCTCTTTGGTTCACACAATCTGCGATGAGACTCGGGGCTGGAACCAAAACTGCACCTCCAAATCTCCCCCTTCTGGAAGTTCTCCTTCCTGGCTATTACTTCTCTCTCACTTCCTCCGACCTTAGCAGTTGGGAAAGTCTCCGTCATTGATCTCCTAGGTGTCTGGGTGGCTCTCACAATCTGAAGGCAATCTGGGATGGGGCGGGTTCTCTGCCCCAGACTCTCTGAGAGAAGACAGGCTCACTGTGGACTGGCTCTTCTCTCTTAAGCCCCATTCACCTTTGAAGTGCTAAGATGCGTCCTAGGAGAGAGGAAGGTATGAAGTCAAGGATGAAGTTTGGTATACAGGTCCTTCAGCAACAGGTAGGGGGAGAGGGGCCCGACTTCTGCTCAGTGGTTTCTTATGAACCCGAGGTTTCTTGTGGACCAGATAGAGGCAGTAATTGCCCTCGTCGGTTCCGGTGCAGCCTGAGTGCGCTGTTCCCGGATGAGCTCTCTTCCCACTCCTCCTGAGACCTCTGTGAATGCTGGGTTTGAAGAGTGGAGAGATGTCTCGTAGGTGTCACCTACAATCTCCATTGCCTTTCTCCAGTGCTCATTGCCCCTTCACTGCTCTGTTTTGCTCATGAAGTTGAAAGGTCGGCTTAGGGCAGGGAGGTCACCGATTCCCGGTCACAGAGGTGCCGAGTGTGGGATTTGAAGCAGCTCTACTCTATGGAGTCCTGGCCCAAGGATATTTTTTTTTTCTGCTTCAAACAATGCCCTTTGTCTACTCTAGTCACCCAACTTCTGGAGTGATTTTAAACCTGTTGATGTTAAACACAGACACATGTATACTAAAGGTGAAGAGACCCTATCTGAGGCTGTTTTCAGAGTTTTTCCATTGAACGCACACACACACACACACACACACACACACACACACACACACACACACACACACTTCTTCCCTCCTCCCCTCCCTTCTTTCCTTCCTTCCCTCCTTTTTTCCCCTCCTTTCTTCCTACCTATTCCTATTTAGGCTTTTCTTTAATGTTGCTGACTCCTCTGGATTCTGATATCCTATTTGCTCTTCCGTTATCATGTCATCCGGGGCAAAGTGCAGACACTAACAAGGTATTAAAAGTACCTTAGGTCATGTGTGGCAAGAGCCAGACTCCTCACACTTATGAGCTGACTACTCAGCGTGGGTCATGGCGACATCTAGGTGACCTCTCTGCTTCGTGGGGAGGGTGCATCACAGGGCTTGGCAGCTAAAAGCTCACGCCCTCCCAGGTGCTGTCTGTCTTAGGTCAATCTGTCCTCCCTAAGTGTCCCCCCCTGCTTTGTCAGGAAGCTCCTATTAATATGTTCCATTTCTTGTATCAAGCAACTGTCTTGCAAATAGCGTTGTTGGTAATTCATGGGATGGGCTGTTATTTTTGGAGCCAGAGTCTACGGAGACAGGCTTAAAATTGAACACTTTTTTTCCCTTTCCTTTTCAACTTTTCTCATATTATTGCAGAAATTACAGAAAAATATTTGGCTCGTCAGGTCCGACAATATATATGGCTGATTCCCTGTCATTGTGCTAATCCTAGAAAAATAAGCCTTTTGGCGTCTTTCCGTTTTTCCCTGGGTGGGAGGGGACACGGGCTCCCCTGTGCATTGAGACCTGTGGATATTTTTTTTTTTCTGCCTAGCATTGTGCTCAGGAGGGTACAGGCCAATTCACATTGGGTCAGCATTAAATGTTGCTGTGTCTTTGTAACAACAGAAAGCTGGGGTTCTGTCAAAGTTGTATACAGCCCTCCAAGCCTGGGACACCAAGACAGGGGATGATGTTGAAGACTCTGTGGGACCCCAGCAGAGATGAGAATGTGGTTATTAATTAAATTAATAATATAAATTGATCAATCTTAGCAGAAGGGGAGGAGGCCGGCATGTCATAACAGCCAAGATATAGAGAATGCTGTGGTAATGGAGGTGTTCAATGGCCGCAGACCACTCTACATGATGCTGGAATCTTGAGGGGGCCTCATACGCTCTATTCTGTCAGAGCTGTGGGGTAAGGAGGGCTATGGTCCTGTCTGTTCTTACAGGGGAGAAAATGGCTTGACGGAAGCCACAGAGGGACATGGAGGTCTAGTAGAGAAAGAAACAAGGCCCCATGGTTTTATGGGCAGCTGTCCTTGCTCTTAACATCCTTTACTATTGGTCTGCATAGCCAATCATTCATCTCGCCCAGGTCTCCATGTCCCCAGCAGCCAGCAGCAGCAGCAGCCATCTGTGTGTCCTGATGCCCTTGACTCTCCCAGCAGGCATGATTCTCCCGGCCTTTGCCTCAGACAACAGGTGCCCTTTCACTGCCAAAGCCTGGACCGTCTCCAGACATCCCTGGACTTGGTGGGAGCTTGGCTCTTTGAAGTCTACAGCTCAGTGTCCCCCCCCTCCCCTCCAGTGCAGCCCGGAAACATAAGTCTCATTTCCTGGCTCGGGGCTCTGTCTCTTTGAAGGCAAAATTGCTGCTTCCCTCCTTGCGAATCATCTGAACCAAAGCTACATTTCAGTTTATTGACTTGGCTTAACCATAAAACCACAGGTAGGGAAAACACAACCAAAGTAACCCAGGGTTCTTTCCTTTGGGAAAGCGGCAAAGGAAAACTGGCTTTTTCACGGCTGCTCTTCTGCCACAAAGGTATCACCAGGTTTAAGAGCTGACCCCGACTTTCCTTGGAGCCATTTGTGGCTGACAAAATTGCGAGAGTTTCCTTTCTATTGGTCATAACATTCCTTGGAATTTACAGTCTGTGATGCTCCCCAGGGAGCTGTTCTCTTGCAGGATTTCCACATGTGACCTACATGTTGTCCAGGGGAGCGAAGCCAAGAGGAGGCAAGGATGGGCACACTGGTTCTCTCTCTCACTATCTGTGGGCTTGGGAGGGTCAGGACGGCATGTTCTCAAGTCCTGAGACTTTAAAGCTTGGCTTCAATTTAGTTAAACATTTTCCAAGTTCTTTCTTTGTTTCTTTCTTTCTTCCTTTCTTCCTTCCTTTCTTTTTTCCTTCCTTCCTTCCTTCCTTCCTTCCTTCCTTCCTTCCTTCCTTCCTTCCTTCCTTCTTCCTTCCTTCCTTCCCCCATGGCACAAGAAGAACTTACTGAGTTAAAAAGAAGTATTAACATCTAATATGCTTTGAATCTAGTTCTGTTATCTCTAAATTCCTTCTTTCCCTTCCATTTTCTTCTATAAGTCATTCATTCTTTTATTCATTCATCCATCCGTCCATCCTTCTATCTCCATGTTTAGAAGCTCTTTCTGCAGGTACGCTATCGTAAATATACACTAATTACAGACTGTATATACTCAACAATTATTTAAACAACTTCAAAATATATGACTCTCAATTTCTGTTCAGTTCTTTTTTTTTTTTTTTTTAGCATGTGTGTATGAACCCAGGAGTGAGCCGACCATGTTTTCTTTTGCCATTGTCACTTCTGTTTGGTTTTTATAATCTAGTTGCTGATTTATAACTCAGCATGTGTACCTTTGTGCTTTTCTTAAACTCTAAGCATGGCTGCAGGCCATGGTAACCCTCTTGGTCTTGATGACTATTAGCCCCCATGTACCATCCAAGCTCCAGTCATGACATCCTGTCTGAGACACCTGCAATACCTCTTCCTCTCTTCTGCTTCTGTACCTTCCCATGTGTGGTACCCAGTGTCTGGAATCCTCTCATCCATCCTGTTCATGGGATGCCCTCCTTTCCTTCCTTCAGAGACCATTTTGGATGCTTACTCCTCCATGAAGTATTCCTGGGAACCCCAGAAAATGCTAGAGCCACCCTTGTGCTTTTATAGTTCTTGTCACACTGTGGTCTGTTATCTGTGTTCTCTATGAGCATGGGAGCTGTGCCTCAGTCACCATCCTTAGTCCTATCAAGGATGCGTCTGTATCAACTAAAAGCAAGTACGTTCTGCTTCTGACGGAAGAGAATGACTTTCAGTGAATAGCTTCCACATACATCTAAAACATGCTCTCTGCAACATGTTGTTTTGGGTCATGAGCTGACCTGGTGAGGGTACTGAATGTGAGTGTATGTCCATGTGGGCCTTGGGAATGCTTTTCCCATTAATTAGTCTTTGAGGAATTTGTTGCCAGGGAATTGAAGCTGTGGCTAGAAGGAGCATGGGTACTTCTAAATTGTTTGTAACGATTTTTATTTAGTTTTTAACCCCCCATCGTGTGTGTACGTATGCATATGTGGAGATGTGGGCTTATGTGTGGCTGTGGGCACACATGCCTGCATGTATATGGGGACCAGGGTCAACCTTGGGGTGTTGTTCCTCAGGAGCTCTCGTCCATCCAGTTGAACAGGAGCCGTCAGCTTCTTTGTTAAAGGCAGAATCTTTAACTAGGACCTGGGGCTTGTTGACTAGGTTGTGCCGACTGACCAGTGGCACACCCGTGTGAACATCCCTAGCACTGGAGGTTACAGGTTTGTATCACCACATTTGATTTTTGTGTAGCTACCGGGGACCAAATTCAGGCACTCATGCTTATATGGCCAGCCCTTTGCCAAACGAACCACCTCCCCACTCTGTGTCTGCTGATTTAAATAAACCAAGTAATGATGGAGGAAGGTCATTGGTTAATTAAATAAAGAAGCTGCTTGCCCTGATAGGTTAAAACATAGATGGGAGGAGTAAGCAGAACAGAACTCTGGGAGGAAGAGGAAGTGAGCTCAGAGACTACACAGCTCTCCTCTCAGAGAGACAAGATGCTCCCCTCTTGCGGGCAGAGGTGAGAGCTCTGCTCTCTGAGGCACACGCGATGAAGCTCCGACCCAGGATGGACGTAGGCTAGAATCTTCCCGGTAAGCGCACCTTGGGGTGCTACACACAGATGATTAGAAATGGGCTAGTCCAGGTGTGAGAGTTAGCCTAGAAGAGAATGGGCCAAGCAGTGATTAAAAGAATACAGTGTCCATGTAATTATTTCGGGTAAAGCTAGCCGGAGGTGGCCGGGGTGCGGCCGGGGTTCTGGGGATGCAGCCCCGTGGCTCCTATTACTACAAAGTAAGGCTTTGGTGCTAAAAGGCAAAGACATGTCATAGAAGTAGCTTTCACTCTCCTTATTTCTTTACACCCAAATATGCACATTTGATCCAGTAGGAGCTTGGGGAATTGGCAAGGTCCGGTGGCAGCAAAGCCGGAGGGCGTAACAAAGGGAGGCTTCCTGTGGCCTGGGAAGGGTTAGAGCGGCGAACACAAACAGCAGCTTGGGAGCCACAGGGAGAACCAGGGAGGTCATGGGATAATGGCTGCAGCTATGTCTGGTCCATGAGACTTGGGAAGAACTGCCTGGGGAGGGCAGGGTCTGTGGGGAAAGATTCCTGTTAGCAGCTACATCCTGACTGTATGTCTAGTGCTAGTACCTTCCACTGGCCAAAACAAACGGGAAGCTGAAGGACACTGAAGGACAAAGGGATCCATCTATACAGCCTGGGTCAGCCTCCAGGGCACAGTGCGCAGGAAGGATGAAGCCCAGCACACAGAATGGACCCTGTGCATCCAGTGAGCATCTATAGTGATATTTTATTTTTTAATAAATAAAGCTGGCCTGAGGATCAGAGTACAAAACTAGGCATACTCATCAGCCATCCAGGCCAGGCAGTGGTGACACACATCTTTAATCCCAGCAGCCACACTAGTTCTCCACAGAGGCCCTGTGGTGGTGGGGCACACCTTAAATACTAGCATAAGAGAGGACTGTGAGGCAGGATGGGACAGGAACTCGCTCTCTTTTCAGTCTGAAGATTCTGTAGTGGTAAGAGCTCTCTAGTGGTTGGCTGCTTTGCTTCTCTGATCTTTGGGCTTGAACCCCAATATCTGTCTCTGAGTTTTAATTATTTTAAATTTTAATTATTTTAATTATTTGTGCATCCGCCTGGTTCCTTTCCATATCAATATCAACATGACATCTGTGGATGAGCAGACTGACGCCTGAGAACTGTTTGTGTCCAGTCGGGGACCTTGTGGACTCCTTCACTCTGTCTCCAGGTGAGTTTTCCCTACGGATCTTGGAACTGGAGTCTTCCACAGACTGGTAGAGGTTGGTGATTCCCAAGAGCTCATGTGACCTGGTCAGCTGAGCAGGGACCATAGAAACATCTCTTCATGCCTCACCTTCTCTTGGAGATCTAGTCAGGGGGTTTTATCCCTGGGGCTGGGAGGTGTGGGTAAGATAGAAATGGAGGCTTGGCCAGAGATGCAGATATCAGGGAACTCTGCTCAACCGAACACTGGCATCCTCAGAAACCTACAGTAGTAACTGATTTGTGGGAGGGTAAGCTGCTCTCAGCTTGCTTGCTATTGGGACTGAAAGTATTGTAGCTGGGTGATTATCCACAGAATGAGAGGGTGTCTCTCAGCTTTCACATTAAACTTTAAGCAAGTTGCTTAATCTCTTGGACCCTCAGTTTCTGCAATGTTAAAATAGGAAATAATTCTGATGCAGGGAGCTACGGGAAGAAGTAGAGAAATATACGTGGAGTGCCTACCACTGTCCACCACCGCCCGCAGCCACCCACCGCCGCCCACCACTGCCTACCACTGCCCACCACTACCCACCACCACCCACCACTACCCACCACCACCCACCACTACCCACCACCGCCCACCACTGCCTACCATTGACTACCACTGCCTACCACCGCCCACCACTGCCCACCACTGCCTACCACCGCTCAGCACGTGCTTCTATATTATGAGATAATCATTTGATCTGGTTGCCCAATCTGTGCTTACTTTGTTCTGTGGTTTCTGAAACATCTTTGTTTTTAGCTCTTTCCAGGCAGAGAACCCGAGGAGGGACCAAGGTCACATATGTTATGACAGTGCTTAGGCACACAAATCGGCTTTTTTTTTTAAATGTTCCTACAAGGTACACTTACTAGAAAAAAAAGTTATGGGACCTTAGATGCTCAGTTTACAATCCCAAGAACAAGAAAAAGCTCTCTGTCAGCTAAAAAAAATATAGATGGATGTTGTTTCTGGGAGGAGGGATGTTGTACAGTGGTCCAGGAGGAGACGGTGAGTCAGAAGTGCTGAGAGCTGAGCCAGACTGTCCCCTCAGCCCACCTCCTGTGAGTCAGCACTGACCATGAGGCCTGGTGGGCAGCGAGCCCAGGACGCTGCTGAGACACATGGCTCACTACTCAGGGAACTGCTGCTGTGCTCTTCTGTCACCCCGTCTAGGGACATGAGAGGGTGCGTCTCATTGTCACTATTGTCAGGGTTGACAGCGTCCCTTAGGTCCTTTTTCTGGAGAGTCTTGCTTCTAGATCAAACCTTCAACTTCACTGTCTTAACATGCCCACAGCCACCACAAGCGTTGTTCCTCTTTATTTTGTAATCTTTGGGGACCTGTAGTGGAGGTATTTGGTCTGGCAGAGTCGGGAATGCAGGTACTGGTCTATGTTAAGGGCTTGGATTGCACCCGGATCTGAAAGGTAGTCCTGCTAGTTACCCAGAGGAATGAATCTAGAGTACAGAAAATCAGGTTTTCTAATAAGGATGCCCAAGAAACAAGAAGAAGCAGGCCCCTGTGATTGCTCGACATCTGGACAGTTTTGATGAGAGGATGCCTTTCCCAGAATGCACTGCCAGGTGGTTAGGATCAGGGAGACTGGCCAGACTCCATCCGTTCCCTGCTGTGTGACTTGGATATTGATGCTGAAGGCGGTCACTTAACAAGGTCGTGGGATGCTAAGTTGAGTAAGATAGATTATGTGAAAGAACAGTGTGATACCAGGCTAAAAATAATAAATGCAGGATATCACACAGTTAGATAAGGAGAGTGAGCCGTTTACCTGAGGTCACATGCAGTTATTGCCAAAGCCAGGATCCAAGTGTGAGTGAGACTGTCTTTCTGTTGTTCTATGTGGCCTTGGATTTGGTCATTTGTAAGAGAATCATTTGCAGAAAGCCTTTTAACTAAGCACTGTACTCAGGCTACGTGACTATATTATATTTTTGTCTATGATGTGTGTGTGTGTATGTGTGTTTGGCTGCATACATGTAATATGTATGTATGTCTGTCCCTATGTATTGAAGTCAGAGGCCAATCTTCAGTGTTTTTCTCTGATGTTGTACCCCCCCCCCCTTTTTGAGACAGATGATTTCATTGGAATGTGGAACTCAATAATTGACTAGGCTGGCTAGCCAAGACACCCTAGAGATGGGATTTCAAGTATGGATCATTATACCTGCATTCTTTTTTTTTTTTTTACAAGAGCACAAATCCACTTTTATTTATTTACTTTTCATTGGTTTAAATCTGGGATGGGTACAGCATCACACGGATTCTGTGTCCAATGGCTTTTGCAGGAAGGTTGCTTTGAAATTTGGCATGGACCATGCCACTGTTTCCATGGGCCCGAGTTACCTTCCCCCAGATCACTCTGGTTTTGTTTGGTTTGCCTCCAGGTGTCACTGTTTTGTTCTTTGCTTTATACACATAAGCGCATCTCTTGCCCAAGTAGAATTCAGTTTCATCTCGGGCATAAACGTCTTCAATTTTAAGGAGAGCCGTGTGCTCTCTCTGGTTCCGGAGACCTCGCTTATAGCCAGCAAAAGTGGCCTTGCACCACAGCCTTCCAGACATACTGTCCTTTAGAAGTCCTGTTCCCAGAAGGCCTCCACAGGCGCCAAGATGGCCGAAAGAGCTATACCTGCATTCTTATGTAAGTGATGAGGATCAAACTCTGGACTCCATGCCTATGTGTGATGCACTTTACCTGTCATGGAAGAGGGCATTCTATGCCTATGTGTCATACACTTTACCTGTCCTGGAAGAGGGCATTCTATTGGAGAAACTGGGCCTGTGGACTTCTGCAGATGGGACATACCTGTGGTCCTGACTACCACATGGTACATTTAGAGACTACCCTATAAAACCGTCAGCCTGGGGTTGTAGCCCTGAGGGCAGGCTGGGCCATTTACTTAGGATCAAATGGAAACATGAGCAAGTTTCTAGGAGTCACAGGGCACTTACTTTCCCCCAGAGAACATGTATCTGGAAAGACAGGGGATTCCCAGAGTGCATTGCTACTTTGAGGCTTCTGCAATCCCCAGAGCTAACAAGGATATTTACATTGATGCAAGAGACTTGACAAAGGGATACCCTGGGAGTCTCTTAGCCTTTGCTAGGTCCAAGCAAGCTAGCGTTCCTCCTTTCCACTGGAGAGCTGTTTGTCACTGCTCCATTCTTGGTGGCTCTGCCTATAGATATAGCCTACATCTACTCCTGCCTTTCTGAGAGTCCCTTGGAGACTGGCCATGGTAGCTCCCAGTATTATGCTGCTCTCTAGCTTAGGGCTACAGGGCTCTGCCCTGGCCATGCCTTGCTGTTCTCCTTTTTAATGTCTTGACTCCATGCTAACCTATCCAGTGCTCCAGTACAACACCAGTGACTCTTCTCGTTTTTTTCCCCATTATAGCTTACTGTGCGGTGTTGGATCTTTGGCTTTTGTTGTAGTGTAGGAGTTGGCTTCTGTCCTGTTGACTGGGGATGCTCATGGCTCAGGAAGGTGGTTCAGTCAATAGCTTCCTGCCTGGCTGATAATAGCGTTCTCTATGGAGCTGAGCTCCTGTGGAGGTCTGGACCATTAAGATCACAGATCTCAGGTAGTCAGAACATGGAACCTTGGATTATGACCCTTTCCTTGGACCTTCAGAGAAAGAGAACCGAATAAGCTGATTTTCACTCTAGAGCCACTCCTGTTTCAAATAGGACACCTTCAGATTGTCACAAGAAGGAGGCTCGAGAATGTGACTGATCTTCGTTGTCCACTTAACTAGATTTATCCAAATCTATGCGCCCATGGAGGTCATTCTCATTCAAATCACCCAATAAGCCAGCAAGATGCAGAGCTGTCTTGGTCAGAACAGGAGGGTAGCTGATCTTGTATCAGCTGCATTACTATCACTGGAAAGGGGAAAGGCAGGTTGGAGCAATGTGAGGGAGGATGCAGCCTTAATCACCCTGTGTGTTCTAGGTGCTAATGGCCTCCAAGGAGTGTGGAGCTTTGCCAAGCCTGCCTGCACTATCATCAGAGAGAGATGCTATCGATTCTCCAGGGAAGCCATGGCCTTGTTTCCAGTGGCACATTGACAAGATCAAAGCCAACACTGATTAATATCCTGGCCTTCCCACCCAGTGTCACAGTGAGGCTTTCAGGGGTATCCATAGCATCCTGCCCTACCTGAATCCATAGCTTGGTCTGCAGGATTGCTGTACCCCGTGATAAAGCAGAATGTCTTTCTAGTTCCCGGGAGGTAGCTGGGTGATTCCAGAGTCAGAACTTAGCAAGGTAAGCTTTGCATAAAGCAAAGACAGATCTATTTTTATCCACATGGATTCAAAGACCAAGAGCCCAGTTTTCTCTCCCATCAAACTCACCCTGACTTGGATTCCATCTGGTAGATGCACATCAAGTCTGGTTTGATATGAGGCCAAGCAGGGGCTCTTATGGTGTGAAAAGAGGGCTGTGATCCCATGGTGCATTTGGTCTGATGGGTCAGACTTAAGGAGAACAGAAGTGTCTATGGAAATTTACTTTGTGATTTATTGGACAGAGCCAGGAGATTGAGGCCACTGGTCGCATGGCGTCCAGTCAGGAAGCAGACAGAGAAGAATGCTGGTGTTCAGCTGGCTCTCAGTTTTTCCTCCTGTCCAGGGCCCCACACCACAAACTAGTACTACCCATAGTTAGAGTGGGTCCTTGCACCTCAGAGAACCCATTTGAGGAGCTTTCCACTGACACACACAGAGGTTTGTCTCCTGGGCAACTCTAGATTCTGTCAGGTTTATGATACTAACTACCAGATATGTATTTCTAGCCTCTGCTGGATGACTGACCCTTGTGCTTCCTGTTGCCTGTCCTCAGCTCCGCTGGACATGTAATCAAAGCCCATGGAGCACTGTGCACGGGTGGATTAAGGATGCCGTTTCTCTCTATGGCATCCTGACCTTTTCTGTCCACTTTGACCCAAGGCTGGTCTAAGTGCTGAGTGGACAAATGAGGAAGTGACATGGCTGTTCACAGTTGTATCAGCCAGGATTGCTATAGCAGGAACCCCCGAGTCTGTCTTCTGCTTGTGTTTTGTGCCTTCCAAGAGTCCATATCTTTAGGGGTTATCTGGTTACAGAATAGATAGCTAAGAAACCCTTGAGGTGGTATTTTCTTTCATTAATGAAGTTTAGTTACTCAGTTAATTAATCAATAAGGTCATCTAATGGATCGACCACGTACCTATCCTTCATTGTTTTGGGGTTTAGTAGATGCATTCTTTCTCTCATGGAGCCTGCATCCTAGTGGAAATACAGATGCTGCGTGGATTCATACATGTCTGCTGACTGATTTATCTCTATGTAATGTGTTAACTTAGAAAATATTTAAAGCACCATTGTCCTCATAACCTTTGAAGTACCAGGTAATTGCTCCAGTTTAGAGAGAGCGTTTATCCAAATCCTAAATCATGAACCGTCTTCAGGGAAACACTTTTCTTATGCAGAAATGTCAGACCCTCCCTTAACATCTGTGATTCATCCCACTTGTTTCATGTGAAGCAGGGATTCCTGCAGAAGATTGCAAGATGGTTAGATTTGGCACCAATTGATGTACATGTTAGGGCTGAAACCTCAATACCGCAGGGCCATAACAGGGAAAACCATTAGCATATTCATGATCTCCGGTTCTTCTATTTATAGGTCTATTGTCAAAGCTAATGATTTTCTAGCTTTCTGGAAGCCTTCTAACTCATTGTGGGTTCCTGCTGTAAAAGAATGTGTGAAATCCCAACATTGTGATTCTTAGATATTAATATCTTCAGAAATGACAGGCATTCTTTCTTTCTTTTTTTTCTGATACAGGGTTTCTCTGTGTAGTTCTGACTATCCTGGAATTTGTTCTGTAGACCAGGGTAGCCTCAGACTCAGAGATCCACCTACCTCTGCCTCTAGAGTGCTGGGATTAAAGGTGTGCACCACCACTTCCTGGCTCAATAAATGGTAGGCATTCTTCAAACCATCAGAAGACGGTGAAGACACAGAACCCCAGATTCTTCACCTGCCCATTGTTCTTCCCTGACTTTCACAGTTGCTGGTGCAGTTTCTTAATCCTGGGCTACCCACTCCAAGGTTTTGCTATTCATGTGTAGCCTGGGGGAAACTTCCTTTTCATGTATAGTTATTACGGTTTTATTTTTTTAAATTTAATTGCCTCCCTCAGCAGCAAAGAGAGAGTAAAGTCATCCCAATTTCACCCATTAAGTTGGTGTTACCCGTGGCGGGTGTGAACCGGAGGTTGAGAAATGCTTTGGGCCATGGTTAACAGTGAGGGATCCAATGATCTTTAACCTCATGATGCTGTTCAGTGCTTGGTTTGAGCTGTGAAAACTACCTGTGGCTTTTTAGGCAACAACGGCCTTCCCTTTTACAGTATCTTCTCTTTGCCACCTAGTTTTACTGTTTTTTTTTTTTTTTTCTGAGCCCACCCAGGTGCTGGGGAGGACTGCATAATGCTTCGTGTAAGCTCTTACCTTTTGGCTGGAAGCATATCTGGCCTTCGTGTTCTTTCTTTGAGGGCATTTCCAGCATTTTGTAGCTGATGCATGTGGAGTAAAAACGTTTCCAGGCTGAGAGGGAACTTTGGTAACATTTGGGAATGCTTTTTGTTAAGATCTCCCCGGTCTTGGAGAGAGTGTGAAAGTCTTTAATCCCTGGGGTCTTGCGGATTTGGCTCTCCCTGTATGGTTGCGAACGGGAGCATAGTTCCTAGTCAATAAATTGCTGACGTTAATACATCTTGATGTTTATGGAGCCTCGGAGCCTTAAGATAGATAGGGAAGAAGTTCTTTGGGGGTTTGTGGAGAAGATGGTCCCGGGATGATCAAGACCTCTCATGGAGGCTCTTAAGGGGGTGTGGAATACGGATGAGTTCCAGGTTGAGCAGAGGGGGGGTATTTTTACGGGAAAAGAGTAGTTCGGGCAGAAGGAGAAAGAGGAAAGTGAAGCTCTGTGCTACAGAGAAGGTAACAGAGCGGAAGAAGACAGCAAAAGGAACACAAACTCAGAAGAGCAGAAGAGCAGAATGAACTGAATTGAGACCACAGAAAGATTTACCAATGATTAGATAGGAAATTTGTAATTCATATATATATATATTACACACACACACACACACACACACATATGGGTCCAATGTTTGTAAAAGATTTCCCATGGCCAGTGTGGTGTTTAGAAAGCAAATGGCCCCCCAAAGGGAGTGGCACTATTGGGAGGTGTGGCTTTGTTGGAGTAGGTGTGATCTTGTTGGAGGAAGTGTTTGTGTATATATGTTTGTGTATTTTTAAAAGTTGTTTTTATTGGGCTATATATTTTCTTTGTATATGGGTTTTAATGGAATGATACGTTGGATAACTCTCAGCTGCTACTTCTGTGTGACTTGGTTCTCTTAGAGACCTGGAGCACTAAGTACTCAGGTCTGTTGGCCCAACACCATCTGGACATTGGGGTTGAGCTCACGCGGTCTGCTGAGTCTCCTCTGTTGAGTTTCTAAGACCGCAGCAGTATGGAAACAGTACTCTTCCATATGTGACTTTGGCCAGCTCCCCAAAGGATAAGAGAATCAAGCTGTCATTACTGTAGGTAAAATCTTCTCTAGAGTAGGCAGATCTTCTTTAGAGTCTTGCACTTATGTCCTATCTGGGAAAATGCTGGGAGATACACAAAGGGAGAAAGGATGGGTAGGTGGTTAAATCTCTAGAAAGACAGACAGGTGGATGAGCAGACACAGACAATCTATTTTCTGCAGACTGGCAGAAGAACCTCTTAAATATCAGATGTTTGAAGCATTTCCTGAGCCTCCACAGTGTAGCCTAGAGCTAGGACTACCTGGCCAGCTCCAGTCTTTGTGGAATGCTGGGCTGGAACTCGGTCAGTGGTTGCCAGTCCCTGCATTCCAGGTCTATAAACTCTCGGCAGACACTTCATTTAAACTCCAGTACCCATAGCAGTCATATTATTGAGCACGGGCCCTTACGTGCAAGGTTTGTCCCATGAATTCTGAACTCACATCTGAGTTTCTTAGTCTGGTCTGAGCTCTGTGTGAAGCAAGTGAAGCCTCAATCTGGGTCTGAAGCTGATTGCAAATTGGATTTAGTTTGGGTTAATGTTGAGCTACAGTTGGATGAAGTCAGAACTGTCAGCAGCACTGCTTGTGAAGGTGCCTGGTGGGATTTTTATTTCCTAATGTATTTGTAAATAGGCATATAGGGGCAGATACCTATTTTCTCCACATTATAATCATAAATCTGTAGAAAGATTACCAGAGTGGGAGTCCAGACTGCTGGGCTCTTGTCCCATGGTCATCACTTGCTAAGTGACCTTGGGTGAGTCGCTCAGAAGGTTTTAGTTTCCCATCTGCAGAATGAGGTAGTTAGACCAGATGAGTTCTGAGGTCCCCTCCAACTTTGGAGTGTGGCAACACTTAAACTATCCTTCCATTTCTGCTGCACCCTGCCCTACTAGGGTCTGAGGACTCGAGGCAGTAATTAGACAATTCTAATGTCAAACATGCTCTCATTCCCTGACCACACATTAGAAAGCCTCTCCCCACTTTTGGAACGGAGAGCACACACTGATAAGTCATCATCAGCGTAAAGGAAACTGCATCAATTTCTCTAGGAGGGGGAAGGGACACTGGCAGCTTTCTCTTGCAGTGAAGCAGAACAGGGCCAACTCTAACAGGCACAACAAAGAATCAAAAATCGTATCCATAGTCTCTGTGAGTCATTTAGTGGAGGAAGACAAGAGACAAAAGGACAGAGAGGAGAGTAAAGAAAGCAACAGAGGAGCTGCAGGAACCCACCCAACCAATGACAGAGTACAGAGAAGGACATTTTCTCAGAGGATCATAGCAGGGAATTCAAATACCTTTCCTTCATCTTGCAGCTATAGGTTTTCTTTGAGGATACTCTCCTGAGATGCCCCGTTTTCTCCCAGGAGTGTTTACCCTCAGCTGACCCTTACATGGTTCCTGATGGACCAGGATCAATACAGTTGACCCACTTTTTGGCCTGGATGTCTTAGTTAGGGTTTATAAAGGAAAACAGTTAATGGGGGTGGTTTACAGTTCTGAGGTGAAGTCCATTATCATCATAGTGGGACATGGCAGCGTGCAGGCAGACATGGCGTTAGAGAGGTGATTGAGAGGTCTACATTTGGATCCACAGGCAAGAAGAAGGCAACAGGAAGTGGTCTGAGATACTGGGTATGGTTTGAGCACTATGAGACCTCAAAGCCCATCCCCACAGTGACACACTTTCTCCAACAAGATCACACCTACTCCAACAAAGCCTCACCTCCCAATAGTGCCAGTCCCTTTGGGGGCCATTTGCTTTCTAACCACCACACTGGCCGTGGGAAATCTTTTACAAACCTTGGACCCACAGTCACTCCTGAACAAGTAGTCATGGCCACGGTCTTTGGATGAACATAAATACTTTTGTTGGCATTCTCCCAGAGACGGCTTGGAAAGGGGGAACGTTAAAACTTGCCACTTTACAGTACCGTGAAGAAGCTAGTAGATGTTGCTTTGGTGAAGCAGCCAAGTTAACAAGTCATGTTGTCATGTAAACCCAGCATGTTATGATCAAGAAGACACGTGACATTTTTCTTCAAGACTGGTCACCCCACAGTCTAATTGCAAGGAAAACACTGGACACGACCAAGTGAAGAAGGGATGCTCTATGAGATCCTCACCTACACAAGACCTCTTAAGACTGTCAAGGTCACTGAGTAGTAAGGACAGGTTGACAAACCATCACAGACCACACTAGCCTAAGGGTTCAGTCTTATATGGGTACCCTGGGGTGGATACTGAAACAGATGCAGGACAATAGAGACACTAGTGAGATTCTAAGACAATCTGGAGTTCGCTTAATATAACCAGGAAATGTTTTCAGAATTTTGCTAAGCATACAGTGGAGTTTGGGGAGGGAAGACGTTACAGCAGGGAACCTGGGGCAACTCCCCACACCTACCTTGAATCTCTCTGTGGATTGAAAATTATTGCAAAATAAAAGATGATTGAAAAGGCAAAGCACTTGCTTTGACTTTTTTGGGCTGGTCTATATGACCTTACCCAGATGCCTTTGCCCTCTTCTTCCTTTCTCCTCTCTTCTGCTCTTCTCAGAGCCTCCCCCTGCGTCCTCAGTGAGCTCCGCCATTTAGGATGCATTGTCACTTTGCTCCTTAGCAATGCTCAGCTGCTCATTATCTGAGAAAGCTGATAGAAAAGGTTTTACCAGAAAACTCATTAAAAAAATAACCAGCAGCAAGACCGTGTGTGATTTACCAACCTGGTTGACAGTGGCTGTCTCTGAGTCTGGAACGGTAACCGAAGTGTGCCCCGGGAGTTCTTGATTGGCATCCTGCCGTTCTTACGGAGTGTAGGGTGTGTGTTTCTGTTAGGTGCCTGAAAACAAAGATATTTGCTGACAGGTGTAATATGGAAGTGGTAACTGCACTGAATGGGGAGTCAAGATAGCCGCGGCCTAGTGTGTTCACTCAGATCTACTGGCGTGTTCTTAGCCCTTCTCAGGGCTACTCGCTGTCCAGGTATCAGCGCATCATTAGCAGCTAGGGTGACCAGCTGTTTTAGTTTACTGAGGACTGAAGGTTTTCCCCCAAATCTGTGATTGTGGTGTGGGGAGATAGCGCGGTGGCTAAGAGCACTTGCGCTGTAAGTTTAGGGACTTGAGTTCAGGTCCTCGGTGCTATGTGAAAAGCGAGATGTGGCCGTGTATGCCTGTAAGCCTCGTGCTGGGGTGTGGGGACAGAGACAGGAGCCTTCTGGTTGCCGGCCTAGCTTCAGGTTCAGTGAGAGTCCTTGTCTCAAGGAGCGAAGACGGAGAGCAGTAGAGGACACCGGAACACCTTCCCTAGCCTTCACACGTGTGCACAGAGGTGCTCCCTCCTATGTGCACACACATGCATACTCATACCTTCGTGTGCACAACAAATAAAACAGAGGCGTCCCCGGCCGATTGAGGTGGTTATCTGCAGCGGATCTGGCTCCGAAAGAGCTGTGATGAATGGGCCCGCAGGGACATTTGTTGCCTCTGACTTCTGAGAAGCTGCAAAGCACACTAGCGAAGGGTCTCTTCAGCCAAAAGGGGGATCCGAGGGAAATGCCTGGACTCAAACAGATCGAGTCTCGGTCTAATCTCTTCTCCACCCAGTACCAACCATGAAGCCGGGCAAGGTTGATTCCAGAGAGAATGTGTCATTTCGTAAGGAGGTACAGCTGGGCTCTGTGAGGTCTTGAACCAGGACTCTTGGGTCTCAGCTCCAGCCTGGCAAGACTGCATTAGGCGCAGGGACAGAGTCGTGTGTGTTCCTGTGTGGCAGCGCTCAGTGAGACCCGGAGGAGGATAGGGTGTGACTCAGACAGCTGCACCAGGTAGGAGGATGTTGTCCCTTTTTAGGGGTGCCGTGCTGTTGCAGGAACCTGGGGGAAAGGCTGTTTCCTTGGCGCCTCTTACGGTCTCTTCCTCAGTGCGCTATTTCCTCACATTAATTTAAAAAAAAAATACAACCTGCTGGGATCCTAGGCACCCAAGCTAACGCTGAGTGATCATTTCTCTTCGTGGCTGCCCTTGCTCAGGGTGCGGCTTACTTTGTTGATTCCACCATTGTAAGGTGTCTATCATCTGTTTCTACTGCCTACACCCTGACTCAGAGTCCACCAGGATCACCCTGGAACCACTCTTCTCCCAGATTCTGCCTTCCCTAGTCATCTTTTGCTAGTTCCTGTCTCTCCAGGCTGCTTTTGGCACACCCTTCCTGAGGCAATGCCCTGTGCTCACGTCTTCCAGGTCCAGCTGAAGCCTGCCTTCCAGCCTATCTCGTATGGCGTGTGCCTAGACCAGATGTACCAGAGCCCTTGTAAGCATGGCCTCCCCCTTGCTCTCGCTGCTGTTTTGTTTTTGTTTTATTTATTTATTTATTTATTTATTTTCAGAAGGACCTGTGCTAGGAATTCTCCACAATGGCATCCGCGGTCCCCCTGCCTGCTCCTGACTCTTATTCCACTGTGGCTGTGTCCTGTAGCAAGATTAATAAAAACCCAGAGACTGATACTGGTGTTCAACCTGAAGGTCAGAAAAGCAAAGCAGCCAGCCGCTGGTTCTTACCTCTTCCTCAGTCTGAAATGGCGATCCTGCCTCCAGGAATCCTCAGAATGAGACTGTCTGAAAGCTGTCTCCTCCCGTCTTATATTCGTCTCTAGTGCTGGGATTGAAGGTGTGCACCACTACTGCCCGGTTTCTATGGCAAACTAGTGTGGCTACTGGGATTAAAGGTGTGTGTCACCACTGCCTGGTCTGTAAGGCTGGCCAGGGCGGCTGTTTTACTCTGATCTCCAGGCAAACTTCACTTATTGAAATACAAATGAAATATCATTCTAGCGCCTGAGCTCCAGGTTTTGTCGTTTTCTCACTTAGCTGCTGGGTCTCCTAGGGAATGGACAGTTTAACTCTAGGAACCAACACAGATACAGACAGAACTCTGCTTTGAATCAAAGGGTCACTGGGAGAACAAGGTGCCTTTAGGTCCCTGGTGGCGTTTGCGGTGTCTTCAGGTTTCTGGGTTACCACGGTGTCCAGTGCAGGTGTGGTAAAGTCCTGGTCATCAGAGTGGCTTGAACTCCTTGCACCCTGCCCAGGATGGTGCATTTTTCTCTGAGGCCTGTGATATAGGGGCCTTAGGGCTTGTACAAGGCGTGTAAGAGACACAGGCTCTTAACCTGATATAGAGGGCTGGTACGCAGGGTAAGATGTGGCCCTCAGCTCTGTGTGAATGGGCTGGGCTGGATGCTGGCCGAGGTTCAGGAAACATCAGACAACTGTCTGCCTCAGGGAAGCAGTACCCCTAAGCAAAGCCACAAGTTTGTTGGCAGAAAGATTTTATGAGCTGGGAATATCCCGAAGAAGCTCCAGACTGTTCATTCAACCAGAGGAAAAACATGAAACTAATAGAAATAAGCCTTCACTTCAAATGGGAGTGCTCCTTAACATCTGTAGAATTTAGGGCACTGTTGGCCCATTTGCTAGATGAGGTGACCGGGGCTGAGAGACAGGAGGGTCTTGGGTGGAGGAATATAGGTAAATGGGTTTCTTTCCTTGTCTTTCCCAGGGCACATTGACAAATAATCCTGTTCTTACTGGTGTCAACCAGGGCCATGGGCGACTGATGATGCTGTAGAAAAGCTCTTGGTGATACCAGGGTGTGAAGTGAAGAAGGGAGAGAAAGGGGAGGAAGGGGAGGGAGGGAAGAAGAAGCCACAGTAGAGGCCCCAGCGAAGATGCTCTGGGGTCTACATGATATCACATACACAGCCTGAAGCCCAGACATTCAGCTCGTGGGGACCCAGCTGTTTCCACATAACTCTGACTACCCAGGAAAGTCTAGATGCTTTTACTGAATATCTTGTGAGTGCCAGGGTGTCAGGGATGGTGCCCCAGAAAGGAAGGAAGACAGGGAAAAAGGAAGGGAGGGAAGGGAGAGGAGGAAAGAAAGAGAAACAGATGACCCAAGGAAACAACAATTTTCTCAGTTAAGTAAATAGTCAGGAGCAGGGCAGGTCCCCGCTACCCTACCCCATCACTGGCATGCTAAGGTCTGGCCACACTGCAGACACAAAAGAAGCCTGGGGGAGGGGGAGGGGAGGAGTTCTCCCTGAGGAGAGCAAACCTGTCCACATATCACAGAGCATCTCAGGGGCCAGGGCACCTCCCCATAGCATATAGGAGGATGGGAGAAGGTGGTTTTTTTTTTTTTTGTTTGTTTTTTGTTTTTTTTTTTTTATTGGAGATCTTGCTATACAGATCAGCCAGAACTTGTCTTGGCATCTCCCAGCACATTTAAGGTTCTCCCTCGGCATGCCTAACTTCTTGTGTGGGCCCCAATCACACTTCACCTGTGCCCTTGACATTGAATCACGTCTGCTTTGTGTTTGTGATGAGCACACTCTGGATTTCCTATCTGCCCTGCTTCTACTCTTGAAGTGGGCAAAATAAATGGCTATTTTTTTTATTTGTTTCCTGGGGCACTTTGGAAAGTAATACCGGATTATGTTTATTTTTGTCTTATAGTAGACTTGCTGATATGTCCTCTCTATAGCCTTCTTCAGGCCCAGTGGGTGCACTCTCTGTGTCTCTGTCTCTGTCTGTCTGTCTGTCTCTCTCTCTGTGTGTATGTGTTGGAACTTTTAGATAGAGTCTTGCTAGTCCTTACTGGCCTAGAAGTTGCTTTTTAGACTAAACCAACCACAGGCTTGCAGCAATGGTACATGAGTTCCAGGATTATAGGCCTTGACCACCACTCCTGACTCTGAGCAATGGCATTTCTTCCCTGTGTCCCTGGGGATTCGTGAGGGACTGGAACAGAGGAGGTAGCAGTTTGCTTCATCTCCAGTCTCCAGGGTGTGTTCTAGCTAGTATTTGCCATGACTACTTCTAACGTGTTGTCAAGGGCCACAGGACACACTCTACCTACTGCTGAAGATCTGAGCGGCCAACAGCCTCTGTCCCCGGCAAAGCCATCAGCAGATATCCTTTCGGGGAAAGCCTGTGCCCGGTGGGAGGCCAAATGATCCCACAAGCTCAGCAATGCTTTACCCAGCCCGGTAACCCATCATGCACAGCTCCCGATTGTCCTCTGGGTGACCCCGGTGCGGCATTTAGTGTGTCCTATAGAATAATATTGAGAGAACGAACAAATCAGTGGCAGAACCTTCTGAGATTTGCCTAATTGCGACTCAAATTGTTCCCATATTGGAAATTACATGGCTAAGATGCCTTTTGGGGAACCGAATATTAGGAGCCCAGGAAGGTCAGCCAACAATGAGTTGTTGGAGTTTTTCCTCCATGAACTCTTACCGAGACATTTTTCCTGCAATGAGACATGGATAGGTTGACTCAAAACAGATTTCACAATCACTTTATCCAATTTTGGACGGCTTAATTCGGCAATTCGCATAACCCTCTTTAATCAGCCTCACGTTTGGGGTTGCCGTGGCCTCAGGCTCTTTGATGGTCAGATGTCATTCAGTGTGGCACCCCTGGGCAGGGAGGCCACTGTCAGTCTCTGTGTGGCTCTGGCCCGTGCTTGGGACTCATAGGGAATCTTCAGGTACTGTGAAGGCTCTGGTAAGGCAGATGGTCTATAATTCTTGTCCCCAGCATGCAGATGCCTTGTGGCCTGAGTGAAAAAAAACAATCACGTCACGATTGTTGCAGTTTTGATACTCACATTGGCTTTTGACGTCTTAGGACTCTGACGGCAACTAAAAATAGATTAACTATGTGCCAAGTTCAGTATCCTCTGGGAGTGAGGCACTTCCTTCCTTCTCTCTTTATAGCCTTTGGGGCTCAGGGGAACAGATCCTATAATTGGAGAAGTAAGACCAGTTGGTAGCCTTTACAGTATGCCCCATCGAGGACTGAGGACCAAGCATTTTCTACGAAGAAGGTTTCCATTAGTCACTTGAACTTCTGCAGGTCCGTAGCTGTTGATTATCTCCAGGGCTTATAACATACACCATGTGAGGGGTCTAGAAAATAGGACTCCCATGTTGCAGATTGTGCACCTGAGGCCATGTGCGCTCTAGAGTTCAAGAGGGTTCAGGCGTGTACGGCAGGATGACGGTAGCACTGGCTCCTATTCCCAGATTAGGGGTGCCTCATATTTTCTTTCTGTTAAGGAAGCTGTCTTTTATCCACTTAGATAAAGTGCCATGCTAAAATACTGTGAGGCCATATTTAGTCTGAAGTATGAGGCCTTGACACTAGGGTGAGTGACATCATCTATGGAATATCCAAAACATCACCACCAGGCTCAACTGGTGTGTTCTTAGGACCTGTCTCAATTACTCTCGGCATGGTTGTCATTTCATTCTTTGCTTCAAGGTCTTGTATCATTGTAGGCCAAGCAGCATCAGCCACAGAGCTAGGAATATTTAGGGCCCCGGTGGCAAGCGAGATGGACTGTCATTCCTGCAACAGGCACTAGTTCAAGGGTCGTGATTGGCAGGTGATGGAGCCACGTGACTCCTGCTTTCAGGAGGAGGGAAATCAGGGCTGCCTGGACAGCGAGAGGGGTGTGTGTATGCATATAATGTGTGCGTGTGAACGTTGTATGTGATGTGCACAGTGTGAGTTAGGCATGCATTCATGTGTAGTATAGGCCATCTATATGGTTTATGTGGTGTTTCTCTATACTGTGCATTTTGCTGTGCTTTAGGATAACATTTTTATAAGATATGTGGCACTCAGATGACATGAGTAAATTGCATGCTGTATGTTGCATGTATATGGCATATATCATGTGAGGAGAGTGTATTACCTGTGGTCATGTATACATGCATGCCCAGTGTGAGTATTGTGTGTGTATATGTGTATGGTGTATATGCAGTATATGTTTATACGTAGTGTGTGTTTGTGAGTATGTGTCTTAGTTAGGGTTTCTGTTGCTATGAAGAGAGGCTATGACCATGGCAACGCTTATAAAGGAAAACATTTAATTGGGGTGACTTACAGTTCAGAGGTTGAGTCCATTGTCATCATGGCAGAACATGCTGGCATGGTGCTGGAGAAGGAACTGGGAGCCCTACATCTTGACCCACAGGCAGCATGAAGTAAACTAGGACACTGTGGCTTGAGCATGTATGAGATCTCAGAGCCTGCCCCCACAGTGACACACTTCCTCCAACAGGGCCCATACCTATGCCAACAACGCCACACCTCCTAATAGTGCCACACCCTGTGAGCTTATGGGGGCAACTACATTCAAACTACCACAATGTTTATATGTATTCTGCACATGTGCACAATGTATATTGTGTGTAGAATGTTTATATGTAGAGTTTTTTCAGGCATACACTGTACATATGATGTGTGTATTTATCTGTGGCATGAGTGCATATAATAGTGCTTATGAGTAAAGTATGTGGGTTTATGTGTAGTATATATTTGTATGCTTTGTATTTATATATAGTCCATATATATGTTTATGCAGAGTGTATATGAAATGTGTTTGTGTATACTATGTAAATGATATATAGGGAGTATTTATCTTGTCTGCATGTGTGTGCATGTGTGTGTGTGCATGTGTGTGTGTGCATGTGTGTGTGTGCATGTGTGTGTGTGTGCATGTGTGTGTGCATTGTGTGTGCATGTGTGTGCATGTGTGTGTGTGCATGTGTGTGTGTGCATGTGTGTGTGTGCATGTGTGTGTGTGTGTGTGTGTAGTGGAGAACAGTGGTAAGGACAATTTTTTGGAGTTGTAGTGGTCACAAAGGCACTGGGACCTGAAGGTGGGACTTGTTTACAGGGCTCATTTGGGAGGTGGATGGCATCTGAAGAAGGTGAGAAGATCCACATCAGGATGGTGGGCAAGGAAGACAAAGGGCAGGGGCTTCCTCTTGTAACACCAAGGGCACATCAGGATCCCTGGTAACACTGGACTGCTGTTGCCCAGACCAGGCCACCTACTGGTGCTCAGCTCTCATTTCAGTTGGAGAACTGGGTCTCTCGGCCAGTCTCTTCCCTGCAAACACTGTGTTCTTCTGACAGTGGTCCCACCAGAAACATCTGCTGCCGAGAGGGAGTGAGAGAACGGATGTAGACAGACAGGAGCATGAGGCTGAGAATTAGATCTTGTGGGTCAGGAAAACGGAGGAATTATAATGAAAGGATAATGGCATTACTTACATATGGCACATACCAGCTTAGAAGCATTATATATTTCTTTCTGTACATATCAATATGTAGGCAAGAAGCTACTGCCTAAAGCAGCCTGTACTGTTGGACCAAATTCTGGAAAGAACGTGCCTCAAGCTCTTCAACATGTGGACCCGAATCTGCCAGCAGGGTCCATTGACACTCCTCTACAACAGCCTGACATCATGGACTCCTAGATTTATCTTCTGCTCACCCCTCAAGATGTTTCAAGTTCCTTTGAGAAGAAATCTATCTATCTATCTATCTATCTATCTATCTATCTATCTATCTATCTATCTATCTATCTATCTATTATCTATCTATCTATCTATCTAT
>NC_022029.1:17769114-17776663 GCF_000317375.1 Microtus ochrogaster
TCTATCTATCTATCTATCTATCTATCTATCTATCATCTTCCTTCCTTCCTTCCTTCCTTCCTTCCTTCCTTCCTTCCTTCCTTCCTTTTTCCTTCCTATCTATCTAAACCAAGCACCCAGTCTATAGACAGAATCAAGTTATCTATACCTCTTTATGCACCCTTCCTTTCTATTCCCCCCTTTGATTAAATATTACATTATATTAGTGTTTTTCCCCAAATGAAATTCATACAGTTTATTTTGGAAATGAATTCCATTAGTTTAGATCAAAGTTATCTTGGCAACAACAATTACAACAACAAATTCTATAATGTGTCTTTTTGAGATCTGCTGTTTGCCCAGAAAAGTTGACTGACTTTTCTTCACTTTCTAGCTATCCGAAGAGTGACAATGTAGCAGAGTCCTCTATGTAGTGGTCACTGAGGTGGCCCTGGGGACTACTTCCCTGTCATTTGCCTTAGTATTTTAGGGCTGGCAGCACAGCGCTAGCTTATATCAGCATTTTTATTGGTTTTTCCCTTTAAGCAGGGTTTGTCCGTGTGGGATAGGAAGAAGGGAGCCTAGAGAAGGCTCCGTAAGTGAAAGAGAGCAGCCTGATGTGTTCAAGAACAAACGGAAGTTGGCTGGTTGGTTCAGATACACCGTTAGAGCTATGGGTGGTAAGGGTGGTACTAACTAGATCCTGGCAGGCCTTGCACCGTGGGCTAGAGGACTTCCTCCTCTAGGTAACCAGGCATGATGGAATACTGAGATGGAGGCAGAAGGCTGCTGACTGAGCACCAAACACTGTACCTTCTGACCTCAGGGGTAACTGGGCTTATGAATTAAATGAATACCCTAAAGGGTTGACCAGGCATCTCTTCCCCAATGCACATCCAAGTCCTGGCAACTTCCCAATTCTCATCTCTTTTCTATGCTCAAAACCCCTGCAGCGGCGTCCCCAGCACCCTCGCTTGGCAGTTCCACAGGCTCACCTTACATATCTCAGAGAGCTTCATTCTTTGCTAACCCGGTTAGATCTTTGTCTTGGCTTTTATTATTTGTATTTATTATATGTGTGAGCATGTGCACACCACAGTGCATGCGGAAGGTCAGAGGACAACTGGTAGGAGTTAGCTCTCGCTCTCCACCGTGTGGGGATTGAACTCAGCTCTTTAGGCTTGGCAGCAAGTGCCTTCACCCACTTAGCCACCTTGCAGACCCTGGTCTTAGTTCAATAAACGGTCCCTCCAGTTATCTATTTATCCTAGCTAGAAGCTGAGGTGTCACCCTCATTGTTCCTCCCTTGCTCATCCGCATGTGCACTCACCATCAATCCTATCTATTCTCCCTGGAAATAGTTTTCAGACTTCTTTTCCCCATAGTCTTTTATCGGAGTCAACTGTTCCTTGAACTTCTGTGCCATTTTTCATTTAATTCTCCTTGGTTTCAATTTTCAAGCTCTGTCCCAAACTGGAGGAAAACGGATTGGTGTAGCTTCCTTATTGCAGACCCTCCAGCTCCCCACCCCTGGTGGCTTTTCCTTTGCAGTGGCATCAGATACGCATTCTATGGATGGCTTCCAGCAGCCCCACTGGGCCTCTTTTCTGTGACATCCCCTGCAGCTATTCTTTTGCACCCAATATTTTGCAAATCCCACTGACTTCCTTCTGGGACCCTGGGTTCTTTCTCTTTTCAAGGCTTTTACCCAGACAGCTCTCTCTCCCTGTTCCACCTCTGCTCACAGCGCAGGCAGGCTACGTAGCATTTCTACGGAGCAGTTTGTCCCCTTACAAAGGCCTTCTCTTCCCTTTCCATGTTTTGTAATTCTTTCGTGTCTCTTTGTTGGATGCCTGCCCACTCCACCAGACAGTGAGCTCCCTGAGGTTGAGGGTTTGCTTGCCTTGTCCTCCAACATGCTCTCAGAGCCTGGATGAGCGCCCAGCACAAAGAGCTCTTGACTAAGTACCAAATGATTGAGTGAATGAATGATCTTCTGAAATTGTTCTGTTTCAGGTTCTCTTCCATCATCTCCCAGAATCTTGTGGGCAGGGAAAAGAGCTAGTTGAGAGTTGAGGACGACAAGTAGCTTCAGGAACAGAGACCACAAATCTATTGTCCTTAGTACAGGAGAAATGGACTAGGGTCCCTAGTCCATACAAGTCTCTGGAGACTCTTCTGGTATTCTTTGATGAGAATAGCATGCACAGGCACCTGCCATGACCCCCAACCTTTTCCACCCACAGCCCAGCCACTGGGTTACTCAGAGGCTTTGGAGCTGAGGATTTGCTTCCCATGCTTCGAAAGAAGCAGTCCATCCAGGGCTCACCTGTTTTCAGACAGCAGCTCCCATCTTCTGATTAGGAAAGGCAGGCCAAAGGAGGCTGAGGTGAGCCTTTAGAGGTTCTGGCCTGTGTCAACCAGGCTGTTGTTTTTTTTTTTTCTCTTGTAATGTGAGATTCTATCACTATCGAATCTGGGCAAACAAGGCAAAAACAGTGGCAGTGACATTGCGGACTCTAAACCACTCCCATCTGTTTCGGCAGACTTGATTCCGCTTCGCAGTTGCCAGCAAATATCCCTAGATCGGCCCATATGTCCCACACATGCTCCCAAACAGCAGCTACCGTGTACCTTTTCTTCTGGGTACTGCTGCCCCTCTTGCTGAGTTCCTCATGTCCTAGGTTCTGGTCATACCCCTTAAGCATGGTTTCTGACTCTGTTGTCTGCTTTGTGGGTTTCCAAAGCCTCCTTTTGCTCATCCCTGCAGCCAGGCCCCTCCCCTCAGGACTGTGGTCTTTGTGAGCCATAGTGACGTGCAGGGTCTCTCACAGCCCCCAACTGAAGACTGGTCAGTGTCCCTTTTAGTTTACCAGCTTGTCTCCAAGAAGGTAAGATAATAGTTGTGGATTCACAGGGGACAGATTTGGGGGTCAGCCCAAAGCTTATTGAGAATCCCCTTTGTGCTGAAGCACAGAAACCTTATATCATGATCTCCATTGTTGAGTCTTGCCTCAGGAAGAATTCTCTCCCTGAAGGCTGTGCAGTTATGAGTTAGATTTCTGGGAAATTTGCC
Source organism: Microtus ochrogaster (assembly GCF_000317375.1). Taxonomy (NCBI): domain Eukaryota; kingdom Metazoa; phylum Chordata; class Mammalia; order Rodentia; family Cricetidae; genus Microtus; species Microtus ochrogaster. The sequence continues at coordinate 17,772,170 of NC_022029.1, forward strand.
CTGAACATGTCTGATTTTGACACAGGTCTAAGCAGCGACCCCTGCTATTGATCACTGTGTTCCAGGAAGGGCTGCGCTTAGGGGTCCTGGGCTCTAAAGATGATATTCATGCAATGAGCTGACAAATTGACCCTGACCACTGCTGTCTAGGGGAAGATGCTGTGGGGCTGAGGCAAACTTCAGTTCCTGGGTAAAGCTTCCCGTGTTTGGCTTGCACTGCTGAAATCATGTTCAGGAATGGGATTCCATATTCCCTGTTGCTTTCCTTTGCAGATTTGTGTTTTTCATTTTAGCATGCCTGGTCATCTGATGGTCTACCTTTCTCATTTCTCACCTGGCATACAGCATGCAGGAATATTCCAAAGTCCAGGTTGGAGTGGCACCCCCTGGGGATACGGACGGATTCCAAGAAGACGTCATGGATTTTTGTCTTAAGTAGATTATAGCTCGAGAGGCCTCCAAGTTGTCTCTGGAACTTGTGCTATAAACATCTCTGAACAAGACACATACAACTCGGCGTCTGCAGGAGAGCCCAAGACTAGAGTCATGACTGGCTGGCAGTTTGGGGCTCGTGGGAGTTTTGAGATCTTGGCTCTGCTGAGCCCAGCAGGGCTGGGGTTCTGTAGCTGGTTTGATGGGCAGATGGTTTGGCAAGGACAAGGTGTGGCAATTCTGCTGGAGAGTGAATCACCTGCTGCAAGTTGGCACTGGGTCCTCGAGGCCCTTCCATGAGCTGGAAGCACCTTTGCTTGGCTCCCTTTTCTTGGCAAAGCTGATGCATATGGAATGTTCCCTTTAGAGTTAAGGCTGTTATCTTGGTAGAAAAAGGCCAAGGGCTCTCTCTGGGTTTCAAGTCCGTGCGAGAGAGTTCTCCAAGATGTTGTTCCCATGCTGCTGAAATCATGTTGGGCTGTGGCTAATAATTCAATTCATCATGTGTGCTGCTCTTTCCTTAATGCCAGACATTGAACAAGATGACGGAGAGGCACCATAGGACAAGATTCCTACTCCTGGGATCATCTTGGTCACAACAAGGTGGTGGTACAAAAAAGCTTTTGGCAGCGTATGTTCAACTTGGGGTCAAATTCCCAATAGAGATTTCAATGAAGGAATTGGATTCACCCATACAAATGTACAAATACATCCCTCCCTAGTGTTTTACCTCCCACTGCCTGGGGTCTCATAAGTCAGAATCTTAGTATGGCAAGTTCATACCAGGGAACAGGTGGAGTAATAGGTTAGAGAAACATCTGAGCTACTGGGGAGTCTTTGTTTTATCCTGGGCAAGGCACATATTCTCAAGGAGACAGGGGCATTGAGAAGAGGCTGAATGAGAGCCAATAAATGCCAGCATACAGATGGCAAGGAGGGGAAAAGGACAAGAGACTCAGTTTTTCGAGATAATTTCCCATACCTGGTTTCCTGCGATCTGTTGATTGACATTGCCTGAGGTATGGGTTGAGGTCACTTCAAAGTTCCCGAGTTGATTTTGGTGGTGCATATTCTGTCCGGGGACTACCAGACAGTCAGGCTTTGCTTTTAGAACAGAAGAAATGGGGGCCTGAGGAGAGAAAGGATCTTAGTCCAGGCCCTCTGCTGGTGTTGAGGTCTGGCTCAGCATTCCAGGAGTCAGGCTCTCGTCTCAGGACTTTCTTCCTAGACTCGAACACCAGCCCTCCATCATACCTGTATTTCTTCTCAGGAGTGCGTCTCCCATCACAGGTGACTGTGGCTGAATCAGCTCTTCTTGTGCTCTCTGGAGGATGCCTGAGTCTCACTGGAATGTCGATGGCCACTCTTGCCATCCTCCAAATCTTTACATCACAAAGACAGTCTTTCTTTCTTTGGTCCCAAAAAGCCAGGATCCCCAGAGACAGCGCTCTCTTGAAGGGACTGTTCTCTCCTGCTCTGACTCTAATATGATCTGGTTCTACAAAGCTGGGACCACCAGGGCAGAGTTTCTGCGACTGTGCTTGTTAAATTACAGGTGACACTCAGGGTGTCTTGAACATGGTTCATTCTTGGTGAAATCTCTCAAGGAAATATCCTACCTAGAATCTATGCCCCTACCTTCCCTAATCCCCCAAGTAGCCTTCAGCTCAAGTCCTTTTAGTAGGTTATATAATGTGAGTGGTCACCTAGGGAGGGGCAATCAGCAATGTCTACATATCATGCTCATGTCTTTAACTTTCCTCTCCTTATAGGGAAGGGAGAAGTTAGTATAATACAGTCTCATGCCACATAGCATTTCAATCAACAGACCACATAGACCAAACTGATCTAATAATTGGTTATTCAATATCAAATAGTTAGCCCTGAAATATATACATACAAGTAATATTATACATACTGGTTGGCAGGTATTTATACATTTAAGCATATGTGTGAGGTGTGTGTGTGTGTGTGTGTGTGTGTGTGTGTGTGAAAGAGAGAGAGAGAACACAAGTAAGTAAAGAGAGGTCATGATTTTGAGAGCAAGGGAGATGATAGGTACATGGGAGGAGTTTTAGGGAAGAAAAGAAAATGGGGAGGATGTAATTACATTATACTCTCAAAAAATAAAATACAACAATCAAATATCTGCCAAGTGATTTCATAGCTGTCTTAATTTTTTTCTTTTTCTGTTTGGTTTTTTGAGAAAGGGTTTCTCTGTGGCTTTGAAGCCCATCCTGGAACTAGCTCTTGTAGACCAGGCTGGCCTCGAACTCACAGAGATCTGCCTGCTTCTGCCTCCTGAGTGCTGGGATTAAAGGCGTGCGCCACCACTGCCCAGACTGTCTTAATTTCTGTCAGGGCACATATGCTATTTACAGAATGAAAAAATTGCCCAAGGGTGCAGTCCTCAGCATCTTATCTCAGGTCTAAGAACTCAAGTGTCCTTTTAGTGATTCTATGGGAAATCCCTGATGAATACCGTTCAGCATATGGGCATCTTTGAATAGGACAGGACTATGAATATATGGGGAGGAAAGCAGCTCTGGATACAGGGAAACCTGCTTAGTGGCAGAGGGTATGTCAGACAGCATGACTCACAGACGTTCTTCTTATCGGACGTGAGTGCAGTGAGTTTTTCCTGAAAGGCAACACTTGCCGAGTTCCTCGCTTGCTGTGGAATTGGACAGCAGAGGTCCATACCAGGACCTGGAATTGGACAGCAGAGGTCCATACCAGGACCTGGACCTGGCTGCATCAACTGGAGGGGTAGAAACGCAATATATACACTTCTGAAATCTTTGGAGAGCTTAACCCGGGCATGGCTCCGTGAGGTGGAAGAGTCCATCATGAATTTTATCTGGGGAATGGAGAAGGAATTTGGGAGGCTCTTACACGGAAGGCTCCAAGTGGTAAAACTTGTCTTTCGTCAAGTGAGAGATAAGAGCCAGTGAAAATCAAAAAAGGTGGCTAGCCAAGGTATGAAGATAGGGCACAGAAATAGAAGTGTTCTGTCAGACATGCAGGGGAGAGCCAAGAGCTGTTTAGAAATGCCGGCACTGCATATTTGTGGAAGGTCTCTGGGAATGGTGGGAAAGTATTTACAAACGGCTAACACATATGACGGTTCAGTTTGGGGCTGGGATGTTCCTCAGAGATTTGGTTCCAAACTGATGGTCTACTTGAGAGGTGACTGGATCATAAAGGTGCCGACCTCATCAGTGGGCTCTTAGGAGGTGGTATCTGAAGGCCTGTCTTTGAGGGATATTTTTTCTTTTACTACCTCTCTGTTCCATGCGCCCCTTGAGGAGATAAGTTCTGCTGTGCTCATGCTTCCCTGCCAGGATATTCTGTCTTAGTGTAAGTCCACAGAGATGCGGCCAAAGCAACCATGGAAGGCCTGAACTCTATCTGACACATCGCACTAAAATAACCCGTTCTTCCCCTAAATTGTTTTATTCAGACATTTTTTTTTGTTTCAGTGACAGAGAGTTGAGCTATACATACAGTTTGAACAGACCTGTGCACATATGAAAAAGCTTGGTTTCAAATTTTATAGAGCAGATGCCTTTTTTATGTGAATTTACGTTACATACTGCCTTTGGAAATTAGTCAGAATTTAAGATGCAATTTCACTGTTGTCTTCGGAATTGGCCACAGCCGATCAATTGACAGTATGAATCAAGTTAGAGTTAAAACCTTTATGGAGACGGAATGGAGCCCTTTGGAGAAGTGATGGGAAAGTGATGATTAAGGCAGAATGTTTAAAAATGCTGACTTATAACATGCACATAAAAATATGCACGCCACGAGCAAATGGCATAATGAATTTTTACAACTAGACTACTTCTGTTGAACACTCAGATGAGTAAGAATGACATTTAAAAACCCTTCACAGCCTTGCTGGAGTTCCTCAAAGTTACTACCTCTCCTTAAATTAAGCCAATATCTTGCTTTTGATACTATTTCTTTGTGCTCATTTTTGAACTTACAGAATCAGATTGCGCATGGATTTTCCAGTGACTGTCTCTGTTCTTTTTTTTTATTTATTTTATTTATTTT
>NC_022029.1:17777711-17839142 GCF_000317375.1 Microtus ochrogaster
ATTTTAGCCATTCTGACAGGTGTAAGATGGTATCTTAAAGTTGTCTTGATTTGCATTTCCATGATCGCTAAGGAAGTTGAGCATGACCTTAGGTGTCTTTTGGCCATTTGAACCTGTCTCTGTTCTTTTTGGTTATTGTTGTTGCATTGCATTTGTGACCTTTCTTGTATGCGTTTTTGCATGGATCATTTTGGTGTCGGTGTCGCTCTGTGTTTATGTGATACTATGTCCATTCCACTGTTGGTGAGCCTTTGAGTGGTGTGTTAGTCTGGGTTCCCTAGAGGAACAGACCTGACAGGATGAATGTGGCTTACAAGGGGGATTTGTTACACAGGCTTACATGACACTGGCTGGGTGGGTAGTTCAGCCATGGCTACCTGCAGGCTGAAGGGGCTGAGAACTGGGTAGCTGCTTGGTGAGACTGGATGCCTCAGCTGTCCCAGGCTGGTGCTGAAGTCGTGAAAGGTTCCCTGAGAGCTCCTGGTCTTCAGTCCATGTTAGTAAACTGAAGAGGCTGGGTTCTAATGCCAGTGAAGTGTGAAGAGCTGCAGCATTGGCAGGGTGGATGCACTTGCTAGAAAGGAGTGAAAATGTAGGCAGGTAAAAAGCAAAATTTTCCCCCTAAGACCTCTTTATATCTTGATGCCATAGGAAGGTGCTACACTCTGGGAGGTTCTTCCCCATCAGTTACTGCCTCTAGCAAATACTCTCACAGGCTTGCCTAGAGCTGTCTCTCAGTTGGTTCCAGAGGCAATCGAGTTGATAATGAAGATTAACTACCACCAGCTGTTTACTGTTTCTGGCTCCCATGAAAGGGCAAAACTTTCAAGTATAGCCATTGCTGGCCTCTCTCCATTTAAATTCAGTTTTTTTCTGGTCGAAAACATGCATATATAGACAAAATGAAACCTATTGTACTTTATGTGCTCTTGAAAGAATTCCCGAGGTTGCTTTAGGGTCAATATCATCAGTGTCTGTGAACCAACAGCTACCTGTCCCTATGTTATAGTCAATAAACGACAAGATCTTGCCAGAATCTAAGCCAGCTGCTATTGAGCACAGGCTTAGACAGGCAACATTTAAACTTTCCATGGTAAGAGTTTCTTAGTGAAAGAAGTGGTGTATTTATTTAACTTCTTGTCCAAGATTCTTATTAGAAACCAATACAAGCCCTTCATGGTCTGGTTACTTTGAGTAGCATTGACAGAAATCATTTACACTTTAAAAACTTTCCCAATAAATGGTGATGATAGGCTCTAGAATCTTCCACTCCCATGGGGTGCACCACTGTGCAGTTTGCATATTGCATTGTTTTACAGTTTCCTTTAGGGGTTTATTTAGTTCGGTTTTGCTGATGGGAGAGACAGACTTGACCAAGAGACACCCCTGGGCACACATCAGCAGTCGTCATTTTCCTGGAGGACCAGGGAAACATCAAGTCCCATCGGGAATGTGTCTTGGGCAAGGCAGCATCTCCTTTAGTAGAGATGATATCCTGGCACTTGCTCAGCTAGTAGGATTTATTCAGGATGTCAGTATGTGGTTGGACAACAGTCACCATGTTCCCCAGCTGTTCCATTCTCTGCTTCCTTCTTTCTTTGCCCAAACTCTATATAACTGTGTTGTGTCTTTCACTCATAATACCCCTATCTCCAGGACAGTGCCCATGGTTCAGGCTTTATTGCAGACACTGCTTTCCTTTGGCAAACCATATATTGAGATGAAATTCAAACACACACACAAAGAGGACAATTGCATAGCAGATGATTCGGAGGCATTTATTCACTGTGATGTGCAGCTGTCACTTCTTTCCAGTTACAAAGCATGTCTGCCACTCTAGGTGGTTCTCAACTCATGGGTTGTGACCCTTTGGTGGGGGTCACATATCAGCTATCTTGCATGTCAGATGTTTACATTATGACTCATAACTGTAGCAAAATTATAGTTATGGAGTAGCAATGAAAATAATTGCATGGTTGGGGATCACCACAACGTGAGGAACTGTATTAAAGGAGCACAGCCTTAGGAAGGTTGGGAACCACTGCTCTAAAGTGGTTCCATCTTCACAATTAAGGGCTCATTTGGGTTTTCTTTCAAACTCATTTGCTGAAGTCATGCTCTTAGATCCTCAAACTATAAAAAGTTTTGAAAATGGGGGTCCTGGCACACATATCTAGTAAAGACAAGTCCTTAGGCAGACCCTAAATTAATATGACTGATATCTTTATAAAAATAAGAAATTTGCATGCAAAGCCATATGTATAAGGGCAGGAAGTGGGAGAATAAAGACAGAGTTGGGATAATGCAGCAGAAGGCTGATTATAGACAGCAAGCAAGGAGTCCAAGAAAGAAGTGTTGAGCAGATTTTCCTTCTCAGCTTCAGAAGAACCCATCTTTCCTAAAACCCTTACCTTGCACTCCCAGCCTTCAGAATGACAAGACTATGAACTACTGATGGTAAGTGACTTAGTTTCTATAGCTTTGGTACGTAGGGATGAGAACCCGAGATTCCTTTTGAGGAAGGTCCCCCCTCTAAGACTTCCACCATGCAGAAGTTAATTTCATTCATGAACTAGTCTAGGGCTGTGGTACTTAGTTCACAATCAAACACCAGTATAGATGCTGTTGTGAGGGTGTTTTGTTCAGTTCTAATGAACCTTTGTGTTGGTAGGTTGAATAAATGGGTTACCCACCATTACGATCGAGCCTCATTAAATAAATCCAAGTTGAAGACCTTAAGAGAGGCTTACCTGCACTCACCATATTGAGAGCTACTTAAAAAATAATTATTGTGGTTGGAATAAATTGCTTAGGCATATAATTCCCAGCTTATTTAGTGGCTAAGCAGAGGGATTTCAAGTTCAAGGTCAGCCTGACTATAGACTGAATTCAGGGCTAACCTGGCAACATGGTGAGTACCTGTTGTGAGGATATAGTTTTGTAGTTTGGGAGAATGCTTACCTAGCATCCTTAAGGGTTTAGGCTCAATTCCTAGCACTGTGTATGCACACGAATGTATATACATGCATGTGCATGTATGCATATGTGTACACATTCTGTATAAAATATGGACTAATATGCCCAAATCCCTCCAGTTCTTTGAAAACATCAATCTATCAGTCAGTATTTTGCCTCTACAGAGTTTTCTAGATATTTTACATAAAGGGAACCATAATATGTGATCCTTTGTGCCTGGCTTCTTTCACATAACATTCTATCTCCTGTATTCATCCACATAACCACATCATGCCATGTGTCAGTGGTATTGCTTTTCTATGGACGATCTATACTTCATTGTAGGTCTATACTGATATGTGTGTGTATTCATATATATGCACACACACACATATATGTATACACACATATACACACTATACACACACATAACGTGTGTGTGTGTGTGCTCACCGTTGATTAACATTCTGGCTGTTTTCCGTACTGTGGCTGTGCAAATAGTGGCTATGACCAGGCATCTCCATACCCTTGTTTGAGTTTCCATGGTCGGTTTTTCTGAATAGGTACCAAGAAGTGGAATTGTAAAACCATGTACTTATTTTTTCATTTATTGAGAGACATGGTCTTACTGTTGCCCACGCTCGTCTGGAACTTGTATGTAGCTCATGGCGCCTTCAAATTTATGGCAATTCTCCTGTTTCAGCAATCCCTAGATCTGGGATTACAGACATAAGCTACTATGTCTGACTCACACAGTTATTCTAGTTAACTTTCTGTGGAGCTGCCAAACTGTCTTCCATAACAGATGAGCCATTTTATAGTTCCATCAGCGGGATATGGGCTTCCAATTTCCCTACATCCTCAACATGTTGTTTTCTACTTTTTAATTATAGCCATCCCAGTGGTTGGGAAGTGGTTCCTCACTATGGTTTTGATTTGTATTTCTCTAATGACTAATAATGTTGAACATCTTTTCATGTGCCTTTGGCTTTTTTTCTTTTTTTTTTTGAGTTTTAGAGAAATGTCTACAGAAGTTCTTTGGCCATTTTTATTTGAATTGTTTGTGTTTTTGACCCTTCTCAGACATATGATTTATAAATATTTTCACTAACTTTGTAGATTGGCCTTTTATTTTCTAGATAATGTCCTTTAATGTATGAAGAAGTTAATTTTATTTATTTCTTTTCTTTTTGTTGCTCATATATGAGAATATCTAAAAGTCTATGGCCAAACCCAAGGTTATGAAGATTTACCATGTATTTTTAAAATGTTTATGGATGTAGCTCTCTTATTACAAGTTTTTATTTTTATTTTTTTATTTGTGTGTATGTGTGTGTGTGTGTGTGTGTGTGTGTGTGTGTGTGTGTGCGTACTGTGTGTATTTCTTTATGTGTCTGCCATGTGTGTGCGCATGCTCGTGGAGGCCAGAAATGATCACCAGATCCCTCAGGAGCTGGCATTACAGGGACTTGTGAGCTATGTGATGTGGGTGTTAGGAACCCCTCTGTAAGAACTGCAACCAACTAGTCTGTCTTTCCAGTCTGTTTTCACAAGTTTGGAAATGGTACAACGTGAGTGTTCTCAAATTGACTCTTTCTCTCCGTTTAAAGATATCTCTGGTTGTTTGTAACTTCTTAAAATTCTGTCTGGATTTGAGGGTTTACTTTTAAAAAGTTAAATGTGTAATTTTATTTTGTAGTTGTTGTATGGGGTATAAGGGTGTGTGTGTGTGTGTGTGTGTGTGTGTGTGTTTATGTGTGTGTATGTGCGCGTGCACACACACATGTGCATGTATTCAGGTGCCTTCCTCTGCTGCTCTTTACCCTATTTTCTGAGACAGGAGTTTTTGCTGAACCTGGAGCTAACAGGCAGGGTTTCTTACTGAACCCAGAGCTTATCATTTTGTCTACTGGATGACCAGTGGGATCCTGAGATCAACTTGTCTTTGCCAGTGGGTTACAGGTGCACATTGCCATGTCTGGTTCTTATATGGATGCCCGGATCCTAACTCAGGAATCATGCTTGCTCAGGGAACACTTTACCTACTGATCTGTCTTTTCAGGACCCTTTTAAGTCATTAAGCAAAAGGTCTGTTAGGGTTCTTATTGTCATTGCATTGAATTTGTAGGTTGCTCTGGATAATATTAGCATCTGAACAATACCAGACCATCCTATCCATGCACATGGGAACTATTTTGGTCTTTAAATTTTAGTTTCAATAATGTTTTATAATTTTTTTTGTGTGTGAAAATTTTACTAAATTAGTTCTTGAGTATTTTGTTCTTTTAAATAGTGCTGAAAAGTATTGTCTCAAGTTAATTTTCAGATATCATTGCTGGTGTGTAAGGGCATAATTTACTTTTATATGTTGATCTTTTACTCTACAACTTTGTTCAATTTTCTTACTTACCATAGTGGCTTTTTGTAAAGTCAGCAATATTTTTCTCCATTATTTAAGATTTTTAGATTAAGTATTCTCTACCAGCAAGGATGATATTTCTTCTTTCATTTCAAATCATATGCCTTTTATTTCCCTTCTTGCCCAGTCAGTCTAGACACAGAGAGCTTCAGTGCAGTGCTGATGCGCTACAGTGAAGGAGGACACCTTCTGGATTTAAAGTTTATGGCTTGTCCTTCACCACTGAGTATGACGCTAACATTGACGCCCTCTTATCTTGAGGCTCTCCTCAGTCCCTCTGTTACTTGACTCCTTGGCGCTTTTCCTTTTTTCATGAAAGGGTGTTGAATTCTATCAAGTGCTTTTTGTGCATCTATCGAGGTGATGATGTTGTCTTGATTCTTTGCTTTATTAATATAGGACATTACATTTAGTGATTTTCTCATGTTGACTGGTTCCCACATCCCTGCTGTAAATTGCTTTTACTAACCAAGTACAGGCCCTTTCAATGCTCTATTGTGAAACATGAGGAGCGGGCTGCTTGTTGTCCCAGCCGCCCTGCTAGCTTAGCCCCGAAATAATCACACAGAAAGTCTACATTAATTATAAACCGATTGGCCCATTTTTCTTATTAACTCATGCAACTTATATTAGTTCCTTATTCTTATTTATGTTAGCCACATGGCTCTGTACCTTCACATCTTCCTTCTTCCATGGTCTGGGCATGACTGTGGAAGGAGCTTCCTTCTTCCCAGAATTCTCCTGTTCTCATTGCCCTGCCTCTACTTCCTGTCTGGTTGTCCTGCCTATTCATCCTGCCTGGCTACTGGCCAATCAGCGTTTATTTAAAACATAATTGACAAAATACAGAATTGTTTCGCACCACTAGTGTGCACGATTTTCTAGTGTTTTGTCGAGTATTTTTCCTTCAATATTTGTAAGAGATATTTGCCTGTTGATTCCTTTCTTCTAATCTCTGTCTCTGACTTTCATGTGAAGAAAATGGGAGCCTCGTAGAATGACTTAGGCAGCATCTTCTCCTCCTGCTTTGGAGCGGCTTAAGCAACATTTATGTTAATTCTACCTTAAATGTTTGGTAAAGTTCACCAGTGAAGTCTTATGGCTTATGGACATCTTCTGATGAATGACTTTAATTCTGTTTGTTTTAGGCCCATTCAGGTTTTAATTCTTCTCTTGAGTCAGTAATTTGTGGGTTTATTTAAGGTATTTATTTGTCAGTACACAGTATACTCCCAGTCTTTGGCAGTTTGTTAACCTCAGTAGCCATGTTCTCACTTTCACATCTCATTTTAGCTTTTTAAACTTAGTCTGCTTAGAAGTCTGTCAATTTTATTACTATGTTCAAAGGGCCAACTTTTGCTCCCGTTGATCCTTGCTACTGTTTTATATTTTCTCTCTGTTCTCATCCTTAGTGCTTCCTTCCTCCATTCCGCTAGCTTTGGGTTTAGTTTGCTCTCCTTTTCCTGGTTCCTTAATGTCTAAAATTAGACTACTAATCTAAAAATGTAGTTTAATTAATATATATTTTAAATAGGTGTTGGGTGCTGTAAGTTTTCTCTAAGCGCAGCTATCACTGCAGGCCAATGACATTGATACACGTTCTGCTTTTACTTGTATTAATCTTTGAGTATTTTATAATTTCTCTTGTGGTTTCCTCTTTGGCCCATTAACTGTTTAAGAGTGTATTTTTTAACTTTGATAATCCAAGGAATTTTCATTTTTCCTTCTCTTCTCGATTTGTAACCTCATTCTGGTATGGTAAGGGATTTGCAGAAGTTTATTCCTTTTCAATTCACAGAGATTGATTTTATGACCTAAATGTGATTTGTCTTGGAGAATGTTTCATGAGAACTTGAGAAGAATGTGCACCATTTTTTTAATTTTGAGTAAAGTCTTCTTTGTCTCTTTGTAAGCTTCTTGGTGGATGGAATCAGTAAAGCTGTTTTCCTATTGCTCTTTTGTTTGGATGCCCTCTTCATTGCTAAAAACTGGACCATCGAATTCTGTAATTATTATTGAAAGCTATCTATTTCTCTTATCAAAACTGTCAGTGTTCATTTCTCATATTATGGAGCTCTGATGTTTGGTCCATGTATGTTTATAATTGTTAACTCTTCGATAAACTGGCACTTTAAGCAATATGTAAGGTTCACCTTTGTTGGTCTCAGTTGACTTTGTCATTAATTTATATTTCCATTTCCCTGAGAATGTGACTGTGTAGATTGATCACCTTTTTCCCTCCCAGAATCCTCCACTGGACCCTGTTCAAAGGAGACACCTGGAAGTATTGGGCAGTGAAAAGGGCTTATGGATATTTGCTTAAATGCTTTATTATCATATTTACCTGGGCACAGGTTATTTTCAGTGACATGGAACTTCACGAAGGGACCCTTTGCTCTTGCTTCCTATGGTGCCGCAAGTGCTACAAGGGATTTTTGTCTTTGGTCTCTTCTGTTGAAAAACAGAGTACTTTTTTTTTCTAGAAAAAGTTTGACTAAGATGGTGGGTGCTGGACTCTGGCTGGGTCTGAGGCCTTCCTCTTCCAGAGCAATCCCCGCAAGCATTATGCTGGTGTTGTGTCTTTGCCAGTGAGTTTGTTTAATGAACAAAGAGCATAATGACTTTAATTAGGTCGTTAGTATAAATAATGAACAAAATTACAGAGCAGGCCCTTCTGTCACTCTCATGGAATTTATGGTTGTTTTGAAAATTCAACACCCACTTTAAGCCAATCCTGTTCTCCCTCCTTAGTCAACAGAGCATCCCCATTAATCAATGGGGATGACGTCCATGTCCAAGGTGGAAAATATGAGCTGCTCTTTTCCACCCTGGAGTGATGGCTCACCCTTCCTCACTTTTATACTTCATCTGGGGTTTAGTCCCAGACTGAATTGCTCACTCCTAAGGGTCTTTTAGAAAGGTGGACAGAACTACTATCAGGCTAGCAATGTGACTATAGGGCTAGCAGTGTCTGGGGTATGTTCTATACAATGGGGGAAAAGCAAGGAACACAAACACACACACACACATTTAATATTCTGATCTCACAACTCGATTGTACCATGTACTCAGTATCTGAGTATTATAGATATTATGATGATGGCAGAATTCCTAAAGGCTAGAAGAAGTCATAGAAGATAAAGCCAAGTTTTCCTTAGCAAAACTAAGGAGCACACAAACAAGAGACTAATAGTCAAGTAAGGTTCAACTTGAATGGTGGACCCTGCTCTGCCAGTGGCTGTAACATAGGTAGAAGGAGAGAGAGCATGAGCAAGGAACTCAGGACCGCGAGGGGTGCACCCACACACTGAGACAATGGGGATGTTCTATCAGGAACTCACCAAGGCCAGCTGGCCTGGGTCTAAAAAAGCATGGGATAAAACCGGACTCGCTGAACATAGCGGACAATGAGGACTACTGAGAACCCAATAACAATGGCAATGAGTTTTTGATCCTACTGCACGTACTGGCTTTGTGGGAGACTAGGCAGTTTGGATGCTCACCTTACTAGACCTGGATGGAGGTGGGTGGTCCTTGGACTTCCCACAGGGCAGGGAACCCTGATTGCTCTTTGGGCTGACAAGGGAGGGGGACTTGATTGGGGGAGGGGGAGGGAAATGGGAGGCGGTGGTGGGGAAGAGACAGAAATCTTTAATAAATAAATAAATTAATTAATTAAAAAAGTTGCAGAGTAGATTTCTGTGTGGACTGGGGTTGAAGTTATTCTTTGGGTTGCCAGGTCTTCTCTGTACTCTAAAGGCTAAGAACACAGTTTCTGTGGTTTGTAAAATTCTCTTCTGCCCATTGCAGTTCTCATTCCCTGCTGTCAATGTCTCATTTTCTATTCCAGGATCTCTCATTTCAAAGGATGTTAAGTGAGCCTGTCCCCTAATCTCCCAGCTCATGCCCTAGAGCTTTTGAGAAAGGTACACATTCTGTCCTTGGTCAGCTTGATTTCAGGTTTCCATTTCAGTTTGCAGGAAATGTTTCTCTTAGTGAGGGTCTATGTTAGTGGGCATCTTAAGCACTTGGCAGTAATAAATATGCCTCTCTTCCTGGGGGTGAATCCCTCAATGTCTCTACTGAGAGAGTCACCATTTCCCTGACCCCAGCCATCATGGCTTTCCCTTTCCCAGGTCTCTGTGTCTCCTCTGCCCATCTGTCTCGAGTCTGGCTGCATGAGCAGAGCTGGCTTAGCTCTGTTCTCTGAAATGGCCTGTCCCTACTGAAGCTGTGCTTTGGAGGGGCTGGAGTTAGCCTGACAGAGTCCATACCCAGCATGCTCAAAAATGGGCAGAGCCAAGGCTATTCTGGGCCCCACTATGTGCTGCAGCCTGGCGGTCATCGCGATTTCCCGGTTATTTATTGTCATAACATTAATCATGCTGAACTCACTTGGCATTAATGAGGACGTAATGTGTACTTGGAAGGGAATTTTTATTGTAGTGCAGCATTAACTAACTGGCCTATTATTTAAAGTGTTACCAGACCTGGTATGTACAAATGGTTTACTTTGCAGTTTCCAAGTGTTGAAACTTTGTATGGTTTGTGTCAAGAAAATATGAATATAGAACACAAAAGAGGCAGGGGCTGAAATAATATCATCCCTGGCTGGCATGGAGACAGAGCACACTCAAGGAATGGCGCCCACTGGATAGCCTGGGCAGCTTACCATTGCCATGGCCCACTACCTATGTCTAGTTTGGAAGTTGGGCAGGGGTGGTATTGAAGGGCTTCTTCAGTCACCACCGTGGGGATAAAGAGAAACAGAATAATGGGATTTCCAAGTGGTGAGATGCTGCAGCCCATTGAAGGTCATGTGGTCTCCAGATTTTTCTATTATTGCTCTGTGGCAGTGGCAGCCCTATGAGCTGCGGCTGCCCATCTGTCAGACCTTACCTTCCTCCACCATGTTCCACCCTGGACCACACTGTACACTTTCACAAGAGCTTCATGACCTGAGCCACTCCAGGCTTCATGGACTTGGCATACATTTAGTCCGTTGCTTGGCTACTATCCATTCATCTTCTGAGATTCAGCCCAGGCGACATATGCTTTCCAATGTGCTCCATACCCCCTCTGCAAATTGCAGAGTGGGAGTCCTTTTCTCCATGGAAGCCTGATGAGGGCAGTCTGTACAAGCTAGCACACTGGGGAAACAACTCCGCTGAATCAGGTAATCCTCGTCCATATCGTTAAGGAAGGTAAGCCAGACTGCATCCATGGTTTGATTAATCAATGGGATTTTCGTCTAAAGCCAAACTGCCTTGGAGATAAAGTGCCCAGTTATGCAATGTGTACAGCTGGTGAGGAGTAAATATGGACCATTAAAAATTCATAAGAAAAGCAACTCTGAGGTTCCATCTCACACCTGTCAGAATGGCCAAGATCAGCTTATGCTGGAGACGATGTGGGGTAAAGGGAACACTTCTCCATTGTTGGTGGGAGTGCACGCTGGTACAGCTGCTTTGAAATTAGGAAACAACCTACCTCAGGATCCAGCAATACATATGTACCCAAAGGATGCTCATTCATACCGCAAGAACATGTGCTCAACTCTGTTCATAGCAGCATTATTTGTAATAGTCAGAACCTGGAAACAACCTAAATGCCCCATGACCGAAAAATGGATAAAGAAAATGTAATACATTTACACAATAGAGTACTACACAGTGGATATAATAGTGATATCTTCAAATTTGCAAATGGATGGATCTAGAAGAAACCATATTGAGCAAGGTAACCCAAACCCAGAAAGACAAATATGTGTTCACTCATAAGTGTCTTTTAGACGTAAAGCAAAGAAAAATCAGCCTACAATTCACAAACCCAGAGAACCTAGATAGCAAAGAGGATCCTAAGAGAGACATACATGGATCTTATCTACATGGGAAGTAGGAAAAGATCTCCTGAGTAAATTTGAAGTGTGGGGATCATAGAAGAGGGTAGAAGGGGAGGAAGGAAAAAGGGAGGGGAGCAGAGAAAAATATATAGCTCAATAAAACAATAACAAATTCAGAAGAGGAACAATACTAGTTTGAGCTGATCTATGGAGAAGGGGTGAGAGATAGAAGGACTTGTGAGAATGATGAGGGACACACGGGGTGTCACTTAATGACACCGTCAGTCTGTCCCAGTCAGTTTGTCAGTGCTTAGCAAACCCTTGTAGTGTGCCTTCTCTGATCACCAAAGCAGCGCTACAGATAGACTAGGAATATGCTTCTGTGTGTTCATTTGAACAATGGGGGTAGGGGCGATGCAACAGGTTACGTGGAGGCTCAGGCCGACTTGTTGACCATAGCCTGGCCTCTGGCTACCTGGAGGCAGAAGGTGACTTCTGGCACCATGAAGGGATTGCTGGTGGAGGTTCTGGAATAAAGTCGATTTTAGAATGCAAGAGTCATGTTAACCTCTACTCCCTCACTTTGGTTCAGAATAGAGTTCTGACTGGAAGAAATCTTGACTCAGTCATTCCATCAGAAAGTGAGAGAGAATAAGGAGCCTGATAACACCAGCCTAAATTCTTACCTGTACCTGTGGGTGTTGACCAAAGAAGGGACAAGGACCAGACATGCACAAAGCATCCTTCAGAAGGAGACAGGTTTCTGGTGATACATCATTTGCCCTGGAGCACATACAGTAGCTTTTGATATACTCACCCATACCCATGGTGTGGAGATCAGTCATTGGAATATAACAGCCTGCAGTTAAATATGCATAAAAATATGAGATATAAAAGGAAATGAGGATTTTAGAGAAGAATTCACATCATAGAAAGGATTCACAATGTCTACATTCTTCAAGCTTGTCCAAAGACTAACCATGTATGGTTAACCAAGACTAATTGGCAATAATAACCATGTAGTCTAAGCACAACTAGGCTGGAGGCAAAAAGAAAGGAAATAAAAATGTACCAAGTTACTATAGCATGCTCATCTTTGTCTCAATGAGCCACACCCATGGGTGATTGGAGCCTCTCCATGGGGATTGTTCTGTCAATTGTTGGGTGAATTTACATGCAATGAATGAGACCCTACATCTTCCATTTTATAACATGAGCCCTTTGCATTTTTTCTTTTGACTCTGACTGACACTGGACCTACTGTTCTCATAAGCAAAGGCATAAACCTCATTGTTTCCCTAATTCAGCCATGAGGATTCCTAGGGACCAGCCAAGCCTGGCAGACTTGGAACTGGGTGGGGTGGGGATATGGCAGTCTGTCTGTGGGCAGATGGCTCTTGGATTGGTAGGAGGTACAGATGTAATGCCAGTAAGGTCTGTCCCCATGGAAAAAGGACTCCTGGAAATGGTCTGAACTAGACAGAAAGGGGTGGGACTCACAGAGAACCTTCCAGGAGTTTGAAGGTCAGAGCTTCATCAAATTGGGAGGTAGAACAAGGACCCAGTCCTTGTGAGTTTTCCCAGGAAACCAAGGTTAAGGACTTGCGAGTTAGAGTAATTTTAGTGGTTATGTGGTTGAAACAAACAAGTCCCCAGATCTCAGTGGCTTAATATAGTGCAAAGTTTATTTCTCACCCACACAAAGTTCATTGTGATGTTCCTGGTGACTCTCCAGGTGTCATTAGACATGTTCACTTAGGGATGCTGACTCCTCTGCCTGTGGTTTTGCCATTCCCTGGGGCTGTGGATGCTCCACTGGATTTCGGTATCTGGCTGACAGATGGGGCAAAGAAACAGGCCTACACATGGAAGGTTTTAATGGACCAGGCTGAGAAGCAGAGCACAGCACTGATGCCCACATTCCATAGGCCAGAGCTCAGACACATGGCCACACCTCACTGCAAAAAGGCTGGGCCATATGTTCTCTGTGCCCAAGAGGGAAAGGAATGGGCTGCATCCCATCAGTCTCCACCATGTCTGGCACTGGTTCTAAACAGTTATAAATCCTATTTATAAGTTCTTACCATATGCTGGATACTATGCCAGTCTCTGCACATGCATTATTTCAATCCTGGTAAGAGTTTGAGATGAAGCACTTATCTAGACCCACTGGATCACAGGGTTAGGATAGAATGGCCTTACCCTTTGATGAAGGCCATGGCCTTCGTGCACAGCCCAATCTGCTTCTTGTTGGCCCAAGCCCTTGGCTTTCATCAACTTGAAGTTGAAAGGTTTTTAGGTATTTGGGGACTTGCAGACTGCTAAGAGCTGAATTATGGTTAGGGGTCTTGTATAATTAACTTTAAAGTATTGCTGCTATATCAACCCTTAATCATGCCCTCTCTTTAGGTATAGCTAGGTTGAGCAGGTCTTGAGGTCTCTCCTTAAAAAGCCATTGGCCTGGTTGTTGCTACCAGATGATCACCAAGCATTGTCCTCTGAAATCCTTTTGTTTACCATTTCTCTTCTCCAGGATTCTCTTAGGGCTTGTTCCCCCTCTTCACGGTTTCTCCTGATTTTCCTTTATTTTCTTCCTAATTGCCATAGTGGACAAGGTCTGCTGATAAATTAAAAGTTTACCCAAGCTGACACCGTGTTTACAACTGATAATTTACATCCCGGCCTTTGAAAGGTCCTTCTACTTCTTGACCTGTGGCCAGCATGTTCTCTGCGTGCTTGGCATAGGATTGTGTGAAGTGAGGAAAGCAAGCGTCTTCTCTTCAGTGGGTGAGATATTAATGAAGCCTGCTTTCCATGTAAAAGACATGCGGATACCATATGAGGGTGTGCACACAGCCATTGCCTCTGAGTAGTGACATCTTTTACCACAGTTCTGGAAACTGCCCAGGAGTTTGGGGCATGCACAATTGGCATGCCAGGTGATTTTCCTAAGTTAACTTCTGACAGTCCTTGTTGATACTCAGCCCCTTCCCTTGCCTTCAGTCTTGACTTCAGGATGCACATGGCAGAGCAGGGGTCCAGATACACAAAGCTGCATTTGGTCTCTATTTGTATGCAATTTTTCCCAAGTTAGTATTCTTCTTATGACCTCAGTTACTCTAACTGCAGGGCTAGGAGATCAGGAAGGATGCTGTTTGAAATAGCACTGAGCTGTGTATCCATGAACCTTAATTTTGTTCAATAACAAAATTATTTTCGTAGCTTTCTTTCCATATAGTGGGATAGCATGGATAAAGAGAGTGTTCTCTCAGCTTGAGTTTTCTCATCTTTAAAATGGGGGGAAAGATCTGCTATGCTTGAAGGTCAAACGGGACATTGTATGTGAAGAGTCTAAGGTGGGAGCCATCTCACGGATGCAGACAAAGCTTATGCTTGCTGTACCACTCACCCCAGAGTTAGGTACGGTCAACTGGTCAACTGGGTCTCTGATAAAGACCAACAAATCCCCAGCTTAGAGAACAAAACCTCAGGAAAGGGATGGTTGATTGGACTGGTGAGATAGTAGATCAGCTCCGGCATCTGGAACCACCATTGTTAAAACCATGAATTTGGAAAGGAAAAAAAAAAGATATTATTTCTGGAACTAGCACTGACTTTGCCCTTTAGGAAGCAGAGAAACCCCAACTGGGCCTTCGAGAGGGCAGGCTCTCTGTGCAGAAACACATGCAAGTGTGTTTGTCATTAGGTTTTCCTTCCACGCCAATAATCCATATCTTTTCTGTTTTCCTTTGTTTCACTTTTTTTCACTGTGGCCAGAAGCCAGACAAAACATACTGTCTCATAAGCTTCAACAGCCAATTCTGCTTTCCCAAGCTGAACGGGGGCTGCCTCCCCTGGCCTGAGCAGTTCAGGTGCTTCATGAAGTCAATTTAGGACTCAGTTGTTACCTAAAATCTCTTGGTCAGCAGTGGCCCCCCCAGTTATCCCTGCACCCAATACATAATGGTCCAAGGCATTCTCAAGTGCTAGTGTTAAGCCTGTGAAAGCTGGACACGGGGTTTGAAGGACGGACAAGACCTTGGGTGCAAGTCATTTGTTTTCTGAAGGTAGATGTGTGTGTGTGGGGGTCCATTTCATTTAACTTAACCACAACAATTCTCCATGGAAAGGTTCAAGTTTCTTTCTTATTTCTGCCCTATATAATATTTGGTCTCCAAACGTCTGATACCTATGCACGTCTGGGTCTTGGCACAAACCAGTACCTACTTGGGGAGTACAGATTCACTAGCATGGTACAAACACCAACCCAATTCATGACTTTGTTGGACATTCTACTAAAACACGCACCCAAGGTCTGTCCTTGCATGTTAGGCTAAACTCTAGACACATGTCATCTCTTTTTGCTGATCACTCAACCTCTGAGTGACATTTGGCCCTCCAGTGACCCTTGATCACATCTTTTTCAATTCCTCATTGCAATGTCGTTTGATATCACCATGCTTTGTGTACACATTACTGGCTTATTTAAGGGTCTGTGTGCATTGAAATTTACTTTTTTAATGGCTTATATATTTTTCCACCATGACTTTGCAGGACTTTGTGTTCATATGAGATACTGTATTTGATGGGTTTAAGGTGGTAGCTGGATCAGGGATGCTAACAAGGCTTGTACTTACTGTTCTATTCTATAAAGGGATCTTAAACATCCTTTTTATCTAAGGTAGTGGCTCTCTTAACACCACCCAGCCCAGGTTCCATGAGTTTTCAGTTTAACTGGCTATTCGTTCAATCTTATTTTGTGATTTTTCTTATCCTTAACTGGTTAATTAGAAATCCTGGTCAGTCTCAAACTTAACAGGGCTTGTCCTTCCAGACATCAATGTCCAGCTCTCTCCTGGGTACCAGTGACCTTGAAAGGAAGCATGCCCCATGTGTACATTCAAGCGTGTGTAAGCAAGGGGGCATTAAGTCTCTTGGCATGTAATCTTGGACAGAAGAGACCTTGTTGAGTTAAAAAAGTATCTTGTTCTCTTCACCCCAGGCCAGAAGCCATTTTCTGTGCCTCTTGTAACGTGGGAAGCCAGGAAGAGCTTGCAATCCCCTCTCCCTTTGGCATCTTCTCAAAACATCAAGTTTTCCTTCTGCTTTCTTTCTTGTGGCAGGTTAGCAAGTCTGATGTCAGAGCAGAAATTGAACGTGCTTGTCATTCCTGAAAAATATATGTGTATTCCTTTTCCGGGGGTGCCTTGGACAAAATGCTTCAAGCTCAGGTGCCTAGAATAACAGCAATTCATTGTCCTGTGGTTATGGAAGTTAGAAGTCCAAAATCAGGGTGTTGGCCAGTTTATATTTCCCTATTTTAGAATGGGATCTCTTTTACCTTCTAATAGTTCTTTGGCTTTCTAGCATGGTTCCACTGTTCACAAGTTGGACTTATTTATACTGACTCCGGTCACATTAGATTAGGAGCGTACCTTACTCTAATATGACCTCATCTAAAGTTACTATATCTGCAATATCTGTTTTCAAATAAGCTCACATTCTGAGGAATTTCTAGTCCATCATTTGCCTTGGGGATGTGTGGGGGGAGTTTATACAGCTTGACATGTAGTGACCACAGCAACATACACACTTTACAAGTGACACAGAGATTTTCTATTTCCTTGGTTTGGAGAAGGGACATAGCATTTATAAATATCTTACTCCCCACATGCAGACCACCCCCTACTCATCTCTATGATGATGGAGGCTGGTGGTTTGTGTCGATAGAGTTGGCTCTTGTACCTCGAAGTAAGCAGTGAGGGGAAACAGATGGATCTGAAATCAGAATACGAGGTGTTCAACACTGTTTGCTTAGCTTTTGGGCCGCAGCCACTATTCTGAAACGGCAGGCAAATCTGACCCCTTCTCCCACGATGTGCTCTCTGTCCTAGAATTTTCTGTTAGGGTAGAAAGAATGCCTCCTTTATCTTGGGGATAGAAAAACAGGCACGTCAAAGTGACACGTTACAGTGCTGGTAGAGGTGAGGTGTAGTGTTGTGGTCCAATACAGCTGCAGCTGAAGAGGTCATGGCTATCGCTCTTCTCAAGGAGGTGGGCCCAGCCTTTCAGCATTTATAGCATGGGATGCTTCAGAGGAACAAGTTTAGGGCTTTGGGAAGTAAACATTTCTGAACACAGCATAGCTGGTGTTTGCTTATTAGGACTGCCCACGGGGAAGGAGAAAGTCAGGCTGTCTGAGCCGTGGACTTTCCTGGAGGTCACCTTAGGGAGGCACTCTGTATAGTCACGGCCCTCTGCTATGCCTTCATTTCGAGCTAGGCTTCCAGTGGGAAACGTGAGAGGTGGCCTTTATCCATGAAGCGCCCCTTTGTCAGGCCACCTGGAAGGGCACTTACCATGAACTTCACCCTTGTGTCGCCACGTGGGCTATTCTGCATCTGAGATTTCTCCCATAGTGGCCACCATGAGCCAAACGTAGAGGGTGGAGCAGAGCCCCAATTTAGGGAGACATCTAACAAAGTGGATGGCTGCTGTGTTCTCTTCCAGCATAGGATGGCAGGGGGCAGCCTGGGATTCTACAGGGTCAAACTGCTTTTGTCCTTCAGGCAGTGACTTTCGCTCCTACATCAGGTGTTTTATTTTCTAAGGTCTTTTCTTAGAAACATGAAGTCAGGTATGTCTTTATAATCTACAAATTGGTGTTTCCTGCCATGCACGGTGGAGCCCTGCCCCTTAGTTTAAAGTCATTTTTAGAAATGATTGTGTGGTGTGCCTAGTGATGCTGGCAGCCACAAAACCTCATTTCAGGACTGGTTCTGCTGGTGAACTCATCAAAATCTTGACAGTCCCGTTGGTGGGGTATGGTAGCCAACAATGTTGTGGGGGTGGGGGTGGGGCTCTGCAAGCCCTTTGTTGCTTAGATGGTACCAATAGAGCATCAGATGCTGACCATGAAGCTTGAGAATTTGATGTTTGCTAGGTTTTCTCTTATGTCCTTCTGTTTTGGAAAGGGTATGCTTTCTGTGTGCTGTTGTACATTGGAGGCACGTAACTGTTTTTTTCGTTCAGCACGTGCTCACAATTAAGAGGTGGTCTTGAGTCTCAGAAGAAATTTTTCAGTTCCGAAGTGTATTGGGATGATTGCAGACCATGGTTATTCCTGCAGTTGGAATGTATTGATTCTGACATGACCATAAGTTCATGAAAACCAAGGGTAGAGTTGTGGCTTGAAGGCAGAGTGTCTTCAGTAGGTTCATGTGTTTGAATGGTAGGTCAACAGCTGCTGGTGCTTTACGAGAAGGTGTGGAAACGTTGGGAGGTGGATCCTCACTGGAGGAAATTTGTCACCGACGGTGGGCTTGGTCTTTTATAGCACTAGACTTCTTGACTCTAGATATAATGTGAGTAGCTACATACTCCTACCCACGTGTCTTTCCGACAACCATAGACTGGATCTCAATGAACTATAAGTCAAACAAACCATTCTTAAGAAGAAAGCTGATGTTGATAGAGACTGAACTGAACTGCCTCATCACCCAAATGATCTGTTCATTAGATTCCTCGCTAGTGGTGCTCAGAGGTGGAGTCTTGGAGGGCTGGCTGCTGTTCTGATGGGATTTGGTGTACCTTGAACAAAAGGTAACAGAGACTCTGTTTCTTGAATTTGCTCTCTGCCACACCAGAACACAGTAAAAAGACAGCAATCTATAAACCTATTAGAGGGCTCTCTAAGCAGACGGGTACCCTGACCTCAAAGTTGCAGCCTCCAGACCATAGAAAGTAAATCCAATGTTTAAGCTACCCGGTCTATGGTAGATTCCTTTAGAATGAGCCAAGACAGAAGTTGCTTTCTAAGGTTACAACTTGCACAAAGAACCACTTCGACCTAAGGGTTTTTGTTGTTTGCTTTGGTTTTGGTTTTTCAAGACAGGGTTTCTCTGTGTAACAACTCTGGCTGCCTGGAACTCTATTTGACGACCAGATTGGCCTTGAACTCACAGAGATCCGCTTGCCTCCACCACCCAGCTCAACCTAAGTTTTAAGATCTGTATCGATTTAGCTCACCTTCTCAAATATTTAGTGAGTACTTACCATGTGTGAAACCCTCTTCCCCCCTTTCTTTTTGAATATTTTTGTGCTGTCTCTCTCCATCTTCCACCTCATGATTTCCATCCTCCATCTCAGCTAACACTATCACAATGTTGTCATAGCTGTAAATTTAGTGTCTCAGACTATCCTGGTCCACTTAGTGGGACCTATAAGAAGCCCCAATTATGATGACTGCCTAGTATTTTGCATAGCATCTGGTGAGTAAAAAGAAGAAACAGCGTTCTAAGCTCTTGTTGGACAGGGAGGGTCTTGAAGCATATGATTAATTTCCATCCCCAGTCACGGCAAAGCAGGGTGGGAAAGCCCCTTTCTCTGCCATTATACGAGCTGCTCTTTAACAAGTGCTTTCTTCTTAACATTGATCAGATTCTCTTGAACATTTGTGAGAAGGGACGGTTATCTCTAAGCCTCTATATGTCCTATTGTGTGTACCCTTGTGTTAATTCATACCCATGGAGATAGCTGTAGTCTTGGAATCCTTTATAGAACCATTTTAAGAGGGAATATAAATTGGTCTGATGCCATTGATGGCCTAGCAGAGTATTTCCGCTTATCTGGAGCCACTAGGCAAAGAGCACATTAGTTTGGAAGGAATTATATGTGATTTTAAAAGCCCCCAAATGACACCTTCTAAGGAGCAGAATCGAATGGCCAGTTCCTATTGATTTGTTTAACTGACATGAAGATTAGATTTTTTTTCTTTTTATTTGATCCCAGTATGGCCTTCCATGCCAGTCAAGGCTTCCCCTGGCTGTGAACTGCAGGCACTCTGAATTAGAGTGGCCATTCGCAGAGGTGCTGAGGGACTCAGTCAGACATATCGGGTGTGGCATCAGCCTTCTGTGATATCATGTGTACTGTTCGCATGTGTCTATGGGTAAGACCTTTCAGTCTGGAGCCAAATTGCCCCCTCTCTGATGGTGAAAACGATACCTGGTCTTAATGGGACAATCATGCGGAGATTTCACCCCCCAGCAGATTCTCTTCCAGCCCTTCTCCCTTCTGTCTGCCCCATCAAGCCCATGTGTGACCCTGGGGCCTGGTTGTTTTGCCTTGTTTGGGTCTCTTCAGGTCTCTGAGAATGACTCAGGATCTATGATCTCCGTCAGTCCTGGAGCAAGGCCAAGCTCATGCCTTCTTTTCTGCTGTCTTCATTAATGCTGGGCTTGCGTCCCAGCATTCCTGAGAAATTGATAGAGACAGAACATCAATTGTAGTTTAGCTCTACAATGGGGAAACTCACGGTGACAGGATGGGGGATTTTTTTTTTCTTTTTGCCAGGGAAGTCACTGGGCCCTTTCCTGGAGTGGTCCGAGTCAAGACTTTCTGGGCCTTTGTGAGGTCATTGAGTGGGCCACAAGACAAGAGCAACAAGCCGCTAATCTGCTAATTGCGGCCTGGCTAAGTGAGATTACATTTTTGTTTGGCTTTCTTGGACTTGATGAATGACTATGTATATGCAAGAGAACACACCAAGGCACCCTTTCTCAGACCAAGAGGATGCTACAGTGTTGAGGTTAAAACTCACTGGTCCAGGTAGATTCCAGGTTGACAGGCTGTGGTCAGGCCTGGACCACTGCTCCAGGGGAGGGCACAGCATCAGGGAGGGTTCTGGGTAGCTTTATGTAATGGATGCCATAGTCTTTACCAGTTTCCCACAATGTTAAGAAAACCATGGTTACCATTCCCTGTTCAGGTATGTTTGAGTCCCCAGGTCATTTTGAGACAGCATATATATATGTGTGTGTGTGTGTGTGTGTGTGTGTGTGTGTGTGTGTGTGTGTGTTTGTGTGTGTGTGTGTATACAGTGAGCTGATGGGTTTTTAAGGGATAGTTCCAGGCTGGAAACACAGTAACACTGACACATGGGTAGGAGTTTTCCAGGCATCTTATTAAGACTCTATCTCAAAATAAAAAGTAATTAAGGGACTGAGGAATAACTAAGTAGCAGAAAGTTTGCGTACCATGTGCAAAAACCTAAGTTCAGGGACCTAGTTTTATTTGGTTCAGCACTCCTAGTGTCAGAAAACAGACAGTTGGGTGGGGATAAAGGCATCATGAAAATAGATTTGAGAGACGAGATGGGAACAGGTGGTTGAATACCTTGATGGTCACAGACACTTTAGGCCAGGGTAACTCAAGCTGAATTAGAGTTGGGGCAGTTTGAGACATAAGTCATTTTAGCCCTACAGAGTCTAATCTTGTGTGAGTGGGTGAAATAAGATCAGAAAGAAGGGTGGGCTCGTGTTTGACTTTTGCATGGTGAAAATAACAATTACAACTCACAGAGGAAAGAATAATAAGACCCTCTAAGGAAAAGGATGTCACAAGTGTGTGAGCTAACATCAGAAGTGAGCTTTCCTTGGGTGACATGGGAACACTGAGAGACATTCCCAAGGGTGGGGGCCAGATATTTGACAGACTTAGATTTTTAGAATAAGAGTCTCCCATGGGTCCTTGGGTTCCAAATTCTTGCCTCCTGCTTCAATGAGGTGACTGTATGAGGGAGATGTACGCCTATTGTTCCTGCTCTATACTGAGCTCCAAATATATGTGTGGCTAGGGAGACAGCTGACTCGGTGGGTAGTGAACTCAAACACAAGGATTAGTCTAAACCTCCAGAACTCAGGTAAAGCTGGGCATGGTAGTCCATGTATGTACTCCTGTGACTCTGACTGTGAAATGGGAGACATGGGCCAGTCATGCTGGTACACACAGATGCAAGGTACAGAATAGAAACCCTTTCTAAAAAAATAAAGTGGGAGGCATGGTTGTCTCTGACCTCAAAATGTGTGCGGTGTCACTGGCGCCTACACATACGTTCATGCACGCGAGTTATACACGCTCACACTGTGTGGGTATTGGACGAACAAAGGAAAACGACAAAACGGTGAAAGAAGCCGTTGTAGAGAGCACCATCTAAGTGTTTGGAAGTGCATTAGATAGATAAAACCGAGCTCTGTGTAGAGATGGGAAGGGGGGCAGTTGGGTGTCCTTGTGTGAACAGGAATCATATCACAGAGATCTCTCCACAAGCTCCTCCTACTGGAGCTGGGCTCAACTGGACTAAGATGCTGGCCCAGGGGATGAAGCCTATTTCCACTGAAGGGCAGAGAGTTAAAGGACACTCAGTTTTTGCTAACAACAATGAGAGCCACACGTCCTGAGTCAGGATGGGGTTACTTGGTTCTTTTGACACTAAGATGGCACATATGCAAGCTTACTTCTGTTCTTCTTTTGTAACTGGAAGTTTGACCTGGGGAATAGCTGGCTGCTTGCAGGATACTTGGTCTAGGGTGGCTTCCCTGCCTAAACAACACAATGCTAATGACTTGATGTCTTAAAGTGTTGAAGCAATTAACTGTGTGAGTTGTCCTTTGTATCATGTTAAAGAAGTTTTTTGCTGCCTTCTTTCCCCCTTTTGTGTTGGGGTACAAAAATGTAAGGAAAATTAAAGGCAGGTGATTTCTGTATTCACTGGAACTCCCTCCCGGTACTATTCTATGGTTTCTATTTTATTATTTTTACGTCTTTGTACTCTTAAATTTCTGAACCCCACACCCCTATTCTGGCAAGTGGTATTTTTGTCAAGGCTGGTCCCTGACAGGCCAGCTTCTAAGCCAGAAGGCTAGGCAGGAGTCAGGGCTTAAGTACAATGCATCTTTTGGGGATTCCAGGTTAG
Source organism: Microtus ochrogaster (assembly GCF_000317375.1). Classification (NCBI taxonomy): domain Eukaryota; kingdom Metazoa; phylum Chordata; class Mammalia; order Rodentia; family Cricetidae; genus Microtus; species Microtus ochrogaster. The sequence continues at coordinate 17,800,683 of NC_022029.1, forward strand.
AAACAAAGGACTGGGAAACACACATGAGCTCGTTTCTCTACATCTATCTGTGACATATGGTCCCTGCTCTTAAGGGATTCATTGCCACATTGGGAAGTAAGATATGGATGTGGGAAAGAAAAGTTACATGGGACAGAGTGATGAAGAGCTGAACCTTGGCACCCGGGAAAGGTGTTCTATCTGGTCTTGTGAGTATATTATGCCTGCAGGTACTCCTCCCTAGCTAAATGACAGAGCCTAGGCCCCTGGCCATGCCCAATAAGGTTTCTTCTCACTTAGTGAAACACATCATTGATCATTAAGTAATGTGTGCTGGAGAAGACAGAGAGCAATGAACCTTTGAGGTTTCTTCTTTCTCTATCCAGCTCTCTTTGGTTTTATATTGCTGAGTCTTACTTCATTTTATCCATTATTCATATTTTGCCATACTTCCTGCTATCTTTTAAAATCGTATTTTATGACAACCACATATCAGAAATATAGTGGTACTTCTACAGTTTTTGCTTTCTACTTGTGAAATCACTAATATTTTTCTAAATCTAAATTTAAATAAATCCCCTCCCCATGTTTTGTCTTAAGGAATCTCCCTTTACCTTTCTATGGGGACTATTTCTTCCTCTTTAATTAAAAAAAATGTCTCTGTTAGTAGAGTAGCCTGAACGAACTGTAACACTCTTTCCTAGTCTATTCTCTTTGTGAAGATAACCACAAAGCTAAAAGGATCCATCAGACCTCTCTTTGTTCCTTGGAAACCTTCTTTTAATACTTCTCCTAACCCAGGTCCCTGGGGCTTTGTCCTTGATGCCAGGATCAGAGGAGCTCTTTGGAAAGATGGTCTGAGAACAACTATACTGAGACATATTTGTCTTTTACTCTCCACTGAAGGTTACAGGAAAACCTTTTCTAAGGATGAAAAGGCAACACAATACGCCTGGCTCTGGACCAGAAGTTTTAGTGAGGGCTCCAGGCAACAGCTTCAGCTATAGCGAGGGTGTCTCTATCCTCACCATATCAATGAGTACGTGCCTTCTTCTGGGCCAGATGGGCCCTTCTCTTCTTAGGCTAGCCCTCAACAGGGAAAGGCTTCCTGTGCTTCCTTATGGCCAATTGCATGGGTTTCAATGGTTCAGCAAGGCAGACTTGGCATTAGAATCATTCTAGCAACTTTGACTTATTTTGAGAATATTTTATACCATCTATAGTCCCTAATCTTCTTGCTCTGGGCCATACTACTTTATACTGAACTGTCCTTTCTTCATTCTATCCTTGGCTGAATCTATTTTCCCTTTAAGAGTCAACTCCGTTATTAGCTCTAATTGGAAATCATTTTGGTCTACATCGAGGAAGATGGCACTTCTGAGCTCTGGTCATTCTCCAGCTCTAGCTATACTCTGTGGAAACAAAATTTAGCCTTGCTTGTGTTTTCCATTAGATTACACAACCCTAGAAGGAAGGCAGGTCATTCAACTGATCCAGCGCTGCATCTAGTAGAGTGGGCACTCAGCAAATATGTGTTGTTCATGGGCAGAATGGATATAGGGAGAACGGGGACAGAGTAGAGAGAAAGAGGAAGGGAGGAGAAGAGGAAAAGAGAGAAAGGGAGGAAGAGAGGAAGGGGGAAGGGAACAAGAGTTAGTGTTCATGCTGTTGATTTGAGGGAAGATATAGGAAGGAAGACATGAGAGTGATTTTGAGCTTCTACCAGGTTCACTGACACCCTCCGCATCTTAGGAAGGTTCTAACCCAAGGCTCAGCTCCCCGAGCTCCTCAGACAATGCTAGGACTTAGAGCCTCCTTATTGGCATCCTTGGCTTCATTTGCCACGAGTTGGCAGGTTTTTCATGAAACAACTCTCTCCCATGAACAGGCTGCCATTGGTGAGATCACCAGCTCCCCCCTTAACGTGCTCTGCGGCTTCCATCTCCCTCGTGCCACCTTCCCTGCATAGAATCTCCTTTTGCGTTCGTGATCTGTGTACACTGTCACCGCTTTCTTACCATGGACCCCACTTCTAGGAGTCTACTTCCCTAGGACTCTTGCCCACATCTTTCTCTGAATTCTTGTGTTTTAAATTCTGATCCTCATCAATGCCCCTTGGCACCTGCAATTAGTCTCTGACCAATGTCTCTCTAAAGGATCCATCTTCTCAGAAGATGGTAAGCGAATCAGTGACCAAAGACCCAAATATTTCTTCTTCATTCTTCAGCCCGGTGTCTATCAGCTGAGGGCATTTGGACTCATTCCTTCTTAGTCTGGCAGCCATGACAGGCTGCTCCAGGTAAACTCAGCTCTGAGATGTCTATTGGATAAATATGCTTGCTAACCAGAAGAAGAGATGACAAATGTTTACGAGAGTTATTTCAGGGAACTTCTAGCCAATAATGCATCCTCACCCTATGATGACACCATTGATGAATGTGTCCTCTCACAGAGCGTCTTTGGGACAGAGAAGGGCTGGCTGGAATAGAGGCCACCGGCACTGCCCTGGGGACCATTTCTAGATAGAATGCCAGCAAAGAAGGGGTAGGGCAGGGGAGTGCCAGTGAAGGGGTGGTATAGGGGAGACTCAACCCTGACCACTCTACATCTGTGTAGACAGATGCAGCTACCCAAAGGAGATCTGGGCCTTACCCCCTCCTCTCCCAAGGAAATGGGGACCACCCATTCCAATCTGGAGAGGCCACTACAAATGAAGTGTTTCTTTTGAAAGGTCCCCTGGAGCCATCCCTATAAGATCAAGATGCAGAAAATAGTTTAATGAGGACACCAGCCTGCAGGTGCACCTGTTCCAATTCTGCAGACAAAGACACTAACCTGACAGCTCAGAGAGGAAGGAGCCATTAAACCTCTTTTGGGACACATCATTTCTGAAGGACAGACAGAAGCAACTCACCGAAGCAGGAGACATATGACAAAAGCATTCTTGGGACTCTTCTCCACTACCCTGGCCTGTTAGCCTGCCCCATGACAGGCTCTCTAGTGTCCAAAGACTCACTAGCTGCTCATCAGTAAAGTGGGGCATTAGGAATCACTGGTGGGCGATGAGAAGACACCTGTGACATGGAAGATGGGGAGAATGGGCCAGAAATCATCGCAATGGTTTCAGGAAGACTTACACATTGTCAGAGAGTCAGACCCACACCTTTCAGAGATTAGGAACTATGGCATGTAGTGAAGAACACATTAAACATTATATGTTGACCTTATGTATGTATGCACATGCATGAATATATACATCACACTTGATTTGAATATATATTTCATTCACTTGACCAAGGCGAAAGTTTCATGAAGCAATGCAGGATGCCTTCTGAACACAATGCTCTATTCTTCCATTTTAAGATGCTTATGAGGGTCTGGGAACAATAGCTGGTCAGTAAACTGATTGCCATGCCACACAAGGCCCTGAGTTTGATTCCCAGCACCCATGTACAAAGCTAGAGGCAGTGGTGTGCGCTTGTAATCTCAGCACTGGGAAGGCAGAGATGACCAGATTCTTGGGGCTTACTGCCCATCCAGCTTAGTCTAATCAGTGGAGCTCCAGGAACCAGGAAGAAACCCTGTCTCCAAAACCAAGGTGGGTGGCTTCTAAGGATGACAACCCTGGCCTGCACATGTGTACGTATACCCTGCCTACCTCACAGCTGTCACCGTGGAGCTAGGTTGCTTGCCATGTGCTGTGGGAGCATATTCCGCTCCTTCAGCCAATAGTTTTTTAAGATACCAGCCCACTTCGGGTGTGGTCTCTGATACTGTAAAAGCAGCTGTAAAGCATGTGCTGCTCTCTTTCTTCTGGTTTCCACTTCTGGCTGCTAGACTCTGTTCCTGTTCGCACAGAAGACTGTTATCTAGGACAGTGATCTGTAAGTTTTCCCTTAAATAAATAGCCCACTATTATTCATAATTCTGAACTGGTGTGGGATTATTTTGTGACTTCTGCATCAGCCATGTTTATTACTCTTTGAGAACTGAAGCTCCTCAGAGAACTGAGGGACACACGGAGGAGGGACCAAGCGGACCAGAGGTTGGCAAGGAGCCTAGGTCAAAGCTAGGACCTGATCTGTGACACTCGTGAAGGGCGAGGGGAATGACAAGATTCTCTCATGCTCCAAATGATAAACAGGTGATGGAAAGGGACAGCCATTAAAGGTGCAGGAATGAGGTCATTAAAACCACTAGAGAGGAAGGTCATTCCCAAACACGGAGAGAGGCCATCTAGGAAATAGTGGTGGACAGAGATCACTCAGGCAGTAGTCACCAAATTGTTTCACGTTGTGTTGAGTCTTTTCATCCATCCTGCTTCTTTCCCACATAGAGCCAAGCATAGAGGCTCAGCTTTCTCTCCTAGCTTGTTAGAGGACAAGTGAAACACATAGGCCTCACCTAGAGGGGGACCTCTGAGGCCTGTGGAGAAGAGCTTGGCCACTCAGGAGTGAGCAGTCAGAGTCACTTTGGGCCCAGCCAGGTAGAAGTCCTCTTTGGGGGGTCCTTCGGCTAACGTGTCTGTTGTGCTTGGTATGGTGGATTCCCAACCCAAAGGAACAGTCAGCTCCTTGGCCATTCTGTGTCTGTTCACACTGTGTACACGCTTCTGGCTTTCTCTTCCTTCCGTAAGTGAGCCCTCAGGCAGTGGTTTTCAGAATTGAGCCTTTTCAGGCATGAGAAGCAGACTGGGGTGAAGTATGGGCTGCTGGCTTCGAAGGTGTGTTCTGGAGATAGCAGGTTAGACATTGTAGAATCTTTCTTGGGTGGAGGTGGGAGGCACTGGGGCTTAGTGTTGGCACACAGGTAGGCAGTAGCTCTAAGAGGGATATTGTGGTATGACTGGTCATCTCTAAACCTGTGGCTTTCTGCTATTGAATGCCTGTTTTTCTCCGCAGAGTTCCTTCCTTCTGTGCCCTGGTTAATGCCATCCTCTAGCTCATTGGGTAGTGGCGGTTCCCTCTTGACCTGGGACCTCGGGTGAGGCCCAACCATTGCCCTTGCAGCTTCACGCTGCTCTTCAGCCTGGTGGGTGCTTGCTAATGCCATGAATAACATTTTGCTCATGTAAGCCCAGAGAATTCTTTCGTTAGGTTTATGCCTGTTTTATGTGACAGCCTTCGTTCTCTCCCTCTATAAATAACCTTCCAGAGAAGTTGCCATATTTGAGCTGACCACTAACCATCTACACACAGTGCTTTGTTCCAGAAAAGTCCTCCCAGGCTGGGGCTTGGTTCAGCCCGGCAAGGCAGGGCTGTCTTCCTAGTCTCTTTCTCCAAAGACTAGAGAAGCTGGTTCCATGAATGACCAAGGGAACCCTTTCCCACTCCACATAGTAATCTCTCTTTCTTTTATGATAGGCCTTGGGGGCAGTCCAAGCCTAGGGTTTGCCCTCTGGAACTCCCAGATAGACATAGGCATTGAAGCCTCTTGGAGAGCTAGTGGCATCCCGAAGAAGGGCTGGAGGGCTTGAGACTAGAGGACTTCTCTCTTTTCCAGGGTTGGGAGCTAGGTGGAAACGTTATAGAAGAGGTTGCCATGGTGACTCCCTCCTGCAGGTGTAGGAGCCATTTGTCTTCGGGCTGTGTCTGGTTCAGCTGGGGAAAGGCTGGCAGATCAATGGAGGATTGAAGCACGGCTTTGGCTCCCCGTGGTCTTTGCTTTGGGGAACCGAGGGAGCCATGGGACAGGCTCTTCCTGCGTGCTTGAGTCAATGGCTGGTGGGCTTGGTCCTGGAGTCTGGTCACAGAACTAGCACTAACAGAAGCATCTTCTCACTTGTGGGTCTGGCTTGGGGTTGGGGTAGGGAGAGTGTCCACTGGAGGGCACTGCAGCACTGCCTTGGGTGCCTCGGGCAGCCCCTCTACCCTCTAGAGGAGCTGCCCTTATGCTAAGCCTTATGATTAGGTGAGGGGGACAGAGAACAGCCACTGGTTGCCCCTCTGCAATTAAATCCAGTGGGGCTGGAGTCTCCAGTAGTGGACTCTGAGTATTCTGAGTCTCTCAGCACCTTTACCTGGATCCATGTGCTCACTACCATACACATTTGTGTCACCCATCTAGATATAACGTTGTATACACACACACACACACTCTTGATCAGTCACATGACCCTCGCCCCTCCTGCACTCACTGCCACCCACGTGTACCCTCCCTGTGCGTGTGCACAGCCTGCTCTGATAGGACCTGCTCCGGCCATGTGCCTTCCACATGCGAGGCGGCCGGGTGCAGCTGTTTGTGTGGAGGGACTGATGTAATGTCAAGAACTTTCGGGTTCTATTTAAAATGACACCTGTAAAAATAAGCTTCAGTTTGTAATTTAAATACTGTAATACTCAATTATGTGAGCTGACAGGAAGTGTCCCGTGGCTCGAGAGAATGACATTCTTGTGTGCCGCCGCGCTCCAATGTCTTGGGAGCCCTGAGGTGGGGATGAGTCCAGCTTCCTTCCTGAGTGGCCCTCCAGGGGCCTCTCACAGTTTAAGCTGGTGCTCAGTACTGTTGGCTTGTGTCCATATGTCCGCTATATTCGTCTCCTGTTTGTTTCTAGCCTCTTGGGGGTGTTTTGCAGTCAATGAAAAATAGTGTCCGCTGCACAGGTGAGAAGGCTGTACAAAACCATCCATTTCTCTCTCTCTATCTCTCTCTCTCTCTCTCTCTCTCTCTCTCTGTCTGTCTCTGTCTGTCTCTGTCTCTCTCTCTCATGTGTGTGCATGTATGTTTACCCACACATGCATATGGAGGCCTAAAGAGGATCTCAGATGTCCCACTCTATTGCTGTGTGCTGTAATTTCTCCAGACAAGCTTTTGCACCAGACCTGGGGCATGCCATTTAAGCTAGCCTGGCTGGCTAGCAGTCTCTGGGGAACCTGCCTGTCTCAGCTTCTCACAGGGTTGGAGTTATCATGCTGTATAGTGATGCCTGGCTTTGTAAGTAGGTGCTGGGGACAGAGCTCACATCCTTGCTCATATGTAGCAAATACCCTTCCTAGTGTGAAGAACCTCCCCAGCTCTATCCACAGTCCCTCGGAACTCATGGCACACAACTCTTGAGCCTTTAGAGCATCTACCCTGAGCTATATACCTCTGTCACCTCACACAGTGTTCCACAACCTTCCATCTCCCCCTTTCCCTGCCTGACTAATCTCTTGCATGCATCCCATCCTCCCTAGCTTGCGACACTCAGGCCAGAGCTCCAAACTCCCAACACCCTAACTTTGTCTCTCATAGCTCCCCAGTTTCTTACCACTCAGCACAAACAACACAGGCCACCAAAAACATGCTGATACAAAGTTCCAGCTCCACAGCCCAAGGAGACCCTTAGAGTTCATGCTCACAGCCTCCAGACATAACCCTGAAACAGACCACAGCTTACAACCTGGGCTGCAAACCCACGGAGCATAGCATCCGATAAGCACGTGATGCTGAACACACCCAAGAGTAAGTACCGTACTGCTTTTCCAGACTTGGGCCTGTTTCCCTCTTCTGTCTCTCCAAGAGACTTCTGGTTCCCCAGCAGATAGCACAAGAAAACAGGTCACTGGTATTGATTTCCCTGGTGTCTCTGCCCACACTTTCTCCCCGGTGTGTCAGCACCAAGTCTTATCCTTTTTACTCTTAAACATCTCTTTGATTGGATCCTCTCTGTTTCCCCACGCCAGTACAAGTCAGGGTCCTTGATCTTCTTTCCTGGCCTTCTTGCCTCCGATTCATTGTCTTTTCAACAAAGGAAGCAGGTGCAATGGAACTTTCCATGATGGTGCTAACAAATGTCACACACTTACACTACCAAATGTCACAGACACCAGCCACATGGGGCTAGCGAGCACTTGGATGTGGCTCATGCCACCAAAGAACTGCATCCATGTATCTATGTATATATGTAATGAGACAGGGTCTCACTTTGTAGCCCTGGCTGACCTAGAACTTTGATTTAGGTCAGACTGACCTTGAACTCACAGTGATCTGTCTGCCTCCGCCTCCAGAGTGTTGGAATTAAAACATGGGCATGTGGCACTATATCTGGTTCTATTTATTTATTTATTTATTTATTTATTGTGTGTCTGTGTGTGAGCAAGTGTGTGTGGATGTGTGCATGCATGTGTGTTTGTGTGTGTGTGTGTGAGTGTATCTGTGCGTGCATATGAAGACCAGAAGAAAACTATTTGTGCCCGTCAGTTACTGTCCACCCTATTTTTGAGGCAGAGTTTCTTGTTGGCCTAGAGCTCACCCATTAGGCTATGTTAGCTGGCATATGAGCTCAGGGATCCATTGTTTCTGCATTCCCAGGACTGGAGTCAAAGTGTGCCGTGCTCCCTTGCCCACCTTTTGGCTTTTCTTTTAAGATTTATTTATTTATTTATTTATTTATTTATTTATTTATTTATTTATTTATTATGTATAGTGTGTTATGCTTGCATGTATGCATGAAGGCCAGAAGAGGGTGCCAGATCTCATTACAGATGGTTGTGAGCCAGCAGGTAGTGACTGGGAATTGAACTCAGGACCTCTGGAAGAACAGCCAGGGATCTTAACCGCTGAGTCATCTCTCCAGTGGCCATGCCCAGCCTTTTCTCATGGGAGCTGGGGATATGAACTCAGGTCCTCGTGCTTGTGGTGCCAACACATTCCTAACAGAGCTACTTCCCCAGCAATGGAGTCATAGTTTAATTTAATTTAAATAGAGCCATGCGGCTGTCAGCTGTCACATGGGACTCTTGGAAATTTAACCTTTGTAGTACCATCTGTAGGTCTCCGACCTGACTGCAGCATCAGCTCACAGCCGGATCTCTCTGTGTTCTAAGTATGTCCCAAATCAGCCCAGCTGAGGCATCCTCAGTAATGTGTGTCCAGGGAAGCTTGGTTGAGGTGAATGGAGGGTATACAGATTCCTGGATTATTAGGGTATTTTTTTTTCCAGTCTCTCACTTTGAATGAAAAGAGGCCATGTCTTTTGATGGACAGCCCATTGCTGCTCACTTCACCTGCTCTCACCTTGGCCCTGGAGGCAAAGCTACTGTTTGGATCAGGAGAGGGTTCAGTATGAGGGTTATATGGCCATACCTCTAAATGTTTGCAGGGTGCCTGGAATATGGGGCTCCTGTGAGTGACTTGGGTTGGGCTGATTGAGGAGCTCCTTCTCTAAGGCTTGGGCAGGACAGAAGAGGATCCCTTTTCTATAGGAGGAGTTAGTATGAGTCACATTGACCAAATGCTGTCCATGCACCATGGGGTTTGCTGAAGGCTTCACAGTCCCGTCTAGTCTTTACTGCAAATGTCACTGTGATATTAATATTTTCATCTTGTAGATATGGATGTTGACTCAGAGAAGTAGGTCACTTTCCCAAGTTCCACAGGCTTTGTAGAGCCAGGATGATAAGCAAGGCCCTTTTTTGGGAGGACAACCTATATGGCCGTGGGAGTAGGTTGCTGAGTGTGTAGTATTCAGTGTTTGCCGAGTGCTTCACAGTGTTCTCTCTGTCCAGAGCCCCATGTGCATCACTTCTGTAAAGTGGAGGTGGGAGGACAGGGATGCTATACCCATTGTGGGGATCCAAATAGAACAGCCCCCATAACCTCATACGGTTGAACGCAGAGTCACTAGGGAGTGGCACTATTTGAGAAGGATCAGGAGCTGGGGTCTTGCTGAGTGGGTTTGACCTTGTTGGAGGAATTGTATCACTGGAGTTGACTTTGAGGTTTCAAAAGCCCATACCAGGTCCAGTCTCTCTCTGCTGCCTGCATATCAGGTTGTGGAATTCTCACCTACTTCTTCCGTCTGGGTATCACCCTGCTGTCTGCCATGTTGAGAATGATCTACCCTCTGAAACTCTAAGCAAGCCCCCAATGAAATGCTTTTTGTTGTTGTTGTAAGAATCACCTTAGGCATGGTGTCTCTTCACAGCAACAAAACGGTGACTAAAACAGCCATGCCACGGATGAAAAATGAAAGTGAAGGCACAAGAGGCTTCTTCATGTGTGACTTGCATTTTGAAAGCCATGGCCACTTACAACAGAGTCTGTCTAGGACAGTCAGTGACAGTGGCTGGAGGTTGCTCCACCTTGGCAGGGTTCCTTCCTACCGCCTCCTCGTGCTCCTTCTTTTCAGAGTACACTAAGTGAGATAAATGTGGTTTAGACCTCGCCTTCTGGATTTCTGCATTTTTTCCTAATTCACACCACACTGGGCCTTTCTAGAGGTTGGTTATTCTTGGAAGCAGTGCCTGTGAGAATGGGCTCTTGTTTAGATTTCTTCTCTCCCTGGGAGCTAGGGAGGGGGAATAGGTGGGGGAAATTGGGAGCCAGCAGGTCAGTGCCTCTCCTCCAAGCTCTGCAGACAAAGCCTGAAGCTGCCCAGAAGAGCTGTAGTCTCCCTTGGGATGATGACAGAAGGAGAAGGCATTCTTGCTGAGGACTTTGGGAGGGAGTCATGCTAGAGTTGATTTGCTTCTGATATGAAAGAATGATTCCAGAAACTTTTTCCAGACATCTAGAGCAGGTGCACAGTTTTAGATGTTTCTTGTGACTTAGATATTTGTTTGCTTGTTTTTTTCAAGACAGGGTTTCTCTGTAGCTTTGGATCCTGTCCTGGAACTAGCTCTTGTAGACCAGGCTGGCCTCGAACTCACAGAGATCTGCCTACCTCTGCCTCCCGAGTGCTGGGATTAAAGGCGTGCGCCACCACCGCCTGATTGACTTAGATATTTATATACTACCATATAACAGAGAATGCGGACAACGGAAGTGGATCCCTAGCTGCTTTTGTATGTGCAGCATGTGTGTGCATGTACATGTGCATGTGGTGTGTGTGTACACGTGTATGGGAATGTGTACAGGTAGAGTGTGCGTGTGCATATGATACATGTGTTCATATGTGCATGTGGGGTGTGTGTATATGAATGTAGTTTGTGTGTATGTGCATGTGGTATGTGGGGTGTGTGTGCATGAGGGGTGTGTATGCATGTACATGTGTGTATATGGGGTGAGTGCATGTACATGTGGTATGTGGGTATATGTGGCATGTGGTTTGTATGTTTGTGTATGTGCGTATGACTGTAGAGCTTACAAGGGGATTCGATTATAAAGATGCTCACCATATGGAAAACAGCAAAAAGCCCCATTCTCAGTCATCTTCCTGAGAGGGGATCTGCCATGTCAATGGTTGGATCCCCAGTCCCTAGCCATAGGCCTGGTACACAGAAACTATCTTGTAATAATTGTTGAGTTAATTTTAATCATTCCCTTTGAATTAATTGAGGTATAATTACATACTATAAATGCATAAAACTAAAGTGTACAGTTCAGTACCTTGCCAAGTGTAGACACAGCCATGTGGGCAGAATTCTATCAAGATGGGAAAGATGGTTCTCATCTGGGTGGATTCCCAGGGCCTCGTCCCTCTGCTTCATCACCCTGCAGGAAAACTGGAACTTAAAAGCCCACAGTCCTGAGTGCAATCCTCGAATTCATTTTGCTTGCCCTGAAGTTCATACAATCCCTTAGCTTAGGATAATTTTTGAAGCTTGTTTATGTTGTATATATCAAGTAGTTCACTCCTTCTCATTTCTCCTGCTATTCCACTATTGTATCGACTCCAGTTCGTGTTCTGGTTTGTCACTCTGTTTCTGTGATAAAACAGTGAATGAAAGCAATTGGGAGAGAAAAGGATTTATTTGGCTTAAAGATCATAGTTCATTGTCAATGGAAGCCAAGGCAGGTTATCAAAGCAGGAACCTGTGGCAGGAACACAGAGGCCATGGAGGAATGTTACTTATGTCTTGCTTCCTCTGTTTGCTCAGCTCCCCTTCCTATACAGCCAGAACCACCTGCCTAGGGATGACATCTCCACAGTAGTCTGGGCTCTCTGACATCAATTGTCAATCTAGAAAATGCCCCACAGATGTGTCCACAGTCTGACCTTACAGAGACAATTCCTCGATTGGGATTCTTTCTTTCTAGGTATGTCTAGGTTTGCATAGTTGACAAAAACTAACCAGAATGGTTTATTTATCTGTTCTCTCTTTGACTCTTTGTATTGTTTACATTGTGAAATGTTCACAGTGTTGCCAGGGGTATTCACACCCAAATCTTTTAGTAGATACAAGTTTTCATTCCTTTTTGGTAAATTGCTAAAGACTAAAATCACAGGGTCGCAAGGTAGATACATTTAAGAGTGTATGCCCTTTGTAAGAAGTTCATAAACAATTTTCCAAAGTCTCCATATTATCTTCTGCATAGGCCATCCCCAGGCGTAGAGTACAGTTGCTGGGCTTCCAGTATTTTAATCAATGGGAACCATTCTAGTAGGCATGTATCTACAGGCCACTGTTGTTTCAACTTGAATTACCTATTTATGTTGATATACTTACCAGTCACTTACATCTCTTCTTCATGAGAAGAATCTATTTAAATCCTTTCCTGTTTTGTCTTGTATTTAAAATAATGACTTGAAAAAGATTTTTTAATTGTTTTTATTGAGCTATACATTTTCTCCCCTCCCCTCCCTTCCTTCCCTCTTCCCTTCTACCCTCCTTTGTGGCTTCTATGTTCCCAATTTACTCAGGAGAACTTGTCTTTTTCACCTTCCTATGTAGATCCATGCATGCCTCTTTTAGGGTCCTCTCTGTTATCTAGTTTCTCTGGGGTTGTGGCCTGTAAGCTGGTGTTTCTTTGCCTTATGTCTAAAAGCCACTTATGAATGAATATATGCTATATTTGTCTTTCTGGGTCTGGGTTACCTCACTCAATATGGGTTTTTCTAGATCCATCTATTTGTCTGCAAATTTAAGATGTCATTATTTTTATTGCTGTGTAGTACTCCATCATGTAAATGTACCACATTTTCTTTATCCATTCTTCAGCTGAGGATCATGTAGGTTGTTTTCAGGTTCTGGCTATTACAACTAATGCTGCTATGAACATAGTAGAGCACATGTCTTTGTGATATGATTGAGCATCTTTTGGGTACATACCCCAAAGCAGTATTGCTTGATCCAAAAATGAAGCATATTCAACAAATAGTGCTGGCATAACTGGATATCAATTTGTAGAAGAATACAAATCGATCCATACCTATCACTAAGCCTAAAGCTCAAGTCCAAGTGGATCAAAGATCTCAACATAAAACCAACCACATTGAACCTCACAGAAAAGAAAGTGGGAAGTACACCTGAAGGCATTGGCACAGGAGACCACTTCCTAAATAAAACATTCTTGTAGCTACATTTTAACTTGTGTGTGTGTGTGTGTGTGTGTGCATGCCTACATCTCCTTCCCCCTTTTTCTGTGGATGTGCGAGCTTGTGCCGTGACATTCATGTGGAAATCAGAGGACAACTTGCAAGAGTTTGCACTCTCTTTCTAACAAGTGGTCCCTGGGGATTGAATTCAGGTCATCAAACTTGGCAGCAAGTACTTTCACCCCTTGAGCCATCTCCCGGCCCAAAAACCGACTTCTGAGAATTATTAGGTACATACTCATTTGTGTGAGTGTGTGTTTGTGTGTGCGTGTGTGTATCTTTTAATGAGATACAAATTCAGTATATTTATTTTTTTATGGTTTGTATCTTTTGTGCTCTGCCTAAGAAGTCAGTGCCTTTTCTCTGATCCTTATTCATTTACTTTCTTACTTAATTTTCTCTCCACCTCTCTATATCCCCCCTTCCCCTGACTTTCTCACTGATGGCTTTTAGCACTTTCATTTATGTTTGTCAAAATTAATCTTGAGAGGTTTTTTTTTTTGTGTGCCTATGATATGAGATTCAGATGAAAGTTCCTGCTTTTGATGGATGACTCCTGCAGACAAGCATTTACTTCTCCCCTGCACCCTGTAGAGGGAACAGACTGGTCACCAGCGGCTTCTGATGGCGGTGTGAAGCACAGGTGTTCTGGGCAACATCTGTCGGGGGAAGATGATTTCTCTGTCTCGTGGGAGTGTTTGAGAAGCGATAAGTAAGGAGCTGTCATAATGGGGTCGTGGGGGGCTCCCAGGGCAAGTTGCTGGAATTTCGGGGAGTTCCTTTCCTTCTGAGGTCAGAGAAAGCTCTTGGGAGGAGGAAGTTCTTGAGATGGGATTAGAAGAGTAAGAAGGATTGGTGCGCTAGATGTAGGAATGAGCTCAAATAAAAGTCACACTGTGTCTAGATCCCTAAGTAAGAGAAAAGGGGCTAGGTGAGAGGTGTGTGTGTGTGTGTGCGCGCGCGTGCATGTATGTGCACACCCACATGCACACTCACAGAGTGTGTATATTTTATACATAAATATACATATTTGTCTATATACATATCTACATATAAAATGTATACACACATATAATCTATGTCTATGTAGATATCCAATTGAAAACCAAGCCTTGCCTATATTCATGTAAACTTCATGTCAATGCCAGTGTCTACCTCGGTGTCTTTCTCTCTGTCCCTATCAGTGTCTGTGTTTGTAGTCATGTTTATGTTCATGTCAGTGTCTCTGCCCATGCTGATGTCTGTGCCTCCATTCATGTCCTTGACCATGTCTGTGTCAACATTCACATCTATGTCTGTGTCCATGACCCCACAAACCTTTAGCTTTAGGAGTAATTGACAGATTGATGCTTTCATAGCAAATAATGGTCTATGACATGTACTTAGAGAGAGGATTTGACAGAGATCAGTTCTTCCAGACTTCTAGCAGATTTGTTAGCCCTTTTCTTGTCTAAACTGGAGCCTCACTACTCAGCCTGGGTCAGGACATTAGAAACTACCCAGGCCATCCTGGTCACCATCCAGCATGGAGACAGCAGTCAGAGGGGACATTGGTTACTGGTAGATGTGGTGGAGACACATGGCTTGCTTTGTCTAGTTCTAGGACCCTAGTGCTCTCTGCTTAGGCCTTTCCCTCCCTTACAGCTGGAGATCCATCTATATGTCTATCTTTCTGAGCCTTTGCAACACCCCTCCATGCTTTACTGTTTGTGGGTCTTTTGGAATTAAAAGGCAGCAGAATATCAGTCCTTGCTTTTCTCCCTATACGGAATTGGAATTATCGAGGTGCCAAAGCCCATCTCTTCTCTCCTAATGGCTTAGGACTGTCTGAAGACAGGGGCCGTGATTTAGTGACTGACACCCCGACATCATCAACTGCCCACTTGAACCATTTTTTCAATTTTTTAAAGCATTCTGACCAGTTCCCCCTCCCCCCTCTCCCCCCAGTCCCTCCCTCCATCTCTCCTCTGCTGCCTGCCCCACCTACTTCTGCTCCTTCCCTGATGCTATTCTTAACACACAGAAGCCATACCTGCTGCTAAAGTTTCGTCTCTCTAGAGAGGCCTAATGTAGGCCCTGAGGGTTCAGACTCAGGTTCTCATGCTTGCACGGCAAATGCTCTTACCCACTGAGTCATCAACCCAGCCTTCTGGTTTTTCTATTTAAGAACGCATCTGCCTTCCCCCAAACCCTCTATCTGTACTCTGACAATTGCACAGAAATGAAGCAACCTTATGATAGAATAGTGTCTTGTGACTCAATTTGGTTCTGTCTCCACAAAATACCTGTAATATGAACCCTGCCAAAAGCTAGTGAGGGCAGCTGCCATGTCCAAACCTGTTCTGGGCATTACACTTGCAGGGAAGGGGGAGCTGGTTGTGTATTTGTTTCCACGAGTCTAATAGGGGTGGGTGTCCCAGAGAGATGGAGGACAAAGTTTGTTGGTTTGAGCCTTTGGGGTGCAACAAGGGTGGAGTCTTCTGGCTTGTCTCTTGGGTTTTCCTTCACATACTCCTAAGTTTCCAGTGTGTGTATCCCAAGAGACCCTTGAGCATGACTCTTTGGCTCCATCACTGGCAGCAACTGCTGCCAATTCAGCCGGAACTGTAGCCGTGAGAGTCTCCACAAGCCATCGTGCCCTGGAGGGGAAGACCCATGCGAGCACACTGTTCTTCTGGGAGCCTGAGTGTCCCTTGGAACCAAAGCCTCTCTGTTTGTTTTCTTAGAGCCTTAGTGATGGGTTTCTGCTGGCTTGCAGGGAGGCTATGTGTTCTGTAGAGGAGGCAATGAGTAGCTGTTTTTTTAATCCAAATTTGGAGAAGTTTCCATGGCCCCAAGCTCTCCTTGGGGCACAGAGGAAGCCCAGCTCCTATCTATTGCTGGAGACTCAGCTCTGGGAAGGACTCGTGACAACAGAGAGAGCTCTTAGCTTGCAGTCTGGTTTCTCTGGAGCTGGTTTCTACCACAGCCATGACTAGCTCTCTTAACATCAGACTGGATCATCCCTGTTGTGTGCCCTTGCTCCCCAGTGACTTTTCATAATTCAAACTTCAATCCTGGAGCTTATGTTGCTTCTCCTAGAAATTTCTCCTTGATTATCTCTGCCTAATTTAGTTTAATTTAATAATCATATCAAGCCTTTCTTGTGCACCAGGTCTGGTTTTCTCCCTAGCCTTGCCTCTAGTCATGGCTTCTGTTTGTTTCCACAGCTGGCCACTTCTTTTCTGTGAAGGGTTTGTATTATCTCTCCAAGGTGGCTGGGGCTTGTGGGGAGGGTACCATACTTATACTGTCTGGATTCCTTGGGCCCTTAGCACTCACCCAATGGGAGCTCAGAGAATGGTTGCAAGAACCACTCTCTCTATAAGAGTTTCTTGTGCCTTTAGGCAGAAGCACTCACAACTCTGTGTCCCCAGCATTCTCTGTGTGGATGTCTTTCTCCATACATGCCCATGATGGAACACTTGTTTGTTTATAGATTTCTCTCCTTTTAGCCACTAAGGAGGCAGCTGCGGATAGGGGCTATGTTCCAGTCACCGCAGTACCCATTCCCAAAGAACTGATCGTTTGAACCATGCTCTGCTGGTAAAGGAGCTACTGATGTGCTATATCAGCAGGGGTTTTTTTTAGGCTGACACATCATTCTGAGTCCAGCTAACAGTGTTACCAGATAGATGCCGCTGGTGTGACAGGAAGAAATTGCAGGATTTTCTCTGCTGCCTTTGTGGCCCAGTCACACTGTGCTCCTCGTGGGAAGCACCGGGGAGTTGTTCTGGGTGGAATGGGAACAAGTGTGTCCACTGAGAGCTGCCTCAGAGGTCTTCCAAATGATGGTGTCTGGGTTGATTAGACGTGGAACACTGACTTAGGAGATAGATGTGCAGGTAACCAGTTTGGCATATTGTGGGAGCCCACGGGTATGGATTCCTTCCACCTTGACTAAAGGTCAGAGAGGTCAGGGCTATCCTTGCTCCTTCAAGGTTATGACAGGAGGTTTGACATAAGGTGTGGCTACCTATAGGATGTTTTGACCTAGGGTGTGGTTACCTGATGCTTTGGATATTAATAAGGTGATTTCTTTTTTCCTTTTATCATGGTAAAAAAGTCTTTTGTCTTCCCCCTCCTCTCTGGATTGGAGTATATAAAGCCTATGAAAAATAAACACAGGCGGATTCAGTATTTATTGGGTTGCCCTCCCGGCTCTACCCTGTGTCTCTGTCTTTTCCTTTGTACCTCTGTCTTTGCTACCTGCCTTTTCTTAATCCTCATGCTTCCTTTTGGGCACGGGTGAATAAGCTGAGTAGGACCCAGCTGATGTGGTCGGCCAGATGTGGGAAATGGCAGTATATAGCACACAGTAGGTGCTTCATGAATGTGGGTTCATCTTGAGGAAATCTAATAACAGCACGTAGGCCTGGTCACTTATGGGTTATGTCTTAGAGTGGAGGCATGCCATGAAGCCTGTTCAGAAGCATAGTAGTCGGCACAGTCCACAGAAGGATAATTACGTCTCCATTCCCCCCCCATCCCTGGGATTTGAAAGAATAACACCACTTATTAATGTTTGAATCTAAAATGTCCCCCCAAAGCCCACTTAGTAAAGGGTCAGGCCCCAAAACATATCTATTAAGAGGAGGTAGAAGTTTTAAAGGACAGAGGTTAGTGAGAGATTTTATATCCTTAGGAGTACTTCCTTTGAAGGGGATATTAGGGTCTTGCCCATTTCTCTCCCATGCACCTTTGCTTTGAAATGAATGGTTCTGCCACCTACTCGGACCATGAAGCACTGCCTTGCCACAGGTCCCAAAGCAACAGGGGCAACTGACCACTGATAGAAGCCTGCAGAACAGTGAGCCTTTCATCTTTTAAAGTCGATGATTTCAGGCATTTTGTTAGAGTAATGGAGTGTGTATGGACAAATTCCCTGTCCAAGCCATATGCTCCCAGTCCTTAGCTGCGTTGTTCTAAGTTCTATACCCAGTGCTTGGGTCTTTGGTGGAAGCTGTCACACTTGTGGATAGTAGGCATGGGACTTTCCAGGATGAAGACCACAGAGGTGGATTAGGGCTATCTGGGACACATTTTGAAAGCTTCCCTTTCAACATTCCATCTGAGTTGGGAATCCCCAGCACAGTCCACTTGAGAGAGGCCTGGATGGAGATGGGAGGTGGGCTACGTATAGGGGAAGGAAGTAACCACTTTCAACCTCTAGGCAAATGTAACCTCGGGTGACCCTGAAGACCTTTTGGCTTCTGCTTGCAGCAGAGTTAAGTGGCCTGGAGGGCCCCATCCACGTGGCTAACAAGGAGTTTCCTAATGTTTAATGTGCTCTTGACCCCTGCCCAGCTGTGGTCTACTCCCCAGATCCCTGAGTTTGTTCTGGGCCTCCTTAGAAGATGCCTCCCATCAGCTTTCCAGAAGCTCCCCCAGCATTTGAAATGAAAAGTGAAGTAAGTTGATCTCTGCTGTAGCGCAGGGCCCAGTCAAGCTGAGCTGACACACAGTGGGACCGGTGCTGCCAGGATTCCCAGGAGGGGAGAGCTCAGGGCTGGGGCATGGAATCTGGTGGAAGATTGTTATTGCAATGTGTGTGTAGTTGAATGACATCATCCGATTGGGAGCGGGATTTTTTTTTGTCAGTCTTTTAACACAAGTTTCTGTTTTTCAGACCTTAAGACTGCAGGTCATTTTTTACATTTGCTATTGAGAGCAGATGTGAGTGATCCCTATCGGGTTCTACTGAAAAATGATGGGGTTGCAGAGGGTCAAATACAGCATGCCTTTCAATCTCTGTTATTATTTCCTCCACTCAGTGGCCTCAGCAGGAAGCCGATGCTTGGTAATGGTGGCCTTCAAAAGATTCTCAAGCTTGCTAGGCCCAGGCCCTGGCCATCTCTGATTTTCACACTAGAAACCACTTCTAGGCTCAGCAGCATAACAATGGATCCCTGGCTGAGAAGTAGGAAGACTCAAGCCTTCACTTCAGGACTTGTGTGATGGTAGTGTGGGCAGAATGGTTTGTGCTCTTGAATTTGGACGGGCCTGGGTGTGGAACTGTATCTTTGGGAATGATGTGTACCCCTCCAGTGATTTGGGGGGAGAGTCAGAGAACTGCCATCATTGGAGAGGATGATCACTTTGCCCTTACCATGGCACCTGGTAGGTTGAGCTGGTAGGAAGGGTGGATTTGGGGTCTTCTATAGGAACACTGTGAAGAGTGTTCTCTGCTCACATCCATCATTGGTCTCATGTGACAACTGTTCAGGAAAGCTCTATAGTCATAGGCTACATGTACAGAAAAATTTCCAGCTCAGACTTAGACTCTTTTTTTTTTTTTTTTTTTTTTTTGGTGAACTCAGATTCCCTGATTTTTGCAAGTTTTGCAGAAAAAAGGTGGGGCTCTTAGAGCTGCTGCAGTCTAAGATCCCACTCGGTGTTTGTGTTTGTGCTGAACCCTGGGAGAAGTGGAGCCCAAGACTTGGATGCAGCATCAGTGGGGAGATAGGACAGAAGATGACCCCCAGAGAGGCTACAGTTTCCACACAGAGAGATCACCCTTGTCTCTGAGAACACAGCAGTCCTGTTTGATGTGACAGTGAACAGGAACTGTTCCCTTCACTGGGCTACAGCTGGGGGACCCGTGGAAGTCTATGTATGGTCTTTAGATTCAGACAAGTCTCATCTCTCTAATCAGTCTTTAGTGGAATCAAATTCTACCTATCAGTACCTTTGTTTTAACTTGAGAATTAATGCATTCACTTATCATCCTATATATTGAATAACCATTGACCATCTATTCATCTGATTGATTGGTTCAACCATCCATCATCCACCTGTCCTCCAATCAGTTCAACAATTCTGCCATGCATGCATGCATGCATGCATCCATCCTCCATCCATCATCCATCCATCTACTCATGTATTTATCCATGCATCCATTCATGCAATTATGCATCTATCTATGCAACTATGTATCCATCTATGCATCCATCCATCCAACCAATCTTTGTGGAACAATAGAGCATCTTTTCCTAATATCTTATCTTTTTAGATATAAAGATGGACAAGCCAGTCCGCGTCTTGAATTCATAGAAGACTTACTGAGGAGGGCAAGTGTGTGATGTGGACAAAAGGTGGATGGGAATGGAGTGCCACACTAAGGCAGGCATGGCATGGGGATGTGAGGCTGAAAGGAGACATGTGAAAGGTGAGGTCCACAGGAGATGCCAAAATAAAGATCCAGTGTTCAAGAGCACCACTGTGGCCTCTGGGCTCTGGCTGCCTCACTCCCGGTTGTATTGACAGGGTAAATCTGGATCTTGTGTTCAGTTGGAGAGGACAAGTGTTGAGGTGTGTATATGTGTGTACATCGCCTATTATAATCTTAAGAAGCACTTAAAAATGTGAGTATTTGGAGAAGAGTTATGAAATCTCATTAAAGGAGGCTGAATTAGTTGGTGCATTTACTTAAAAAATATGTATATATACTATATATGTACACACATATTATATATTTCTTTATACAAAATATTATGCACATATATTTATATATAAATACATATATATTCATCTAAATATAACTATTCTTTTCATGACATGTACATGCTTTCCCAAATATATATTCTCGGGAACTTGGTGCACAGTGGTTGTTCAAAAGCCTTGCTGGCTCAGTGAGGCTGCCACCACAGGGACCCTCACTGAGACTTTGGGAATCTCTGCATTGATGGGGAAAAGGAAGCCCTGGAATTGTATTTCCCCAGAGCTTGGCCTGCTGCAGTGAGTATGGCAGATAGCTCCCCTCCCCTCTGAATCTTTTGTCTCTATATCTAAAATTGGGGCAGTTGGAGTCATTTCCAGCTTAAGCCAGAACTGCTTGGCTTCCTCGTCATTTGGTTTTCTTGCTCTGTGGGGCGGAGCCAGGGATGAGAGAAATGTCTAGGCAGGGGAAGTGCTTCATGAGACTGTAAGACCCAGCCCACCATGCTTATCCTGGGGGTAGAACAGGCAGCACGGGGAGTCCCAGAGGGCTAGATATCTTGGCAGAAAGTAGGTTCTTCATTTTCCAGGGAGAATCCTCCTCAGAGTCTTCAGGTTGGCCTCACTTTAAAGGGGAACTAGAAGCTTTTAGGGCAAAGATCTGAGCAGGGGATGGCCAAGGGGACCCCTTCCTTGGCCTCATGGGAAATTTGGCAAGCAGCATTAATAAAGGCATCTCTTTCTGTCATCGATGTCAAATACCAGGTGAGGGTTGGCTAATGGCTGGAGTAGTTGGAACCAGTTAATCTTCCGAGTCCATATTTTTTACTGGCACCGCGGGAGCCGTCCTGGGTTTTTATTTCCAGCAGTGGGGTATCAGGGCCTGCCTCCTATGGCATATCCAGAGAATAATTCTCCTTCCCTTTGATGTTCTTTGGACATCTTGAGACACTTAGGGGTACACTCTCAGGGACGGTTGGAGGGCTGGCTTGTACGGCCCTCATTATGCTATTAAAACAGATCCAGTGGCACAAGACTGAGTCTCTCATCAGCAGAGATTGTACTTGCTGAGGGGAGTTCAGATTCCATCAGTACCCCTTGCCCTAACTTCTTGAACCAAGGACTATAGTTTATGGCCATTCAGGCAGGGGTCAGCCATTTTCCTGCCTATATAACTGTATAGTTGTAGGTTAACATTGAATCGCCTTTCTTGACATTTGGAAAATCATATCTTGAAGAGATGTGGCTGAGATGGGAAAAAAACAAAGACAAATCCACTGTTTGTTCATAACCTTGGAGTCCATTTTAAAAGCTCCATTCTTTCTTTGGGATGCTCGTGGCAGTCATCTTTCATGGCATTTCCTCTCCCCGTCTTTATCTGTGGAGGCAGCAAGCAGCAAGAACCAGGCTTGGTTATTTTCCTAAGAGAACGGTTCAAGAATGTTATTCCTTTGCTCAAAGGGCTTGATGGCTCCTTACACTGCCTCTAAAAGTATGTGCTGGGAGCGCTTCCGTCTAGCAGCCTTGCTGTGGTCTTTTTAACCCCACATCTCTATTCAGCTTCTCTCGTTTCCTAGTATCTCTCCTTTGCCATCACTGGCTATCACCAAGCTCATGTCCTCAGCCCCAAAATGAGTCTTATCTGTTTTTAAAGTGGCCTCTTTTCTTTAGTTTTTATTGTTTTACAGACACGCACACTATAAATTTTTAGTGCAACGTGCTGACTTTACTTAATGATGTGCATATGTGTTTACATCTGACCACTTCTGATTGTTTCGCCGATTAGGGGATCTGTCCCTTGAGTATACTGATTCTTTTTTTTTAAATTGTTTTTATTGAGCTATACATTTTTTCCTACATCCCTCCTTTCCTCTCCTCTCCCCTTCTATCCTCTTCCATGAGCCCCATGCTCCCAATTTACTCAGGAGATCTTGTCTTTTTCATCTTTCTATATAGATCCATCCTTAGGGTCCTCTTTGTTGTCTAGTTTTTCTGGAATTGTGGATTGTAGGCTTGTTTTTCTTTGCTTCATGTCTAAAAGTCACTTATGAGTGAAAACTTATTATATTTGTCACTCTGGGTCTGAGTTACTTCACTCAATATATTTCTAGATCCATCCGTTTGCCTGAAAATTTCAAGATGTCATTATTATTATTTTTTACCGCTGAGTAGTACTCCACTGAGTTAATGCACCACAGTTTCTTTATCCATTCTTCAGTTGAGGGGCAGCTAGGTTGCTTCCAAGTTCTGGCTATTACAAATAATGCTGTTATGAACTTAGTTGAACATATGTCCTTGTGGTATGGTTGAGCATCTTTTGGTTATATACCCAACACTGGTATTGCTGAATCTTGAGGTAGATTGTTTCCTAATTTTCTGAAAAATTGCCACACTGATTTCCAAAGCGACTGTGCAAGTTTGCACTCCCACCAGCAATGGAGGAGTGTTCCCTTTACCCCACATCCCCTCCAGCTTAAGCTGTCATCATTGTTTTTGATCTTAGCCATTCTGACAGGTGTAAGAGTTTTTGATTTGCATTTCTCTGATGAGTATTCCCTTAAGTGTCTTTCAGCCCTTTGAAATTCCCCTGTTGAGAGTTCTCTGTTTAGGTCTGTACCCCATTTTTTAAATTGGATTAGTTGTTCTTTTGATGTCAAGTTTCTTGAGTTCTTTGTATATTTTGGAGATCAGTCCTCTGTCTGATGTGGTGTTGGGGAAGATCTTTTCCCACTCTGTGAGCAGACTGATTCTTTATCTAGTGGTGGGGCCCTGTGAGGTTTTCCCTGTCCTTGTGAGAAGGTCAGTTGGTGTTGCCATTTTCAGGTCTTGTTTAGGCAGACAGTGTTGGGACTTTATGGGTTCACCTTCCCTGTCATATACTGAAGACACTACAGCATAGGAGAGGTGGGCCACCTGATCCTCCAGTACTCACAGTTTCCCCACCCCATCTTCTGTGGTGTTTCCTGAAGAGATGTCATTTGGGTTTGGCCATTCCATGATCTAACAAGGCTTCTCTGATTGCCTCAGTACCAAGTGCTTCCTCTTTGCTATCCTCAGTGTCATGCTGACATGACAGTGACAAGAAGTTTAGTAGGAAGGGTCACCTGGACCTGGATTTGAGGCTTGACACCATTGGAATTTAGCTGTGTGACTTTGGGAGATTTGCTCAGACTCCCTTGGGTCTCTCACTCCTTGCTCAGACAATGGGGTATGCATTACATGTCGCAAGTAGGGTCAAAGAAATCTGTCCAACCTCTGACATTTGAAAGGTGAGTCAAGAACGTGACTTTCTTTCCTACCTCATGCTACTTTCTATATTCTTGATCCTGGAGAAGTTAAATAAGAAGGTGAACCCAAAGAAAAACATATAGTCATCCTCCTGGATATTGTAAGTAGACAAGATTGCCGGGCAAAACCTGGGAACTGGGGGTGGGGTGGGATGAGGGAAAGGGGAGATGGGGAGAGAAAAGTGAGAAGGGGAGAATGGGAAGAACTTGGGGGAATGGGATGGTTGGGATAAGGGAAGGGTAGATATGGGAGCAGGGAGGTATATATCTTAATTAAGGGAGCCAATTTTAGAGTTGGCAAGAGATTTGACCCTAGAGGGGTTCCCAGGTGTCCAGGGAGATGTCCCCAGCTAGTTCCTTGGGCAGTTGAGGAGAGGGAGCCTGAAATGGCCCTACCCTATAGTCATACTGATGAATATTTTGCATATCATCATAGAATCTTCATCTGGTGATCAAAGGATAGAGACAGAGACCCACTTTGGAGCACCAGACTCTGCTTCCATGGTCCCAATGAGGAGCAGAAGGAGGGAGAACATGAGCAAGGAAGTCAGGACCACGAGGGGTGCACCCACACACTCAGACAATGGGGCTGATCTATTGGGAGCTCACCAAGGCCAGCTGGACTGGGTCTAAAAAAGCATGGGATAAAACTGGACTCTCTGAACATGGCAGACAATGAGGGCTGATGAGAAGCCAAGGACAATGGCACTGGGTTTTGATCCTACTGCATGTACTGACTTTGTGGGAGCCTAGGCTGTTTGGGTGCTCACCTTCCTAGACCTGGATGGAGGGAGGAGGACCTTGGACTTCCCACAGGGCAGGGAACCCTGACTGCTCTTTGGGCTGAAGAGAGAGGGGGAGGGAAGCGGGGGAGGGAGAGGGAAATGGAAGGCAGAAGCAGGGAGGAGGCAGAAATTTTTAATAATAATAAAAAAACATAAAAAAGCTGTTTGTGTATGCGAACTTGCTATATCTCTGTCCATGGGACCCAAAGCTTTTGGAGGGTGGAGCTCATATACCATGGTACTTTACACAGGATGGGACACCTCGCTGTTCCTCTGTGCAGATGATGGGCTAAGAAGATGGAAGCCTGGGAGTCCTTTACACCACAGCTGTGATCATAAAGACTAATCTGATGCCATTCAGGACTGTGTCAGAGGCAGGATTAACTTGGCTGCTCTTTCCTGGATGGCAGGAAGAGACAGTGGAGCATCATAGGAGTATGATTAGCATTAAAGCTGGCTCTAAAGCTTGTATCACCATGGAGACTCAGACAGGACTCCCATCACTGATGAGTTTAACTGGAAGTCTCTTGTGGTGGTTTGAATAGGCATGGCCCCTGTAGATTCATATGTTTGAATGCTTGGTCATAGGGAGTGGCATTATTTGGAAGAGTGGCCTGTTGGAGTGGTTGGGTCACTGGGGGTGGGCTTTGAGATCTCAGAAATTCAAGTCTTGGCAGTGTATCTCAGTCTTCCTTCCTGATGCCTGCTGATCCAGAGGTAGAACTCTCAGATTCCTCTCCAACACTGTATCTGCCCTCATACTGCCATGTTTCCCACTGTAACAATAATGGACCAAAATCTCTGGACTGAAAGCCAGCCCCAATTAAATGTTTTCCTTTATAAGATTTGCCATAGTCATGGTCATAGTCGTGCAGCAAAAGAACATCTACTAAGAGACCTCCTGACTAGTCTAAGAGCCGTTCTGCCACTCCCAATTCCAGGAACCTTCAAGGGAGTCTTAGACTTCTTTGCAGAGACAGAACTAAGGGCATTTGTTGAGGTGAGGGAAGATGACACTAACGGCAGGAGGGTATGAGGTGACCTCAGCACCATGGGAGGTAGCTGGGTTGAGGTACAGGGTGGACACTAGAGACAACAATTGGAGGCTGGAAGTGCTAGGTGCCAGTCTACCCTGGTGATATGTATCTTGTCTTCAATGCCTGACAGCCTGGGGTGGTCCCTCACCAGGGCTCTGTTGGAAGGACTTGCTGCCCCATAGATCGTTCACCCAAGGAATCTCACTCTCATAGCCTGCTCTCAGGTTTTTCTCATATGCCATCATCTGCTCTGGTCTGATACCCTCTGCAGTCATCATCTGCTCTGGTCTGATACCCTCTGCAGCCATCATCTGCTCTGGTCTGATACCCTCTGCAGTCATCATCTGCTCTGGTCTGATACCCTCTGCAGTCAACTGGGTCTCACAGGTAGGTTGCCTGCCTTAGCTATCCTCTCTGTCACAGAATGACAGTTGTGGAGAATTGACTGTGTCTCTGTCATGGTTGTTACAGAATAATCTTTTCATACACTGTGAAGATGTGTCTTTGCCAAAGAGCCTTCTGATTGGTCTAATAAGACAGCTGACTGGCTGGTAGCTAGGTAGGAGGTGGGAGAGCCAGACACAGAGGATGCTTGGAAGAAGAAAGGCAGAGTCTCAGGAGTTGCCAGCAGACACAGAGGGACGCTAGATGAATGTGCCATATTGAAAAAAGGTACCACCACATGGCAAAGAGTAGATAAGGAATATGGGTTAATTTAAAATGTGAGAGCTAGTTAGTAATAAGCCTGAGCTATTGGTTGAGCATTTATAATTAATAATAAGTCTCTGAGTGGTTATTTGGGAGTGGCTGCCAGGACACAGAAGTCTGCTTATACACAGTCTCTTGCTGATTCACTGGACTCCTTTCTGTTTACTCTTGAGAATAAGTGTTGGCGACAGGCAGTGTTTTGAAACAAAGGTGGCTGACAGTGACAGGTTTGTCTTGGGTCATGCAAGCTGCCATGGGAGGAATCTCTATAAATCTGCTATAAAAACTATTACAACTATAGCCACTTTAACTCCCATTATAGCAACTACCATAATTCCTACCCATAATTTCTATGACTGCCATTACTATGAGTGCTTCAAGTACTAAGTAGACAACAGCTAACACAGTTGCTACTCAGGCTATTGCTACAACTGTTTCTATGACAACAATTACAGCATTACTGCTACCACATGCAATGACTGCAGCTGCAGTCACTTCCCTCCGGTTTGGCCCCCACATTTTGTAGTCAAGGGTCTGTCACTCATTCTTTCTGCCAGTGTGACGTGGTTGGGAACATAGGCTCCGGAGAAGTGTTGTCTCTACATCTTGACTCTGTCGGTGTCTAGGGATGTAACATTGGGCAGGTCACTTACTATTTCCATGCTTCACTTTCCTAACTTGTAAAATGTTGGAACGATTTCACGAGCTACTCTGCAGAAATGACTGGCACCCCGCAGGCTGGTACAGGAGAGTCACTCTGACTTACCTTCCTTCCCTGGTGCCATCTTGCCTTACTTTCCCCTCATTTTCCACTTCAGGAGAAGGTTCCTGACGTGAAACAGAAGCTCTGGGTTTTTCTTTTAATAACATGCTTGGATTTAAAGAAGGACAGAGCCATTGTCTCTGTCATTTGTTGCGTGTTTTGGAAGTTGCTTGATTGCACTTACTGCTTAAATAACATTATTTCCCTTCTTGGATCTTTGATGGGGTCGAAGACTAGATAATTGTAGTTACTTTCCTCTCATGATTTGGCCAAGTTATTTATCTTACAAGACTTAAATTAGTTAGGATAAACTAATTATTGAATATATTTGTTCTTATTGTATATAATTTTGTATTACACTTAAAACTCTTTTATTTAAACAAAAAGGGGAGGGAGGAGCTGTAGGAAATCTTCCAGCTTGTGGTTTCCTGCCTACTGGGGCATGGCCTCTTAGACCACATATGCTGATGCCAAGCCTGCATCAGCCCCTTTTTTCCTTCTTTCCGCCAGCTGCTCGTTCGGATTGTTGGATTGCTGGATTCGATCTCTGTGCACTGTTCAAGCAGAATTCTGCTTTGCGAGTTTACCCTAAACAAATAACTACCTATTTCTCAATTCTGACTGGTGTGGGATTTCTTAAGCGTCCATCCATCACTCATCACTCAGGAGTGGAAGGAAGGCAAGAGGTCTGTGAGAGCACAGAAGGATGAGGACCGGAACCTTTCATAAACCACCTTCATGGTTGGACATCTTGAAGAGTTCAGAGCCTTTTCTGGGAAGCTCTGGGACAAGAGTGTTAGAGTCATCATAAGGGATCTCTCGAAGTGACACTTGGTTCTTCAGGAGAGTGGGGAGAGGCAGCAGTGGGAAGATTTGGGAGATGGGGATCCAGCTTGCCTTTGTGCAGGAGAGAGAGGGGAGGAACAAGCTCATGCCTTATGCAGGACTTAGCAAGGACCATCCTCCTGAAAACCATCTCTCTCATAGTATGTCCTTTGTGTCACTCACTGTTGTGAGCGATTCAAGGGCTCTGATCTTAGTCAGAGTGGGTCCAACCACCTACCTCTCCCACTCCAGCATGTGACAGGGAGTGTATTTGATCCTCAGCTTCCTTATCTATAACATGGGTAGACTAGCCTACACTTCTTGGGGGTTCCTAAAGACTAAATTGTATGCTATTTGTAAAGGTGTCACGCACAGCTGATCATAAGTGGAGGCATATTTTTCTCTGATGCGGTTCTCTAGGGGTGGTCCTCAAGCCCAGCATCACACAGGAACTTGTTAAACATGAACATATTTGGGCTTCACCTATGGGAGCTACTGATTTTGATTTTACTGGATGTAAAATCTGGGTGGGGCAGGTGTCTGCTCGCCCAAGCCTTCCCAGGTCTTTAGATGCATACTCTCAGCTGAGACTCACTAATAGAACCCAGGCCCAGCCAATGCAGAAACAACCGTGTGATTGCTTTGCCCAATGCCTGGGATATGGTAGGTGCTGAGTACCTGGGCTGTCCTTCGTCCCTGCTACCTGGGCAAGGCAAGGCCCAGTGGCTTCCCTGAAGTGGTTAATGCTACTGCAGACTTCCTGGAGGTGAAAGGGCCCTGTTCCCCTTGAGGATAGACACATTATAATGGCTTCGTTTGATTAAAAGGGGATGTTGATCATTAGTTATGACCCAAATTTCTTCTCGTCCGGGCAATCACTCAAACTGTTCCCAGATGCGCAGGAGAGCTGTCGGGTACCTGCGAATACAACATCCCTTTATAACAAGGATGCCCATGCTAATGGAGAATTTCAGACACTGGTTGGGGACCTCCCCACCCCCTTTGGCCTGCTCTGGGTTTGATGGAGTGAATGATTGAAGGGAAACATATGCATTCCAGATTGGCGCTGGGTTTGGAGAGGCAGCCTGCTTCCACAGGCTGCCAAAGGGCGGTGGGGGAGCGGCTTAACAATTTGTTGGTCCCGTGGGGCTAGTTATTGACTTTTAGAGGCAGGTAGCCCGCCCCAATTTTAGTTAGCACAGTTGTTCGTTACTGCATAATTAACAGGAAAGGAGGAGATCTTGGTGGGGAACAAGGGGAAGGGAAGGCCAAATGCAAATATCTTGAATATTTTTGTTGAAGGAGCCCAGGGCAACAGTGGCCAAGGTCAAATGTTCAGCTCTTGGAAACAGTGGGCAGGCTCAGAGGCCACTGGAAGGGGGACACAGGCAAGAAGGATTCAAAGGTCCAGACTTAGTGGAATTTAGATGATTCTGAAGATTACTAGCCAAGCCGCTCTAAGATGAATTTAGTTTGGGAAACAATGACCTTTGCTCACAGCGCTTAGGTTCTAGGTGAGGAATCTGTATCTGCCAATGAATGGTGGGACCTCCCAGTCATGTGATGAGAGTTAAGGATAGCTTCCTGACACGGGGGTGAGGATGAAGAACCATAAACTTTGGTTAGCTTAGCCTTGGAAGTGAACCTGGACTATAGTCAGGACATGGGTAGAGTTGAGGATTTAGGGGCTTGCGTCTGGGTGAGGTGGGAACTGGAGGTTGGCTGCAGGGAACCTAAGCTACCCTCAAGGCTGCGACTGCCATTGTATTTCTGCACCAGGAGCTCATGTGCCCAATGCCTGCTGTGATGGCTACGGCCAAAGTGGTGCCAGACTGCTGAATTTGGTGACAGCATGACGTTTGCCTGGCTTCTGAGGAAGGAATGGTGGAGAAGGGTCAGCAGGTGCTGGAGGGGGATGGGAGCCAGATGGACAGACAGTACAGGGCAGAGGAAGGGATAACTTTGTAAGCTTGTTTTCTGGTAATACCAGGAAAGTCTCGGCCTAGTTATTTGGATGTGAAGCTCTGTCCCAAGCCATGAGCCCTGGTTTTTAACCCAGCCTTATGTTTGGCAATGACCATGGACACTATCTTGCTGTGCTGGTTGTCAGGCCCATCCATAGTATTACAGACAGGCATGAATAAATGCTCAGCAGAGCTCCCATAGCACAGGAAGTAGAATTGTTATGCGCTTTCTCCTTATCTCAATGCTTTCTCCTCCCTTGGCTCTGCAGATGGGACTGGTATTTAGGAAGAAGACATCAGGCAGGACTGTGGCTAGGACCCTGCAGTTTTTGTTTGCCAGGTCACTGGCTTCCTGGGAAAAACCTCCAGGGAGGAGGAGTCCTTTAAAACGTCTGCAATTAGGGCTGATGTAAACTTCTGGATGGGTTTTTCCCTTCCCAAGCACACTTCTGTAATCAATTCTGGAATGGAGGTGGGAGCCTGGGGGACAGTTGGGTTTCTGCCTATTGCTGTTATGATAGATTGCCACACGATAACTGGAAATCATGCAAATTTATTCTCTCATAGTTTTGGAGGTCAGAAGTCCAAATTGGTCTCATTGGGTGGACATGAAAGTACCAACAGATTACATTCCTTTCAGAGACATCTTAGCTTCACTAGCCTTCAGAGGCCACTGAGATTCACTGTCTCAGTATCTCTTCAATGGAGGGATGTACCCTTCTCACATTGCATTTTTCTGACATTGACTCTCTTGCCTTGTCTTCCACATTTAATGACTCTGGGGACGATGTGGGGGCCATACTAAGGATACCCTTGCTCTATTTTAAGGGAAGCTGGTTAGCTATCTCAGTTCCTTCTGTCACCTTAGTTTCCCTTGGCATCTAATGTCATATAGCCACAGGTTCCAGGCTTCTTTGGGAAGCCCTTGTCCTTCCAACCACAGTTGTTAGCTTGCAAAGAGCCCAGACTGCTACCAGCTGTGGTAACAGTGGCTTCGTTCCTGAAGGTGGGTTCCTGGATACCCGAGGTACTCTTATCTCTCTTTAATATTCCTGGTGCTCTTGCCAAGGTGTCCCTTCCCTAGCTCATGGCTGTTTTCTCACACTGTGGAAATTCTCTTGTTCTTTGTGGCCACTCACAGCTGTTGGCGCCTGGAAATCCAGTTTCCTCTGGAAGAAGGAGTCATTTTCTTTAGCCATTACCTTTTCTTTGCATGGTGTGAGTGTGTGTGTGTGTGTGTGTGTGTGTGTGTGTGCGCACACTCATGCATGCATGCACAAGCATGGCGTGTTAGCAGAAAGGCCCAAACTGTAAGTTAAGCTTCTTTATTTCACAAAGAAGGACTCTTACATTAGACTCCTCGGAGTCTGTTAGCTCTTCTACTGCATGAAAGTTTAACCCCCTCGAGATGTCAGTGAGTTCCAAGGCTATGACATCCTCACTAGAGGTTTCTTCCCAGTTCCTTTTTGTCTAAGAGATGCTGTGGAAAGCTTCCCAAACTTTGGACTTCTCTTTGCGCCGAGTTTCTTTTCTAGTCTGTTTGTTCAGTAAGAAAACCGTCTTCAGTGTTTGTTTATGTGTTCTTGTGTATGGCTCAGTTTTCAGCACTGCCATCGCAATGTAGGAGAGTCAGTGGGCTGTCTAGTCATCTGTCTTTCTTTTCACCTCATAAAAGTATCAGGCATTCCCATCATGTTGGTGGCTGCTTTTTTTCTCTCTTTACCCAAGAGCCTCTACTTTGGAGCAACGTGGTATTCTAAGGGATGAATGCTAACTTCCAGGTAGAGCTACCAGGGCAGTGACCATGACAACTTTGCCATCTCGTAAAGGCTAGGACACTTGCCAGTTGCCTTTTCATGTGCTTGGTGGGGGAGGGGGACTTCCCAATTTCTCCAACGAGTGCACGGCTGTGAGTGGAATCCCATTTTATACTGCTAAATTAACTCCTGTTAAAATCATTTTTTGGCCTGAAATTTATTTACTTTTAAGTTTTTGAGTATTGCATATGTGAGTACTGATTTTTTGAAAATTCTATGTATTTATATCACTTCCACTTTTCCCTCCTCCCCAACCAACTCCTCCGGTGTGTTGTCGCTGCTGTTTTCCTTCTCAAATTCATGCTTTCTTCTTGAATTACTTAATTTCCTGATGTCAATCGCTTTGGATGTCCACAAAACACATGAGGGTTTCCATAGCATACAGATAGCAATGCTCTTGGAAAGGGACACACAGACTGATCGAGGGAGAGAAAAATAACCCCAGTTCTGACACTGGGTGACTCAGTTTTCCTGGCTTCCCAGCAACTAATCTGCTGCAAAAAGAAATGTCTTTGATGAGGGAGAGGAGCTATACCTGTTTGTAGACATAAGGGTAAATATTTGGGATGCAGTTAGAAATTATACTGGTTTAATAATGTGTTTAATAATTTAATAATGATCTATCTGTCATCTATCTATCTACCTGCCTGCCAGTCTCACCCAATAGTAATACAATGTAATCCACATATGTAATTTAGAGTTTTACAGCAGTCACATAAAAAGGAAGAAAAGAAGGCCAGGATTATAGCTCAGTGGTAGAGTGCTTTCCCAGCATGTGTGAGCGTCAGCACTGGGAAGAAAAGAAAATGCACCACATTGAATTAATTTTAGGATATAGTTTATTAGACTCAGGTATATTCAATATTATCACATTGATATGTAATCCATATAGAAACATTAATGAAACACTTTACTCAGCCTGTTAAAGCCCATGTGTATCTGACACTTAGAACAGATTTCTGTGTTTCTATGCAGATGCTGAATTTTTCATAGGCAGACTTGATCTGTATTTAGAGTTCGTAAAATTGAGTGTTGAAAAAACAGATTCACACATCGAAATTGTTCCAGCCATACTTAGATGTTTTCCAATAACTTGCCTTGAGGGGGAGTTTTTAATTTTAAAGTCATTGAAATGGAATAAATAGGAAAAGTTCACTTCCTCGGTTGCTGGTGTCAGCAACCCAGTGCTCTCTTTGGCCACATGTGGCTAGCGGCCATTGCAACGGGTAGTGTGGAGCAATAATGCCACTTTCCAGACCCCAGGAGGAAACCTGTGGCCCAGGACTGACAGCGTAATGGGGTAATGTCATTGCCTTTCACTGTAGCCCCTGCAGTAGTAATTCAGAGCCCGTATGTTGCTGATCACAAGTCCAAGTGAGTCTAGAAGGAAGGCCAAAGTTTTGCTCCTGGGACTTTCATTCTCTATGGCTCAATCGTGAAATCACACCTTCAGTGGCATGAACCAAACCCTCAACTGGGCCAAGTATTCTGGTTGGGCAGCTGAGTTTGCGGCAATAGTGGAGGGCGACAGGCAAGAGATCTGTGCATAGACAGAGGTCATTTCACTTGTTTACAATAGCAGGGGAGACCTGGAGATAATAAATGCACTCAGTGAGTGGGAGGATGAAACAGAAAGTTCTAGAACATGGCCAGGGAGGCATCTCTGAGGCTAGGCCACTGGGTTTGAGACTGGGAGTAAGTCATTTGTCTCAAGGCACGTGCAAGCCAGTGGAGTGAATGTTTCTGAAGGTCATACCTAGGCTCTGGGGTGTTTGCCTATCAGCTGACAGCCCACGTGGCTTCCCCCACAAGCCACTTAACAGTATATATCTGCAGAGAAATCCAACGTCTTCCGTCACCAGCATGCCAGCCCACTCACCTCCCTCTCATGAGAAGCAAAATGAAATGGTGTTTACCCTCAGGTTCCAGATTTGGATGGTACTACCCTCTGGTCTGTGGTCTGAAATGGTTAATGGGCCTTAAAGTTCCCATTTCCGCATGTGTGGGATAGCATCTATCTAAGTGGGGGATAACATCTACCTAAGGGATTCTGT
This sequence comes from Microtus ochrogaster, assembly GCF_000317375.1. Taxonomy (NCBI): domain Eukaryota; kingdom Metazoa; phylum Chordata; class Mammalia; order Rodentia; family Cricetidae; genus Microtus; species Microtus ochrogaster. The sequence goes on from NC_022029.1 coordinate 17,834,618, forward strand.
GAAGATTAACTTTGTTAGTACATGGAAGACAGCTGGTAGATTCAAGGTGCGCAGCACTGCTAAACCCTATCGTAGTTTGTGTCACTGTGTTCTAAGTGTGAGCCACAGCAGCCCAGGCTGGGGTTGAGCGCTCACAGTTCTAGGGTGGATACGGATCATAACAGAGAGTCAATATTAGATCAGTGTTTGACTAGTTATCCCAACAGAGGTTTTTGAGCTGTCCTTTCTCCTCCAGGGACACCAGCCTGCTGTCAACTGAGAGGGCCATTTACAGAGGCTCGAAGGAAGTGCCTACATGCAGGCAAATTCATCATATTCAAGTTGGCTCTCATGCAAAAGGGCAATGGAGCCTTCTTGTGAAGGTAGACCAATGTTCCTTGGTCTGGAGCAGTGATTCTTAGCCTTCCTAATGCTTTTGATCCTTTAATACAGTTCCTTATGTTATGGTGACTTCCAACCATAAGATTATATTTGTTGCTACTTCATAACTGCAATTTTGCTACTGAGCGGTGTCTCAGCCCCTAAGACCATTGGAGACACATGTTTTCTGATTGATGATCGTGACCTGCAGATTGAGAACCGCTGGTCTGGAGGCTCACCCTCCAATTCTGAGTCCACTTAATTACTGTCACTTGCTTCTTGACACATTACCATGGCAACGGAGGAGGCACAGTAAAGGTTGTCAGCACTGACTAATGCGGAACCATTGGCTTGGTTTACCATTTATCAAAACTCTGCCTCTGGATTCTCTCTCAGGTCTTGGCTCTTTGCTAAGTCTTGTGTCTCTGTGTGTCCTGTTCAGAGAACAAGATGACTTGCAAAAAATTTCTCTTAGCACTAGAAAAACAGTGATTTATTATTTCCCCTACTTAGAATGCTCACGGAGGGAGACATGCTCTTCTGGGGCCGGGGACTGGGGATGCATGCAGGGAACTTGCAATTCTTCCCTTGCTTATTTGAGGGCCTGGGGAGGGGGAGGGCTATGAAGACCATGTCATCATTACTTTATTTTGAAAACCCTAATCAAGGTCTGCCAGTTTTCAACATTTCCAGTTGAGTACTAGGAATGTTTCAGAGATTAGGGGAAGGCCTGGTGAAGAACCTTTTCCAAGCCCCTAATTACGAGTGCATGTGACACTCAGGACTTGTATTGGGCTTCCAGCCAGCTGTGAGACTAGGAGAGAAGGCTCAATGCCAGCTTCTAGCTTCCCCAGCCTCTGCATTCAGAACAAGATGGATGTGAGCCCACAGTCTCAGAAACAGAGGAGACCCCACTTCATCTATGCCTGGATGTCATTTGTTGACCTGCTCATTTGTAAAACTCATGTTTACCAAATACTGCGATGGTCTGCATGTGTCTACTCCTGCTCAAAATTCGCATATAGAAATTCTGATACCCAAAGTGATGATAGGGGATGGTGGGGACTCTGGGCAGTGACGGGGTCATGGGGGTGAAGCTATCCTGAATTGGATTAGTGCCACTATCAATGAGTAGTTAGAGAAACTCCTTGTCTTTTTACTATGTGATATCAGCCAAATAAAATGAAATAAAATAAAATGGCTCTCTATGAGGGAGAACTCTGCCAGAATGTTAAGCTAAGACTTTAGGCTTTCAATATCATGAGGAGTCTATCTATCTATCTATCTATCTATCTATCTATCTATCTATCTATCTATCTATCTATCTATCTGTCTGTTGCTAATAAATCCCTTAGTCTTCAATGCTTTGTTATAGTAGTTCCAACCTACTGACCAATTCTTTAACTTCTCGACACTGATAGGGAGCCAAGCTAAAACATATAATAGATAAAGCTTTTTTTTTTTTTTCCCATCACAAGCCTTGTGCTTGACCCGGTAGAATAAATAGACTAGTAAGAAAAGTGTGTAGAATATCAATGCTGATAGAGGCTATTGTAAAAGATAAAAGAAGATGGTGGTAGGAGACAGTTGGGGTGTGTGTAGGCTTAACTTTAGGTAAGATGGCTAGGTGAAGACCGGCAAGGCAGTTATTGATTGCATAAACACTCTAAAGGGGGGAATGTGGGGACTCAGGGGAAATCTTTAAGAGGAGAAGGGGAAGAGAGAATGCCCATGTATCTAAAGAATCACAAGGTGTTGGTGTGGCTAGAAGAGCCTGGCCAAGAAAGGGGTCCAGAGAGGAGAGGTAGCATCAGGGGAGATAGGCCGGAGGCAGGGAGAAAAGTTAGCATTGAATAAATGAAGTGAAGAGAGACTGTTTCTTTGAACAGAGAGTTATCTGTTGAGGATGGATTTGGCCTACATTTTTGAAAGGTCACATTGTAAGCAGGGAGTCTAGTCAGGAGTTGTGGTAATCCTGGCAGGAGGGAGCCATAGACTCCATCAGAGTAGAGGAAACACAAACACAGAAGATTCTGGATATAATGTCTGGAAACATTTGCACTAGGTGTATTGTAGGTTATGGATAGAGAGGAGCAAGACATGTCTCTTAATCGGGGATCTTTCAGAGAGATAAAGCCAGCAGCATGTTGGCATGTGTTTATGAAACATATACATACACACACACACACACACACACACACACACACACACACACACACACATATACATATACACAGTCCTAAATAGTATCTAATACACAGAAGCATTGTCTCAGTCTGTTGGACACACCAGACAGCTCATTAACATCAGAAGTTTGTATCTTATACTCTCCGGCACTGAAGGCTTCGGTCAAAATCTAGGACTTGTCTAATCCATGACCCCATCACACTAACCACCACAGTTAGGCAGCCACAAGTATGGCTTTGCTATTGACTAAGGAGACCGCTTTGACAATGTAGGTTGGGCCTGGTGAGAGGTGAAGAGCTTGGTTTGGGAAGGCTAAATTTGAGATGCTCTTCAGGCCTTGAAATGGTTGTTGGTTTTATTGATCTTTTGTTTATTTATTTATTTAATTAATTTATTTATTAAAGATTTCTGCCTCCTCCCCGCCACTGCCTCCCATTTCCCTCCCCCTCCCCTGATCAAGTCCCCCTCCCTCATCAGCCCAAAGAGCAATCAGGGTTCCCTGCCCTGTGGGAAGTCCAAGGACCACCCACCTCCATCCAGGTCTAGTATAGTGAGCATCCAAACTGCCTAGGCTCCCACAAAGTTAGTACGTGCATTAGGATCAAAAACCCATTGCCATTGTTCTTGAGTTCTCAGTAGTCCTCATTGTCCGCTATGAGGACAATTGTTCAGCAAGTCCGGTTTTATCCCAGGCTTTTTCAGACCCGGGCCAGCTGGCCTTGGTGAGTTCCCGATAGCACATCCCCATTATCCCGATGTGTGGGTACACCCCTCGCGGTCCTGAGTTCCTTGCTCGTGCTTTCTCTCCATCTGCTCCTGATTTGGACCTTGAGATTTCAGTCCGGTGCTCCAATGTGGGTCTCTGTCTCTGTCTCTGTCTCCTTTCATCGCCTGATGAAGGTTAATATTCAGGAGTTTAAGTTTTTCTTTGGGTTCACCTTCTTATTTAGCTTCTCTAGGATCACGAATTATAGGCTCAATGTCCTTTATTTATGGCTAGAAACCAAATATGAGTGAGAACATCCCATGATCCTCTTTTTGGGTCTGGCTTACCTCACTCAGGATAGTGTTTTCTATTTCCATCCATTTGTATGCAAAATTCAAGAAGTCATTGTTTTTTACTGCTGAGTAGTACTCTAATATGTATATATTCCATACTTTCTTCATCCATTCTTCTATTGAAGGGCATCTAGGTTGTTTCCAGGTTCTGGCTATTACAAACAATGGTGCTATGAACATAGTTGAGTATATACTTTTGTTGTATGATAGGGCATCTCTTAGTTTTATTGATCTTGAGTTACAATGAAGAGGACCAGACAGGGGAGGGCTGTGTGGAAGTCATCAATGCCTAAATGTGACAGTTAGAGCTTCAAAGAGGGTTGAGATCAACAGGGGCAAGGCATAGAAGGAAATGGTCTTGTCAGGAAGTCAATGCCTGGCAGCATTCCTCTGTTTCAGTGCTGGGGAGAAGCGTACTGCTTTGGCCTCTAGGCCCCGGTGTTGAACTGGATCAGCCAGCCAGCCCCTGGAGGAACTGAATCAGTAGTGAAACACTTGAGGAGTTAAGTGGGGAATCTCTAAGAATGTGTATCCTGTGGCTTTCAGGTGTTCTTGGAGCTGTGTTTTCCTTCACTCAACACCTTCTGAGTTGAGATTATTGCATGTTAAGTTTGTCACATGCCCACACACATACACACTACCACCTCCACCACCACCACAGCTACCATCACTACCACCAGGCATTGTTTGGTGGGACAGACTCAGAAACACAAATGAAGAATATGGCCAGTGCATATAAGAGGAATGGGAGAGTAAATGGGTTGCATGGGAGAGGGTTGGGGAGTGCATAGGTTGCATGGGAGAGGGTTGGGAGGGTGCATGGATTGCATGGGAGAGGGTTGGGGGAGTGCATGGGTTGCATGGGAGAGGGTTAGGGAGTGCATGGGTTGTATGGGAGAGGGTTGGGTGGTGCATGGGT
>NC_022029.1:17839242-17848107 GCF_000317375.1 Microtus ochrogaster
TAGGGAGTGTATGGGTTGCATGGGAGAGGGTTGGGGGGGTGCATGGGTTGCATGGGAGAGGGTTAGGGAGTGCATGGGTTGCATGGGAGAGGGTTGGGGGGTGCATGGGTTGCATGGGAGAGGATTAGGGAGTGCATGGGTTGCATGAGACAGGGTTGGGGGAGTGCATGGGTTGTATGGGAGAGGGTTGGGGAGTGCATGGGTTGCATGGGAGAGGGTTGGGAGGGTGCATGGATTGCATGGGAGATGCATAGGCGAGTGGACCACAGAGGCAGGGCAGCTTGCTTTGTTGCCTTCTGTTCAGAACTATTCTTTGCATTGGTGTCTTTGAAACTCCCGTGGCCCTCTGAGCAGTGCGGCTTCTGGAGTTGTGTTCTCTCTAGCCAGGCCTCCCCACCCTCCTGCCTGCTGAGCTCTTGACGGCCCCGCCCCTATTTGTTTGCCTCTGTTGTCCTGCCTCAGTTCCAGATCCATTCCTCATCATAGTTCCCTCTTTACATCGGAGAATAAATCCTTTTCTCTCTCTCTGATGTAGGAACTAAACTCCTTCCACAAACTCCAGCATGATTAGTAGGGGCAAGACTTAGTGTGGGCAGATCCTTGGAGGAATTGGGGAAGTTCTGTTAAAACCAAGTTTCAAGGAATTTATGAGCTGAACGGTGGGCAGAGGTGGGGTGGTGGCTAGGGTCTGGCTGGCAGAGACTTTGATATGCCCCTCATGGGCAGCATTGCCCCTCAGCATTAACTAGCACCTCTGCCTTCTCTGCTCACAGCTCTGGGCTAACTCTGCAATGCTGGCAAGGCTGGGAGCTTTGTCACCACATTCAAGTATCCCCCCCGCCCATGGCAGGGCTCCAGCGCTACACAACCCAGGCATTTTCACCCCCGAATGCTTGTGCCCTCTCTTCTGGCCTGCTTTGTAATCTTGTTCACATTTCAAGCGTAATTTCATCCATCTGGGCCTGATTCCTGTATCCCAAGTGCTCAGGATACAGTCTGAGGTGCCAAGATTTCCTCACAAGCCCATTCTGAGCAGGCCTCAAAATGGGCCCCAAACCAGAGGCCCCTTTGCATTTTCTAAGTTAGATGCTTCTGGCTCACCAGAGCATATGGTGGCCTTTTGGGAAGGTGGTAAGTCATAACAAGCTCCTTTAGCTGGAGAACACTGTGGCTGGGAAGGGGAAGAGGGCCCTAGTCAGAAACCTGGACTTTAGTGTTGGATGTGAGAGACCACAAGTCCAGGACTGGGGAAGAGCAGAGACCAGAGCCATGGTATGGGAAGGCCACTGGCCTATGCGGTACTGATCTTTTCCCCCCCTGGGTGAAGTCACTTCAGCATGTGATCCTTTGCGTTTGTCCCTGAAAATAGGTTGTACGTGGACACAGAGATGGGAGAGAGGGAACCAGGGAAGGTCTAGGAAGAAGACACGCCATTGGCACTGAGGTCCTGACTTAGACCCCAGAAGTTTCATGTCGTCCAAGGATCTCTTCAGGTTCTTCACAAGGATGGACACTTCTTGTGCCTTGAATCAGGTGTCAGGTGCAGAGAAGCTCACAGGTGACCTGTACTCAGCTTAGAGGGAGTTTTCCCTGACCAGATCCCTGGGGATTCAGGTGTATGCTCTCAGTATCTATGTTGATATCAACATCTTCTCCCAGTCTGCGCTCTAACAGTGAATCCCAGTGCCACCAGGGAATCCCAGGACCCCTGGTGTCGAGCGTTCTCATGTCATGTTCTTCTGTGACAATTTGGCAGAGCAAGTAGCAGAAATAGGCCACACTGGGTCTCAGCTGATGGCATACCCTGAGATGGATATGTCCTGAGACAAATGGACTTGGAAATATCAAAAGACCATCGATTAAACTTCACTGGGGCCACCTGAAGTAATGGTCCTTCAAAATTATAGGTAAGTATAGTGATGAGGTGATCAGGCCTGCTTTTTGTCCCGCCCGGCTCCGGCACAGCTAGCTTAGCCCCAGAATAATTACATGGAAACTATTCATTTAAACACTGCCTGGTCCATTAGTTCCAGCCTCTTATTGGCTAATTCTCACATCTTGCTTTAACCTATATTTAGTAATCTGTGTAGCACCATGAGATGGTGGCTTACCGGGAAAGATCCTAACCTGCGTCCATCTCGGGTCAGAGAATCATAGCGTCTGCCTGACTCTGTTTCTTTCTCCCAGAATCCTGTTCTGTCTACTCCACCTATCTAAGCTGCTGTCCTATCAAAGGCCAAGGCAGTCTCTTTATTTGACCAATGAAAGTAACACATAGACAGAAGATCCACCTACATCAGGTAAGTATGTGTAGTGATATTTCATTTGTATTTTAATAAATAAAGGCAACCTGAAGGTCAGAAAAGCAAAGCAGCCAGCCACTGGCTCTTACCTCTACCTCAGTCCGAAATGGCGATCTTGTCTCCAGGAATCTCAGAAATGAGACTGTGTGAGAGAGCTGTCTCTAGTGCTGGTCTAGTTCTAGGATTAAAGGTGTGTGTCACCACTGTCTGGTCTGTAATGTGGATCAGTGTGGCTGTTTTACTCTCTGAATTTCAGGCAACCTTTATTTATTAAAAAACAAATGAAATATCACTACAAGTATGTTTTCCCAAAGCTATGGTTTAGATAGAACTTTATAGGAGTCTGAGAGTTGCTATCCACACAGCCAAGGAGGGACACAGTGAAGGGAGAGAATCTTATTTTCATGAAATGAAGAGTTTTAATTGTTTAAATTAACTAATTTAATTTAAGGTTCAGACTTCCAAAGTGCTTGAAAATGTTGGTTTGGGGTTACTGAATATTGCTTACTGGCATTGCTTGCACATTAGAAAAAGAGCACATTACGTCATTTCTGCGCCTATGGGGCAAAGTTTGAATTCTGTCCTAACTTTGGAGGGACACTGGTGTCTTTTTGGAAAGGCGTAAGCACAGAACAATGGGTCTGCTGGCTGGCATGACATGGTCTGCTCAGACACACTCTGCTCTTCTTCCCCCATCTCGCCAGTGTTAGTAATGTGTCATTCACCTCCCTCACAAAAGCAAGGGGCACTTTTTCGCCATAAGGCAAGTTTGGTTTGTGTGTTAATGGTTGTGAAGGCTTTTCTGTTAGCCATCCAGTCCCTCTCCTTTGTGGTTTTACTTTTCACGCTTCCAAGTTACCTGTGATTCCTTAAATGGAACATTCCAGTAATAAGCCATTCATATTTCAAATCTCGTGACCTTCTGAGGAGGACAATAAAACTTTGCTGTTTTGTGTGAGTTCCTGCCCAGGACACAAACCAGTGCCTCTGTCCAGGGTACACCCAATGCACACACTCTTGTCAGTCATCACTCAGTCACTTTCTAGGTTATCAAATTGACTGGCATTGGTTTACAACACTTTCATTCAGTAACCCTCATTGTACTTAATAATGACTGTGAGTAGTGATACAGCATTTTATTATGGTGTTAATTTGTTGTCATAATTGTCCTATATTATTTTTATCAATCTCTTATGGTGCATCACTTATAAATTAAACATAGTCATGTAAATTCAAGAAAGAACATACTATACATGGGCTTGTCCACTGGGGGTTTGGAATTACATTCTACAGACTATGGAAGGCTGCTGACATTGGTTTTTATGGCCTGGAATTGAAACCGTGAACTGGCACTCAGTCATCTTGAGCCAAAGTGCAAGGACAGAGCCCTCTCTCTAGGATACAGCTTTGATTTCTTCCTTTACCTATCCTAAGAGGTGTTTTTCCTTCTGGAGGATCCCTTCTGAGTTCAAGTTTCTTCAGACAGAAAGGCTGCGATGCTTGTTGGTCATTCTCCTGAAGATGCCGAGTAAGCAGTTGAGTTCCATCATCTGGAAGAGGCAGGTTGGCAATTGGTGTATCTGTTTTGGCAGATATATGGTTTGCTACATCTATGGCATTTGTTCTCAACCTGCGGGTCACGACTCCCCTTTGGGGCTGAACAACTTTTTCACAGGGGTTGAAGACCATCATAAGTAGGGGTGGTGGTGCACACCTTTGATCCCAGCACTCAAGAGGCAGAAGCAGGCAGATCTCTGTGAGCTTGAGGTCAGCCTGGTCTACAAGAGCTAGTTCCAGGACAGGCTCCAAAGCTACAGAGAAACGTTGTCTCTAAAAACCAAAAAAAAAAAAAAAAATTACTAGAAAACACAGATATTTACATTACAATTCATAACAGTAGCAAAAATACAGTTATGAAAAACAAAACATCATTTTATGGGTGGGGTCACCCCAACATGAGGAACTGTATTAAAGGGTCACGGCATTAGGAAGGTTGAGAACTACTGGTCGAGGGGGTCCCAGAGTATAGAAAGAAAATGAAGGAGTCGGTTGCTGATATCAGGAGATTCCTGTATGTAGAACTTTGAGAACTCAGAATTTGGCTAAGGATCCAGAGGAGAATTTGTCAGTCAGAAGGAAAAGTAGGGTGTGTGTATGTGTGAAGAAGTTGTCTGTCTGGTCAGATGGATGTTTACATCTTGTAGTGTGAACAAGATTTGTGATCACAAATTCCCAAACCATTTCCTTGGCTACCAGGCACTTACATTTCTTGCCAGCCAGGGCAGGAAGGAGAATTCTCCCTCCCTCCCCATGCCCTGTTTGGTTTAGAATTCCTTTCTTCCCTGTCAGACTCTCCACACAGACTGTAGGTTCCCACCAACTCCTCTTGAAGACTTCCAGCACAGTCTACTTACTGGCTTGCTGGGTTGAAAGTTGGTGACAGATGACAGACAGGTGACAGATGGACACGAACTGGCCACTGTCTAGGGTGATGGGTGTGGGTCTGCTTCCTGTGATTCTCGATCCATGCCTAATATGCTGTAGGCATATGTAATCATATTCAGTTTGGTGGGAGGAACCATGGAAACCCAGTGAAAAAAGGGTTCAGTCTCCCTCTGAGCTCCCTAACATCGTAAGGTGCATTTGGGATAAGTTACTTAATACTTACTGGTCACAGAGACACCTTTTAGGGTGTTTGGCAGTGCAGGTCCTGAAGGAAATGGTGTAAAGCAAAGAAGAGAGCCCAGGGGCCACTAAAATGACAAAATGAGAGAATGTCAGAACCATGCCTGGTACTCAGAAAGGCTAGGAGAGTTGGTTGAGGAAGTGAAATCCAGATGTTTGTAGGGGATAGACCGGCTATAGAGTGGCCTCATTTTTTTTTTTTACCAGCTAAACACTGGCAGGTCGCTAAGCTTCCTGCCTCACACTCACTGTTTCCCAGGAATCTCTTGTCCCTCATGTTGGATGCAGAGGTTATTGTGAGCAAATGAACGTTTGGGAGGGCGCTTTGTGCCCTTGGGGGTGTGTGTGCAGAAATGCTCTCCTACCGATGGTCATCTGTACAACCCACTGGCTGGGCTGTCCGCTGGCTGTCTGAATCTGAAATGCCACCCAAAGGTTCATGTGTTAAATATAACCCAGTTGCCACTTGATGAACTTTGAGAAGTGGTCGGATCAGGACGACTATGGCTTCCTGAGTGGATTAATCATGCATGAGTTAGTGATTTGATACCATTATTGGGAAATGTCTAGGACGTAGGTCCTAGTTACAGGAAGTAGATCACCAAGGGTATGCCCTGGAGGTTATACCTGGTCCATGCCTCTGACTCATCTTATGCTGCCATGAGGTGAGCATGCAACACCGTTCCCCACCCCACTGGATTGGTCTGCCATTCCATGACCCAGAAAGGGTCAAACAAAATGAACATGAAGTGAAATCTGTGAAATGGTGAACCTAAATAAACTGTTGGAGGAGGCCGCTTGTTGGTTCCTTCCCTTCTTGGAAGTTATATTGGCTCTTTTGTCTATTGATGAGACCTGACTAACAACATGTTGAATTGTGGGTCTTAGTCCTTGGTTTTGTGGGCACAGTTTCTGCTGTTTCCTTGCCCCTTCTTTGCTCATCCTTGACTCCTTTGCTTCTGCACTCCATTTCCTCCCACAGCTAAGATGAATTATTTGCTGATGACTGCCGAGTGTCACATTCAAGGGAAAGCTGGGGGAAGGGCGGGAGGGCAGAACACACTGCTTTCATCATGAGGCAGTGTCAGGAGGGAGAAGGTGGTAGCTGGATCAAATATCTGTCCCTCACGTGCAGCCAGTGGACACTGATGCTAGTGTTTTGACACCTGTCAGCTGGCTTTAATCCCAACAATTACTTGTCAGAGCAGTGGGACTCATTTGGATAAATCAGAGCCAGCCCGAATCTGAACTCTTCCACTTAACAATGGAGGTCGCTTCTTTGTGGATAAGGGAAGCCCTTGCCAGCCTCCTCTCTTAAGAGGAGTCCATGCATTAGACTAGAACAGTTTTTTTGTAGGCATGGCTCGAGTCTAGTTCCCTCTTGGCACTGTCAAGAGCAGGTACCCTCCTTTCTCAGCTTGAGAATGGAAGCCCTTTGGGAGGTGATGGAGTTCTAGCACTTTTTCCTGACTCTCCTGAGGAACGGCTTTGTGAACAGGTCTTACAAGCTCATATTCTTGGAGATTTTTAAGGAGGGGACTGGGAGAGGTCAATGGGATTACCTCCCAGCAGCAGAAGAGATTGGATCAAGTTTGTACCATAGAACCATTGAGGCATCTGCCAAATAGAGCAGCCTTTTGGGTCATGCTTACAGCTGGGGAGACTCAGGAAACAACCCATTCCTGAGTTTACTGACTGCAAAGTTATTTGTTGGATGGAAGCTGCTAGTTGGTTCCTGGCCACTTAGCCCCAGAATAATCACACAGAAATTGTATTATTTAAATCTCTGCTTGGCCCATTAGCTCTAGCTTCTTATTAGCTAACTCTTACATCTTAATTTATCCCATTTCTAGCAATCTGTGTATTGCCATGTGGTTGTGGCTTACCAGCTCAAGATACCAGCATCTGTCTCTGGTGGTGGATCCATGTCTTCTCTCTGTCTCTGCCCTTCTCTCTCCCAGTATTCACCCTAGCTTTTCCTGCCTACCTAAGTTCTGCCTTGCTTTGGTCCAAAGCAGTTTCTTTATTCATTAATGGTAATCACAGCACACAGAATCCCACATCAGTTATTCCTGGAAAACACAGTGAGGTGAGGAATGGCCTCCAAGTGACCAGCAGAGCAGTCATTATCAGACATTCAGTGAAAATGGTAATGGGACCCTACTTCTTCATATCATTGGGGTCACAGAGTGAGGTGGACCTTGGTTCCCATGTGAAGAAATTCTTTTCCTAGCAAGAGATGTTGGTAACAAAATGTCTCTTTCATAAGGAATGTTATTGCTGGAGTGGGGGTAGAACCAGGCAGGTAGCAGGACAGGGGAAGTGTGCTTCTTGAGTACAGGGTGGTCTTGGAAAGCATCTTGGGGTATGCGAAGGAGGAATTGTGCAAAGGAAGAAAAGGCAGTGGTGAAGGGCAGAGCTGTTGAACTATGGAGTTTTGCATTGACAGAGAGATTGCTGGGATATGGAAGTCTTGGCGCTGACCATGAGACCCTTATGGAAAAGTGGGACCAGTAGGGTCACACACCCTCGCTGCTGGAAAGGCCATACTATGATAGTTGGAAAGAATTGACTTTGAATCCCAGATCTACACAGAATCTCTGTGACTTTTTAGAAGAAAAAGGAGAGTTTCCGAATGCTGGGCAGAATTTAGTTAAAGCAGAGCATGGTAGAGAAAGCCATGGGAAGAGGTGAGATGAAGCCAGAAAGAAAGGCCTGATCATAAAAAATTCAATCCCTCCATGGCAGTAGCTAATCACTGGATTTTACAGGACATGTCAGGCCATCTGATTCTCTCCTTGGAGAGGCTCTTCTGCAGGGGTCAGAGAGGACAAGGATGATGGGATATGAGTAGAAGCAGAGACCTAGACTGTGAAGGAAAACAGGAAAGCAGAATTGAGAATCCGCCAAGTACATCAGTGAGTTCAAGGTCAAGCTGGGGTCCTGGAGCACAGGAGAATCAGAAATTTCTCTCCTGTTCTTGGTATATAGCCACATTTCTGACTGGTTGGGAGGTTGTATGTTCTCAAACAGATTGGATACCTGGGACACTGTATATACAAAAATGACTTCATGGATTCCTAGGGTTATGTTTTGGGTCCTTGTGCTTCATCCGTTCACTTTCCTCCTTGTCTTTGTCCTGCCAGTGCTTTGGCAACTCATCATCTCCATGGTGATAGACCAATGGTATCCTAAATACATGATCTCACCTAGTAATTATGCAAAAGAGCCATGTCCACAAAGATCTCTGGGGACTGGAGAGTCTCCTTGGAATGGGAACTCTGCCAGAGGCTTGTGAAGTGGGTCACTTGGGAGAAGATGGGCCAGCCCTGCAGTTGTGACAGCTGCCTTAGCTTCCTGAAATCACGAAGGATTTTCTGTAGATAACAGTGGCTGGAAGATGTAATAAACGAGAGCTGAATGAGTTGGCTGGTCTCGTGTCCTAGCATTCCTTAATATGGAAATAATCCAAGACAAAAGATAAAATTGATAAATCATTTGGGTGAAATATAATGGGATTATTATTCTTAATAACAAATGAAATTTAAAATCAAACAATTTTTCACCAAGAAAAAGAAAACTTTGGTAGAAAACATGACAAAGGATATAGTCATTAAATTTACAATGGAAGGAAGATCCATTCATAAATACACTCATTCATCCATTCTTCCTTTCAGTGAATATATTGCTGTGTAATAGGCACTGTTTTTTACATAAGTGATACAGCAAGAAGGAAGAGGAGAAAAGTCATATCTATTATGGAGTTCCAATGTTTTACTTTTAACCTTCTTCTTCTTCTTCTTCTTCTTCTTCTTCTTCTTCTTCTTCTTCTTCTTCTTCTTCTTCTTCTTCTTCTTCTTCCTCTTCCTCTTCCTCT
>NC_022029.1:17848207-17872136 GCF_000317375.1 Microtus ochrogaster
TCCTCCTCCTCCTCCTCCTCCTCCTCCTCTTATTCTTCTACATGTATCTTCTAAATAGTTCTTTTGCTTGTCTTTCATTTTTCAGGGGGAATTGAACCTAGGTCCTTGCACATGGGGTGCAAGTACTCTACCACTGAACTATGCTGTCCAGCTTCTTGTTAGTTTTTTTTTTAACATTCAGTTCCAGGTACATTATTTACTTACTTTGGATTATTTCCCATATTGCTGAGTTGAGAATTTGTCCCCAGTCTCAAAGCAAAACACCTTTCCTCACCACGGATAATGGACTTCTTCCTTTCCTCACTGAGGTATTGGCCTTCTCAAAAAATGAGCCATGTTTGGTCTGGATTGCTATTGGAGTGACTTGTCTAACGGTTTTTAGTATACTTCCATGCAGTTTTTGTCATGTGGTTTTATGCCCTGTAAGATACCATAGGTTGTTACAGTGTTGGAAGGATATGACGGTGATAACTCGGCCACCCCTTGCAATGCTTTCCGTGTGGCTGGCGCTCATATTTTATTTGTTTAATTTCTGCCTCAATAAATGATTCTGGATTTTTGTACAGTTCTGAACTAAGACAGCTTATGCTTCATAATTTCCAAAGCTGATTTCAAGTATTCTCACATTCTATGGTTTTCTTAAAGCCATGACCTCCCTCTATGGGCTGTTAGTTCATCACATGTGGTCGTGTCTGAATGGGGATGTTGTCACTTACATTCTCAAATGCCACTATCCAGAGGACATACAGGACCTGTTAGAACATTTCCTGACAGCTCTTTTCTTCCCCTGCTTTAATGGATAACTGTTTGGGAAAAAATTCAACTTTCCCAAGAGGGTAATATGGTATTTGTGTATCTCTGTTTCTATGCCCCACAGAATTTTAAAAAATGTTAGTATATTTTGAAATGCCTTCTTACAAGTTTTTTTAGGATTTTAAAAATTATTATTTATCTATTAACAAGTGCAATTTTTCCATTATATTTTCTAATCAATAGATAATAAATTCTTATTCTTAGCTCTGATAGTTTTTCTCTTGGGGATAGTTTTTCCCTCAGATTTTTTTTGTATTAGTTATAATTATGACATTTTATCTCTGGACTCTAAAAGTATCATATTTTGAACGCTGGGCATGGTGGCGCATGTTTTTAATCCCAGCACTCAGAAGGAAGAGGTAAGCAGGTCTCTGAGTTTGAGGCCAGAGCTAGTTTCAGGACAGCTAAGGCTACACAGAGAAACCCTGTCTCAAAAATCAAAATCAATTAATCAACCAACCAACCAACCAACCAACCAACCAACCAACCAACCAGTCAATCATATTTGGGGCTTGTGAGCAGTCACTGGGTAAAGGCATTTGTTACACAAACCTAACAACTTGGGTTTGATACCTGGAACCTGTGTAAAAGAGAAAGTGGGGAGCTGGAGATGACTCCTTGGTTGCAGAGGACCTGGTTCCGGTCTCAGCACCCAGTAGTTGAGAGCATTTGCTTTTGCAGGGGACCTGTGTTCAGGTCTCAGCACCCATATGACAGCTTACAACTGCCTGTAGCTCCAGTTCCAAGGGATTTCCAGAGCCCTTAAACATAAATTATAATTAATTACTTTTTAAAAGGGGGAAGGAGAATTGACGCTGTAAAGTTGACCTTTGACCTCTGCAAGTGTGCCATGGCATGCACGTGCCACCCCAACCCTAGATACACAGACAGCAACAACAATAAATAAATAAACATGAAACCTAATATAGTATTGGCATTTCATGTTGCTGGCTAGATGTGGTGCTATATCTGGGGCAGTGGCAGGAGTTTTACCCCGTAGCTCTGCTTCTACCATGAGGGGACATGCACCTGTTGCCATTGCCATGTCGGTTACAGATGTGAGGTCCTGTCTTCTCGTTTGATTCATTTTTTACTTTTTCAGTCACAAATTGTTAAATTAAAATACCCCTAGACTCTATTATGTTAGAGGTTTTTTATTTCTATACTCGTGGCATATGAATGTAGACTACCAAATTCTTCATAGTTGTCATAGCAGTCCACGAATAAATACAGCACTTAAGAAGTAAATTATTCATTTTGATCTTCTTAATATGATTTAATTAATATTGGCTTCTCTGTATGTGAACATACAGACATAAACACACACACATCACTAGGTTTTTACAAGATGTATTTTCCCAGTGGTATATTATCTTTGTTACTTTTTATCATAAGATTATGCCAGCCTTATAGAGGAGTTGGGAAGCTTTCTGTATCTTTCTCTGCTTTAGAACCATCCAGAAGAACTCGTCCATAAAACTAGTTGAGCTCAGAACCTTCCGTAAAGATGACTTTTCCATAATGTGTTGTTTAGTTCACGGTTAATGGTTTGTTCAGAGAACAGGTTTTTTTAGACAGCTCTGGAAACTTTGATTTTCCCAGGAAACTGTTTCACCAAGCTGTGTGTAGAACAAGCAGCGTTGGGTGTTCCCAGTCTTTGATACTACAAAATACGTACTCAAAAACCATGCGGTTGGGTTAAAAAAGAAGGAAGAAAGAAAGAAAGAAAGAAAGAAGAAAGAAAGAAAGAAGAAAGAAAGAAAGATAGATAGAAGAAAGAAAGAAAGAAAGAAAGAAAGAAGAAAAGGAAGGAAGAAAGAAAGGAAGAAAGAAAGAAAGAGAGAAAGAAAAAACAGCAGAAAAAAATCCCTAGTAGTTTAAAAAGTAATTTTAGAATTTTTCGGTTTTGGTTGGGTTCCATTCATAGCTCTCCTCAGCTGTGTGCAGTCTCTAGCTCACGGGCTGGATAATTCTCCTCCTTAGCACTTTAGCCGGGCGATGGTGGCGCACGCCTTTAATCCCAGCACTCGGGAGGCAGAGGCAGGCGGATCTCTGTGAGTTCGAGACCAGCCTGGTCTACAGAGCTAGTTTCAGGACAGGCTCCAAAGCCACAGAGAAACCCTGTCTCGGAAAACAAAACAAAAAAAAAAAACAAGCACTTTGGGCCTGGAATGGGCACATGAGTGTGTTAGTTTTCTTTGTGTTTATGGGACTGACTTGCTTCATAGATATTATTTAGGTGAAGAAGGGATTCCTTGGTTCATACTTGGGAGGATTCATGTATGGTCCTGTGACTCTGTGCTGGGGCAGATCACCATGGTAATAAGAAGGCGTGACAGAGGAGCTTCCTTACCACATTGTGGAAAGAGAGTGATCCAGGAGAAGAAAGAAGTGATGAGGGACCAGGGGCAAGATGCCCTCAAGGACCTATCTCCAGTAATAATCCACTTCAAACAGGACCCCTGTCTGGGGGCTAACATCTCCATACATTAGGCTCTTTTCTTTTTTTTCTTAACAGACTCAGGGGCACTCTTTAGCCAATGTACAGTTCCTCATTTTGCTGAGATTTCTTAGAGTACCTGAGGTAGGTTGGATACTTCAAAGAGCAGTAAGAGATCTTCTCGGGAGCCAAACAAAGAGAAGACTGCACAGAGGATTCCAAACGCTGTGGCTCTCGCACTGCATTCTCTACGTTCTTAACTTCTGATCGTGAACATCTAAATTCCAGCCCTGAAGGGCTGGCAGCTGTTTAGACCCCTTGGCCCAGGTTTTAACATCCTAGTTCTAGGCAGGCTTCAAGAGAGGATTCTGTTTTCATATGGGAAATCACTCTTAGACATCTTGACATTCTTGTGGCCATGGCCACGTGTACTAGAAGTACTCTGATCCATTTCTCACCCTGTTACTTATTTTCCGGTGCTCCATATGAAGGTAACCTTCTCCTTTTCGGTGAGTATAAGCCTCTGGACTTTGGGGAGGCTCTTTCCCAGTACACGACTAATCCTGTTGGTGGCCATTCAACCACATCACACAACACCGGGAATACTGTTACTATGTCAGAACACAGGAGAGTAATGTCATTTTAAAACCAAGCCTTGTTCACTTCCAAGATGCCACATTTTGTTTGACAACTCTACCAAGTTTTCACTACACTGTAAATCTTATGCACAGAAGAGATGGGGTTTTTTTGGTTTTCAAGATGAACCAGTAGCACTAGAAAGAAAAACAATTCTGGTTTATGTTTTGCTCTCCTTCTTCATTTGGGTAGCACTTTGCATAGCCTGCTATGATTTCAATTGGACATGGGCCTCACAGGTGTGTGTGTGTGTGTAATGTCTGGTCCCCAACTAGTTTTGGGAGAGCATGAGAACTTTCAGAGATTGGGCTAGCTAGGGAAAGTACGTCCCAGGGCACATGGTCTTGAAAGTTCTTCCTGGTTCCTAGTCTTTTCCTTCTCTGTTTCTTGGCTACCATGCAGTGAAGAGCCTCTCCTACACACACTCCCACCACACTAGACCCAAGTCCACAGAGACAAGCAACAACGACTGATGGCCCTGAAGCCATTGACCAAAATATATCTCCCTCCTTTAAGTTACGTCGGATTCTCTGTCACAGTCATGGGAAGACCAAGTAACAAACCACAACACAGAGAGATGGAAAATGAAGCTTGCCTTCGGGAAAGGTGTAAGTGTAGATTTGCTCAGCAATTGGCAGAGAGAGATAGTTATTAGCCTAGAGATCTGACCTTTGTAGACCGGGCAAGTTCAGGCAGCCGCTGGTGTTACTGGGACAGTGTAGTTGAGTTGCTGGGAGGCGTTCACTCTTGGCGCTTGGTCTCCTCACCAGAAAGTGAGTTTGAAAGGTTCTCACCCTCATTCATAAATGACTGCCCCTCCATTAAAGGGTGCTGGAAAACTGTGATGAATTGAAAATAGCCCCATCATGTCGGAGCCTTTCATGTTTTTTCTCAAAAGAGTTAGCCATGGCCAATGAGCTTGATTTCCAAAGGAAGTCGATCTTCTCATTCAGTATATAAACTCAATAGCGGGAAAGACTGTCTTTTGCATTGGCATCCTTTCTTCTAGACTAGCGTTTTCAAGAGTCAATACTGTGGGTTAAAATTCCTGAGCAGCTTAGATGTGGGAAACAGACACAAAGACATCATGGAATCCTGAAATGAAATTCGACCATGGAGCTGTTGCTTACTGGAGTGACTTTCCAGGCTCTACTTTCCTTCAATGAGTAGCTCAGGTTTAAGCCCCCTCAGAGCTGCCTCTGATTAGCTGGGTCCCCGTTGCCCTTACCCTATGACTTCATGTAGGACCCCTGGATCTCATTCAAGAAATATACTAGGAAATGTCATGGTGATGATAGAATACTGAACCAAGATTTACCAGTTTTGAAGGCAGCCTGGCTCTCACTTGGAGAGTTGGAGATTCAAAGCTGCTTTACATTATGGAAACTCTGTTTCTTGTAGCTTCTCTTCATAGTCTATGCTTAGCTCTAGAACAGTAGTTCTCAACCTTCCTGACGCTGTGACCCTTGAATACAGTTCCTCATGTTTTCATGACCCTCAGTCAGAAAATTACTTTCATTGCTACTTCATAATTGTAATTTTACCACTATTGCAAAATGCAATGTAAATATCTGACATATGGGATGTCTGACATTTGACCTCTGTGAAAGGGTGGTTTGACCCTCAATGGGATTGCCATCCGTAGGTTGAGAACCACGGCTCTAGATAAGAGACTTTTGGGTATCAGCTGTGAAATCTTCCTTCTGGATTCTTAGAGTACATGCATAGATTACTGAGGTAGTAATCTCTAGACAGTTAGGCAGTTGGCAAGTGTGGGCCAGAGTTCCACAGAGAACTTTCTTTGTGCTTGTACAGGTTGTTCAGCACCCACCTGAATCCCTAAGTGTGGTGTGATCAAAACAGCCTCAGCAGAAGCTCAGCCACTACCACTACAGACTCTGCTTCATTCCTTCCTTTTACAGAGTCTTGCAGTACACATCTAATGAACGGGTATCAGTCTCACCAGCCCAGGACTGTTGTGTTACCCATATTCTGTGCCTCACAATTGGCCTGGCCAGTGGAAGGACATATACTGTGTGTGCTGGTGTCCTAGGATTGCTATGGCAAACCCTGCAGACAGGTCGGGTTAGAGTAGATGCATATCTTGTGGTTGGAGAGGCTTTACATTCAAGATAAAGGGGGCACTCCATGACTTTTCTCCTTGAGCCGAGGATGGCTGTCATCTCGTTCCCTACCCACCAAGTTACCCTTTTAGAGACTTGATCGCCTACTCTCTCAATGTCCTAAATGGGGTCATAGAAGCTTAAAAACTCAGTTATACATCAGATTCTTCCCACAAGAGCAGAGCTAGTTTCTGGTGAAAGCTGAACCTAGGCCTTGCTGCCTCTTAGAATTCATCTCTACTTTGCAGCCCAGAGAAGAATGCGTGTGTTCTCGGCCAATGGTGTTTTCCATCCAACTCAAGTTGGCTCTGGCCATCCGAGAACAACATCATGCTAAGCCAAGGCCACCCCATCCCATTCACCTACCCACGCCTCCATCTCTCTCTGGACTTTGAGGCTTAAGGGACAGTGGTGAAATGTCTGTGTATAGGGAACAACATACTAATTTGAAATGCTTTACTTTGGGACACAGTCTTTGTCATGGAGTGGGGCTCCAATACACAGGCACACTAGAGATATGTGCCCACCCCTTTGAAGGCAGCTGGCATCTGGAGCTCTCCATGATGGCAGAGCCAGCTGCAGGGCAGGGTGCCCCTCCAGCTGGCCAGAGAGAGGGCACACGGTTCCTCATAAGGAGCCTGTGTGCCAAGAAGAATGGTTTAATGTGGCCAAATATGTGTGTAGCTGGGCTCAGAACTGAGTCCAGGAGGCTAAAGATCCAAAATATCATTTGACAGTTATTAGTTCTTTTGTTATTGTTTTGGTCTCTGTTCACTTCTTTAATACTACAGCAATTGTTTCAGGTTTAATTAATTATAAATATCTTTATGTTTTATTTATATGAGCAGTGCACATTTGGTAGAGGGGTTAATTAAATCTCTGGATATTAAAATGTCAAAACTGGGAGGTCTCCTAGAGGTTGTCTGGTCTGATTTCCTCTACTAGATGTATCAGAAATTGGAGTCTAGAAAGGAGAAGTGATTAGTCTGGAATTACCTAGTGAAGCTGCAGAGGCGACTTAAACCTGCCTACAGTGGATGGTTAAGCACTCTGGACAGAACTGGTATAGACTTTAGATTGTCTCTTGAGTGAGCCATGGTGGCTAACTCAGGAGTCTTGCCTAATTGGCAACAGCTGGAGACGATGACTATCTGGGTAAATGCATCTCAAGCTGGTTTTCGTACAGCCGTTATCATTAGAACACACTTGCACTGTGTTGTTCTGCATGCACAACCCTCTGCTATTACACACGACTGTGCTATAAGGTTCACCTCCGCTTTATGGGTACCACAAGGGTGGATTGGTTATCCCTGGGAAGGATGCCTGTTGTGAATGTGAGCTCAGGTCGGTTCCCTCTCTTCCACACTCTCTTACCTTCCACCATGCTTTGATGCAGCAAGAAGGACCTCACCAGATGTGGCTCCTTGACCTTGGACCTCCAGCTTCCAAAATCATTGAGTCTTCTCTCTTTTGCATCAAACGGATCTTGATAGATCAAAATCTTGTGATCTTGGACTGCCCAGCCTCCAGAATTGTAAGAAACTAATTTACCCAGCCACTGTGTGAAGAAGCAGTACAAAATAGACAAGAACACCATCTACCCTTGAGATGTGTGTAAAACCAGCTCCGTACTGGGGCTGGATTTAAAGCCGATCGCCCTTTAGCGCTCTTCCATCTGTAGCATGCCTTGGTTTTCTCCTCTCTACTGGTGCCTATGCTCTTGGTGCTCCTGCCAATTGTAAGTCTAAGTCTCCCTGTTCACTGATGTTGACTTTAGTGAGTAGGGACATCAGACTTCCAGGGCAAAGGAATGCTTCTTTGGAGCTTCAATGTCTTAGCCATCCTCCTCATTATGTTATCGCATACTTTGGTACAGGAAACCCTATGTTGCTATTTTCACCACCCTGTCTTTTCGAATTTTGGTTCTAGTTCTTTGGCCATTGGAGGCCAAAGTGTGACTCTAGGATCTTTTTCTTTCTTGTGACCTCTTGTTTCTTGTGACCCACTCTGAGTAGCTGCTTCAATCTTGACCACTAAGTCACCTCATTCCTCTCTCGTGGTTCAGAGTCCTCCCTTAGCTCTTGAGGCAGAGCCCTCTGTTGTCTCTGTAGCCTAATAATGGTATCTGCTCTTATCATGATTGCTTGTCAGCCCCATAATCTGAAAAAGGGACTTGTGCCCAGAGATAGCCAGTAATGTCACCATCATCCAGTGACTCACTGGAAACATCTCTCAATAGCTTATTCCTCTGGGGTTTTTCAGGGCTCTATTTTCCTTGTGACACTGAGAAGACATTTGAGTGTGAGAGAGTGAGCAAGGAGAAAGCAGTGGCGTTGAAAGGTGGCAGCTGGCGTGATGTCTGCTGATTGAGTGTGGCCACTTGTCACTGTTGGTCCGGGTCAGCTATCTCTAGGGTCTGCCAAGCAAAAAATCTTGGACGGCAATAAACAGAGCACTTTAACTCTAACCCAGAGTCCCAGGACTGGGGAGTCATGGCAGGAATTGTGGGTCTAAGGAGCTCCTGGCATGCCTGGGGCATGGTAACATGCCCCTTCTTTCTGAGAAAGGCTGATTCAGTTGTGCTAAGCAGCTGGGGAGCATTGCCTCAGATGCCTCCTGTGGCTCTAATGCTCTGGCTGGCCTGCCTTGGCCGCCTTTTGTCTGATTGGCCCAGGGAAGCCCTGGCTGAGTGGCCTGTGGGCCCCACTATGCAGGAGGTGAGAACTCCTCGTCCTGAGCCTGGCTTGCCCGGGCCTCCCCAGTGCCAGCTTTTGATTGGGAGGTTCCAGGAGTTTGGATCTGTAAGCTGAAGTTGCTGGGTTGCGTTCAGTTCTTCATGCTTGTTAGTCCTGTGGCAGGGGCATAGGCAGATGCGTGGTGAGGCAAGGTGGCTCCTGCTGGGGCCCAGAGGGAGTAAGTAGCTGTTGGGTGCTGCTATTCTTCAGGGTAGTGGCTGAGTCCTGGATTTAATGGCCTGATAGAATGAAAAGACCCAGGAGTAGAGGAGGGCCATGGGGGGTCAACACTCTTGGAGACAGTTTGTTCCTCTTGACCCCATGTTCATCAACTTTCCTTTGCTTATTCTGTCTCTGTTACAGACCTGCATTTCCCCTGGCTCTTCCTTGCAGGAGCGTTCTACCTCAGGGCCCTTGCTTAGGCCTTTCCTAACAAGTAACCTCTCTTTGTGTTTATATAGCTCATTCCCTTGCTTTCTTATCATATCTTCTCAGATTTTCCCTTCTCAATGAGCACTGCTGTGACCATCCTGCTTAATTCTTTAACTAACTCCCTTAAAGCACACTGATTTCCCTTACTCCTAGGTCCATAGTGCTTATTACCCTGTAGCATCCTAGGGATGTTATTGGTTTCTTTTGGTATTAGGTGAATGCTATTCATTTTATTATGATGATTTCTTAATGTTATTCTCCTCCCACTAGGATACATAGTCTCTCAGCATAAGGATCTTTGTTGTGTTCTCCTTTAGAAGGGTGTCATGTATATAATAAGTGGATAGCCAAAAGTGTACAGCAATAAGTGTATAAGCGAACAGAAGGGAGCTCTTTCTGCAATATGCATGGGATATAGGCCTGTGCTATTGGCTGGTTGGTTTGGTAGTTCAAAAAGTGGTGCTCGCCATGCTTAACATCTGATACTGCTGTGAGCTGAGCTGCAAGGATTGTATTAAGATTCATAGCCAATGAACTGAAAAGTGTAGTGGATTTGGTGTCAGAGTGACATGTTGGAGTGTGGCACAGCCATTGTCAACCCCAATTGTGCCGCAGCCAACAGCTCATCTGAGTGTCCATGGCACATTGAGGGTGTTGAAATGTGTTGCAAAATATCATCTTTCTTCTGGGCTTTCTTCATTGGTGAGGTGGTTTTGGTTCAACATGCAGAAGGCAAGACTCGTAGACTGTGGTGAGTATTATAACACACTTCTCAATTGGTCCCTTGTAGTGATGGCCATTCATAGGCTTACTCAGCACGTTTTCCTTGCAGCATCTTGGACCTTTGACCTCATTGTCCTGTTGAGGTTTAGATCTTCCCTTCTTAGACCCCTGGTACCTGAACCCTTGGGTTCTCTACTGGTCTAGAATGTGTATAGTCTGCCCATGTTGTGAGCACAGGCTCAGCATTGTTAAGGCCTTCCAAACAGTCCTGCTTATCTTGCAGCAGACCCCAGAGGCCGAGGTTGATCTCATTTTTCTAATCAAGGACTTTGCAGTGATTCAAGGATGGTTTCCTGTTGATATACTGATGCCAGCAGCTTCCAGCTTCCAAGAACGAGAAGCCGACAGGCAGTGGCCTGGGAGCACACTGGAAGGTGTGGCCAGGGAAGCATCGGGGGTGGTCTGCACTTAGTGTGCAGCTCTCTTCTGAGAGCATCCCAAGCTGCTCTCTGAGGTGTGTACACACTTTGGGGGGCTGGTTCACTGTTGTGGGGAACCTGGGGCAGAGGCAGTGGGGGCAGGCCTGATTCTGCATGGAGATAGTGGGCAACCTGTGGTTATTTTCCAGTTGTTGCCAGAATTGGGAAGAACTAACGGGCCGTGGGGAAAGAGAGAAGGCTTCCCTTTCACAAGAGAATGCCACAGGACGAGACGGGCCGATATATTTCAGGGTGGCCTTCCTTCTTTTTGAAATGCGGTGAGGACCCATGACAAGCCAGATCTCAGTGGAAAGCCAAGCACTCAGGGAGAGAAATGGAACTGTAGGAATATAGTTTTAGATACAAAAGATAAATACATAATATCTCAAGCAAAGAAGGAGGCTTACTGTTAGACTCAAGAACTAGGGAAGAGGCCTTGCTAAAATGACATCATCAGGCCTCTGTCTACTCCAGTCCTTGGCTTTGCTCCCCACTTGCTTTTGGCTTTCTTCTGTAGACTGCTCTGTTCTAGGGCTGAGGAAATGGTTGCTGACAGCCTTGGACCCATGTGCATCGCACTTGACTCAAACCCTGAGTACAAAGAGTCTTCTGTGTCCCAGCCTATGTGGAGAAGACCTGACACTGGTGCTATGTTGGCCATTTGTCAACATCAGTCTCATCTCTATAGCTAGTAGGTGGCCCGGGGAGAGTATGTTGGTGACACTCCTATAGATAGAGCTCTGTACCGTGTGATTATGATCACATGCAAAGCGAACCAGAACCCTCACCCGCTGCCCCTTTCCTGGGGATCCATCTTTCATTCTGTTTGCCTCTACAAGGCTGAGAGTTATCAGCCTTGGGTTGGAAAGCAAATGTGAATTTTTACAAGGAGAAATGCAACTGTTCCCTTCTTACGTTTCGAAAGCTATTGCACTCGCTGGGAGAAAGCAGCTGAGAAATTGCTACAACTTTGTTGGTGCACATCCTGTCCCTCTTTGTTTTTAGACAGGTCTGTGTCTAACCATAGCCTGGTACCCATTCCGCCATAGGAAACTGAGTGTGTAGTGGTTGATGATGTCTAACTCTTATTCTCTGCTCTTTATATCAAGGTTTCATAGAACCATGTATGTGATGTCTTTTGTCACCTGGATCTGATTAGAAGAAACGATCTTTGGATTCACCTTCTTATTTAGGTTCTCTAGGATTGCGAATTATAAGCTCACTGTCCTTTAATTATGGCTAGAAACCAAATATGAGTGAGTACATCCCATGTTCCTCTTTTTGGGTCTGGCTTACCTCACTCAGGATAGTGTTTTCTATTTCCATCCATTTGTACGCAAACTTCAAGAAGTTCTTGTTTTTTACTGCTGAGTAGTACTCTAATATGTATATATTCTATACTTTCTTCATCCATTCTTCTATTGAAGGGCATCTAGGTTGTTTCCAGGTTCTGGCTATTACAAACAATGCTGCTATGAACATAGTTGAGCATATACTTTTGTTGCATGATAGGGCCTCTCTTGGGTATATTCCCAAGAGTGGTATAGGCATCCCCCTGAATATTAACCTTCATCAGGCGATGAAAGGAGACAGAAACAGAGACCCAAATTGGAGCACCAGACAGAAATCTCAAGGTCCAAATCAGGAGCAGAAGGAGGGGGAGCACGAGCAAGGAACTCAGGACCGCGAGGGGTACACCTACATTCTGAGACAATGGGGATGTTCTATCGGGAATTCATCAAGGCCAGCTGGCCTGAGTCTGAAAAAGCCTGGGATAAAACCAGACTCGCATAGCGGACAATGAGGACTACTGAGAACTCAAGAACAATGGCAATGGGTTTTTGATCCTACTGCACGTGCTGGCTTTGGGGGGGGCCTGGGCGGTTTGGATGCTCAACTCACTAAACCTGGATGGAGGTGGGCGGTCCTTGGACTTTCCACAGGTCAGGGAACCCTGATGGCTCTTCAAGCTGATGAGGGAGAGGGACTTAATCAGGGGAGGGGGAGGGAAATGGGAGGTGGTGGCGGGGAGGAGGCAGAAATCCTTAATAAATAAATAAATTACAAAAAAAAAGAAACAAAAAAAATAAAAATTAAAAAAAAAAAGAAGAAACGATCTTGATGCCACATTGGTACCCAAAATGAGGTAAGACCTCAGGTAGGGTGGGGGGAGAACAGGGACATTTTACAGGTTGACAAATTATGGATGCGTGCTACACGACAGGTTCTGTTTTGAAGAGATGTTATAACAATGTCTTTAGCTTATGCACTCACTTAATAATGGGACTGGGATTCTTGGGTTTTAATTTCCACATCCAAGAGTCACTTGGGAAGAGAGGCTTGGTGAGGAATTAATTATCTAGCTCACATTGGCCAATGGGACTATCTGTAAGGGATTGACTTGATTGTTAATTGATATAGGAAGGCCTAGCCCACGGTGAGCAGTGCCATTCCCTAGGCTGGATGCTCTGAAGAGCACAAGACAAGAGAACGGTAGCTGATAGTTAGCAAGCAAGAGCACATTCATTCTCTCTTGCTCTGTGGCCATGCCAGGGCTAGATGATTGAGTTCCTGCTCTGAACCCCTACCGCTGATGGACTATAACCTGGACCTGGAAGCCAGAGAAACCCTTTCTTCTGTGAGTTGCTCTTGGTGTGGGGGGATTGCTTATGTGTTCATGTTTTCAGAGCTGCCCGCTTTGTTTTAGATAATCAGGTAGGGGAACTCATGCCCGGGAAAGACTAATCCTGCTTTTCTCAGCAGTCTTTAGTTGTCTATAGTTCTTCGTCTAGGATTCGGACCCTGTAAAATTTCCCTGGGTTACTATGTCTACTAGTATTTAGCTGTTTAGGTCTTGTTTAGGTATCATGGGTGTAGCTTCCCTGTCATTTCTTAGAGATACAATCTCACCACAGATGTCCTGGTCCTCTGGCTCTTACAATCTTTCCTCCCCATCCTCCATGACGTTCCCTGAGCTGTAGGTGCGAGAGTTACATGAAGATGTATATGTTGGTCCTGAGTTCCCAATGGATCTCTGTAAAGAGACCTGATGTGGATAGCAGTTTTTCTATAGCAGTCTGCATTTGCTGCAAAGAGGAGCTTCTTGGATGCAGGGTGAGAGCTCCACTTTACCTGTGGCTATCTGGGTAAGTTTGGGAATACGGTTAGGGATTATGTTGCTCCAGTGTCTAAGTTGCTCTTTGTGAGATATCTGTCAGAGCAAAAGAAATGAAGTTAGGCAGTGACCTTGTCAGCCCTTTCTTCCCACCCCTTCACCTTTAACCTGGAAGAGACTTTGTACCTGCTTCAAACATGGTACAAGGTGAAACAATACATGATCTCGTGACCTCTGAGGATAGGTCACGAAAGGCTGGAGTAGTTTTTCATCTAGCTTGTACCTGCTCCCTTTCAGGTAAGAGATCACTCTCAATCTGTTAAGAAGAGCACAATGACTAGCTGCCTAGTGCCAAATGGTCATCCATAAATGGTCACACAAATGACTAACATTATAATACTGAACAATTAAGGAATGTGTGTGAATGCACACACATGCACACACACACACACCACACACACACACACTAAAATTTGTTTAAAAATTAAAAAAGAGGCCCTGATTTTGAAGGAGAGCAGGAAAAGGTATATAGAAGGGTTTGGAGGAAGGAGGGGGAAGGAATAATTGAAATGATATTGGTATGATGATCTCAAAACTAAAATAAAATTACTAAAATTAAATTTAGAAACAAATGAAGCTACCTGACTCTGGAGCAACTGGTTGCCACATTCCCCACACCTGATCTAAAAGCACTTTTAGTCCGTCTGGGAGATAGCCCAGCTTTCTGGAAAAAGAACCAGTCCCTTTGTCCCACGCCCTGGCACTGTCTATTTCCCCTCTCCTGCTCTGCATTTACTGGGATCATCATCTGGTTGCTGGTTTCTTTTAGAGTGTGGTCTCTCTGAAGGAAAGGACTGGCTTGGCTTAATCTAATCCCCACTTTTGTCAGTCTCAAGTCTGTCATTCAGTTGGAACGTCACAGAGGCAGGAGAGAATTTTGCTTTCCCTCACGAGGCTGCATTCCATGCGTGTTTCCTGCTTGCTAAAAAAGCCTGTGGAGACCTGATCATCTGTGAGCGAGCGTGGCCGTTTGGTAGGGGCCCTGGAGCCAGCGAAAGATCTGGTATGAACCACATGATCTTGGAACCACCTCCAGAGCTGTAGGCAGCTCCACTCTCTGGTAGAGGGAGACTCGAGTATGGAGCCTCGGGGGTGGGGGGCAGTAGCTGGGTGGTTCCCGTGGCAGCAGCCTTGGTGTCCTTTGCGGCAGTAGACCAAATCTCCCAGCATAGACTTCTAGCCACTGCCTGAGCAGATGAGGAAGGGATGGGGGTGGAGAGTAAATGGTGACTGGCCATTTCTGTTCTGCGTGGGACTTCTTGCAGGCATTTTTCTCTCTATTGGGCTCCCAAGAATGTCTCAGATATACATTGAGGTATGAGGCTTTTTTGAATCATTTTAGTTTATTCTGCCCCTTCCCTTGCAGATTCCAGACCTGTGCCTGTGCAGTCTGAAGGCGCCTGTTTCTATTGCTTTCCGCTTGGTCTTTGTCCCAATAGTTCTCTTCTCCTTTTGATTTGTATTGCTGTCACCATCCAGAACCCTGATAGTATGTGACCTTAGATAGGCTTCCTACTCAGTTCCTGCCTCAGAGTCTTCAAGGAAGTGGCCATACCAATAGTAGTGATTTCAGGCTCTCAAAAATGATAATTCAATCAAACAGTGTATGTTAAGTGTTTGCTATAGTTCTTGGTATGTAATAAATACTTGAAAGCATTACAGCAGTCGTCTATGATACCCACCACTGCTAACCTAAATAGTTTCTTCGAGCATGATATCTCTGAGCAGCCAGCATCCAGGTGAAGATCGGGAGCGCAGCAGGTCCTCAGGGAAAGATCAATGGAAGATGGAAGTCCATGAAGCCAGATGAGGCTAACAAAGGCCATTCTCTATGGATGAGCCTGCTTCTAGAGTCCATAACTCATTCAGATAAAGACCCTGTGGGCTGGTCCAGGAAGAAGATAGATGCCCGAGAGGTCAGCAGAAGGATTCATGAGTTGGTCCCTCTAGTCAGCGAGTGGGGTGTCTAGATCTTGAAGCTGCTCCATCCTATGGCAGAGAGGCAGGGAGTAGGAGAATCTTAGTCCTTCTTCTATATGCGGGAAGAGGCTCCATATCTTCATCCCAGAAGAAGTCAGCTTCCTGGCACCACTGTGGTATACTGGGCTAGGCCAACTGCCAATATTAAGGGGTAATGACCAAGTGCATAGGGCTCAAGGTGGCACTTGATTCCTTCTCGGAGTTGTCCTGTGACTAGAAAGTGACTATTACCTCAACTCGGACTTTTAGGTGGCTGGAAGGGGTGGGTGGGTGATAGGAGAATGAGAGACCAAGAAACCTTCTTATTCATGAGATATTAGGTAGTACTGATGCAACCACTCTTGGGGCTTAGGATTTCCAAGGCCAGACATCTGCCCTGATGATGATCCATGAGCCACTGGGACTCAACATGCATGTACCCAGCCTTGGGCAAAAAGAGCCACAGACCTAAGTGGCTTCAATTAGATGTCCTTGGACAGTTCATTTATGAGGTGCGCATTTGGAAATGACCTTTGTTGAATATAGATGCTGCAAAACGATTTTTGCCTAGGAATCTTTCCTGGCACCATGGACTAGAGCTTTCCCAAACTGACCTTATGGTGAGAGAAAGCTGTTTTTCTCTCTAGTTTCCCTGGATCTCAGTACTGAGGCTCAGAGAACCCTCCACTTGATGGCAATAGAGCAGTCAACTCTCAGACCCCTCTTGCGTGGAATGGAGCATCATAGACACTGCTGCGCGCAATGAGCAGTTCTGGGAGTTGTACCCCAGCATATCCACTTTATAGCCGAGGAGTCAGCTGAGGCTTAAAGGTCCAGTAACTTGTGGATGCCAAAGAGCAAAGAGAAGAAGGATTGTTGGTACCTGCATCTAGATCTGAGCATACAACATCTCCAAATACACCACCCTTCGATCTGTTCAGAGGATGAAAGGAGCAGGGTTTGGGAGAGGACCTTTTAGACATCCAAAGCAAAGGGCTTCTTGTGGGATCTCTCTTTGATGCCTCTAGCCTGTACTGTTCTAGTGCAGAAGTTGCAATACTCATATGAAGTTGACAGTCTACTGTGACTTGGTGCACTTGCCTTGTGGGAATGAGGTTTGATTTGACTTTATTGTCCCTTATTGTCATGTGGTGTGAGGGTTCAGTGATGGTTAGAGTAGATCCCAGCAGTCAGTGAGCTGTATGCACGCTGGGTCCGCAACTGGGTTCCTGTAAGGTTCTGTATTGGTAAAGTTCTGTACTCTACTTCTGTGCTTAAAGGGGCATGAGCATTGAAAATTAGGTACCATTCTGGGGATATGGGTAAACACTTTGATACTTTCCTACTTATACCCTAGGATTGAACAAGAAGTCAATGAACTCAGAATATAGTGCCAGGTTTCCTACTATTAGAGACTCAGGTTATGCATGAGCAAGAAGGTAAGCGTAGGGTGGCTCAAGGTATAAGATATCAGCATTGGCAACATCTGTGTGAATTCATGGCTGGTTCATATGCATTCACATAGCTACAAATGGAAATGTATGGATATGTATAGATAAGCAGGTTGGGACACAGACCACTTAATAGAGCCTTGAAACAAGGACTCCTCCATATCAATAAGCACACTATATTGGAAAGAAACCCATAGGCTGCTTCTAGGGTGGGTGCAAGAGGCAAGATACATATAAGGAAGTCTGTAACATTTCTTTGAGTCAATAATATAGCGGTGTAATAGATAATAAAACCTGTAATTAGCAAGGGAAAATATTTCAGAGGATGGTGCACTTAAATGTGGGTGTTCCCATTAGCCAAATCTGAAATATTTGAAATAAAAACATAAGCATAGTAGTAGTGGATTATAAGTCAAAGTATAAAATGAACATCCAGGAGACCATACTAATGCAAATAAATGACTGAGAGAAAGATAGTTTGTGGAGAACATGATAAATCTCCTGTATGGTATGATTCCAAAGAATATATATATATATATATATATATAATGTGTATTATATATAACACACATATATAACACATATATAATACACATAACATATATAATATATATGGTATAATTCCAAAGAATTTTTCTAAATATATATATCCACGCATCCTCAAGCAACTTTATGGTGGAGGAAACCCAACGAGTGTATTATTAGCCAAGTGATCATGGTTGTACTAGACTTTTATTATGATGGAATGAGAGTGTTGTATTAGCTCTGCAGTCTTTCTTTCCAAAATTCAAAAAAATTAAGGGGAGATTTTACCAAATACCTGACCCTTACTCATCAACACTGTCATGATCATCGGAAACAAGGAAACTCTATCGCCGAAAAAGTTGTCTGTAGAGAAATGATAGCTAAACTCAATGTATCCTAGAAGGGTTCCTGGAACAAGCATGTCACTAGGGGAAAGGTAAGCAAAACACTATCATAAATAAGAGTAATGAAAACCATTGGTGCATTGACTATAATGAATATACTGTAGTGATGTTGGATGTTCATAACAAGAAACTGTAAATTTATGGGACTCTATGCCATCTTCATAACATTTGGCTAAATCTAAAACTGTTCAAAATTAACGTATATTTGAAAGCAAACATTCCAACAAGTAGACTGAAAGAAAGTAAAAAAGCTTTATTGATTCCTACTTTTTATTTGTCTCTGTCTGTAGAGTGTGTGGAGGTGCACACGTGTACATGTGCATGCGTGTATGAGTGTGTGCATGGGGTGTGCGTGCATGTGTGTGCGCACAGATGCCAGAGACAGACATTAGGAATCTTCCCCTACCACTGCCTACTTATAGTTTTAAAGTTTTATTCTTATTTATGTGCATGTGTCTGTGTCTGTGTGCAGGTGTCTGCAGAGGCCAGAAGAGGGCATCAGGTACCTCGGAACTGAAGAGAACCCTGAAACTGAGCTTGCATCCTTTGGAAAAATACTAAGTGTTTCTGACCATTGGGCCCTCTCTCTGATTCTGACCACCTTCCTTTTTCAGGCAGTGTCTCTTACGGATTGGCTAGAAAGACTGGCCAGCAAGTTCCGGGTATCTTTCTGTCCCTGCATCACTTGTCCTGGGGTGACAGATACATAGATAGCAACATGCCTGCAATTTTACATGAGTGCTGGGATGTGAGCTCAGGTCCTTGTACCTACAAGTTAAGCAGTTTTTTGATAGAACCATCTCTGCAGCCTGGTTTAATATTTATTTATTGATTGTTTACTTTTATTTATTCTTTGGCAATTTCATACCAAATGTAATATAGTTCGATCAGCTTCACCTATGGCCCACCCCCTTGAACATCCCTTGTAATTTCATATTTAACAAGGTTTTTTTCCATTGCTGTTCCGTGCAAGGAGCTTGCATTTTTTACTTTATTGAGAGCAAGAACATATCTGAATGGTCTCCGGTGTATCTCTTGGAGAAGCTGATTGGTGAAGATTGAAACTTGCTGAGATAATTGGCCTGCCTGGGTCTAGCTTACCTCATGGTCTAGCCTCCTTTTCCCTCCTGACAAGCGCTATGAGAGCGATAGTAGAGGATGTACTTCAAGTCAAGCCAGGTCAACCCAATTCAGGCTTCCAAAAGTGGTATCCACTTGGCCTAATTAGCTTCTTTCAGGGCTCACCTTGAAACATGCCTATTTTAACATCACTACCTTGGAGGCCAAGCCTCCGGCAGCTGAATCTGTCTGGGACAAACCATGGCAGCAAGTTTGCACACAGTTTTGAAACCATGCCACAGGAATTATTACAGCTGTGGAGATGGCTCAAGTGGGCAAGAAAGCTTACAGGCCAAGCATGAGGATCTGAGTTCAAATCCCCAGAACCCATGTAAAATGTTAATCATGACTGTGCATGTGCCTGTATCACCTAGTGCTGTAGGGTAGGGTGGAGACAGAGGGATAGCTGGAGACTGCTGGCTGCCAGCCTAGTTCCAGGTTCAGTGAGAGACCCTGCCTCAGGGGAATAAGAGCGTGACGGGGTGGGACAGCTGATGTCTTCCTCTTGCTTCCATGAGTGTGTGTACACACACGCATGCTCACACACATGCACGCGCACAGACATATGCACGAGAGAGAAAGAGAGAGAGAGAGAGAGAGAGAGAGAGAGAGAGAGAGAGAGAGAAGGAGGGAGGGAGGGAGTGGGTCCAGTAGCACAACCTGAGTGGCTAAGGCAGAAAGATCATGAGTTCAAGATCTCCCTATAGCACAGAGTGAGTTCAAGGTCAGACTGAATAGCTTAGCAAGAACTGCACATAAAAAAGAGTATTATCTTACAATGTCATTGGAGCACAGCTGAAGAGCCCCTGCCCAGTCCTGGCAGAGATAGAAAATGGCTCCTGCAGAAATTACAGCTAAGAACTCAACTGAAGCTCTTCTGGCTAAGCGATGCTGCCTAGACTCGGACCAAGCCCTCTCCCCGGAGGTTCTGGATTGGAGGGGAACCAGAAGTAACAAAGGAGTTTACACCAACGGTTAAGTACAGGTCTCCATAGCAAGCTTTACATTAGAATGCCACAAGAGGGCCCTCTGAAGGAGGACTAATCCAAGAGCCCTCCCTCCTCCTTTCCCTCCTCCATCCCCTTCTGTCTTCCTTTGTCTCAGGGCGGGGCTAAGCTAACATGAGTAGCTAGCTCCATCTGTAGCCAGAGAGCTGCAGGGCTCTGAGCCACCAGCCTGGCCTTTGTCATAAGCTCCTTGGCAGGGTCATATGGTAGAACTGCTTGTCCCACCTCTGCTGGGGTGAATAGAGATGGCGCTGACCTGCCAGCCGAGCCTCTCTGCACTTCCCTCCATGGGTCTGAGCAAGTGAGAATAAACAGTGAACGTTTAGTCCAGCCCTGAGGGGTTTTGGTCTTGACTGGCCAAGGCCATTCCTGGGCAGTCTCCTCCACTTTTGCTAGCCAGATTTGCTGTGTTTGTGCAAAAAAAGAGAGGTTGAGCTCATTGAAGATCCGGTGTGAATACTCTGACCTTGACTCTGTAGAATGTTCTAGAAGCAGTGTGCCAGACCATTGTGTCTATTTCATAGCTTCCATAGAAATCCAAGAGCTGTAGATAGTCAAAGCTAAAATGGGTCTTTGGGAACAAACTAGCTAGTCCCCTTCTCTGGGGATCCCCAGTAGAGATATCTGCTAGAACTTGGTTTAGAATCCTAGGGATGGGGAGGTCACTCTAAAGAGCACAAGTCTTCTCCCAAGTGTTCATGTGTGATGGGAGCAGTGGGACAAGAGTAGATGAACCTCGTGTTCCAGCAGCTGCATGACTGCAAACCATAGCCAACTGAACCCACATCCCAGCTCTTGCCTGGATACCCCTGTCTAGGAGACTTTCTGCCACGCGGGCACATGTGTTTTCACCATTAGACGTCTTGACCACGCAGGAGAGTTCCACTTTCTTGGCTTTTAGTTGGAGGGAGAAAGAGATGCATGGAAACCAGGCAAACCTGGAGTTTAATTCCTCTTCTGCTAGAAAGACCCCCTGGTCCAAGCAAGCTCCCGCCTGGAAATCTTATTTTTCTCTGTTAAAAATATAGGGCTAATCACACTACTGTCTCTGGGTTTCTGTAGGGATTCTAGGAAATGAGGAGCGTAAAGGGCTGGCGGTTCATGTATCTGGAGCTCCAGCGGCTCAGCTGGCCTCCTTCTCTGAGAAGTCAGGCTTCAGACGGGCACCGTGGCACTCCCTTTTTCTGCTTCCCGCTCACATAAGGAAGTACCAGTCCATTCTTATTAAACACCCAGGATGGCAAAACAAGTGTATTGCTCTTTTGGAACTGCCATCGCCAAGTGCCAGAGGCTGGGTGGCTTAAACAACAGAAATTTATTGTCTCACGTTTCCAGAGTCCAGAACTCTGAGAGCAAGGTGTTGGCAGAGCTGGTTTCTCCTGGGGCCTTTCTCCTTGGCTCATAGATGGCTGCCTTCTTCTCCTGTCCTCACATAGTCTTTCCTCTGAGCCTATCTGTGTCCCGATCTTTTCTCCTTATGCACCAGTCAGTCACATTGGATCAGGTCCTGCCCATCTGACCTCACTTCACCATAATAATCTTGTTGTCGAGGCACAACACTTGAGACACTTGGCGCTGGGACTTCCACATATGAATTTTGGAAGCCACGGTTTGCCCCATAGCAAAGCGTTAGCAGGAATCACACATGTGGAAAGTCATTCGGTTGCAGCGATAAGCTGGACACAATTTTTTTTTTTTGGTTACTCTTGTTGAGTTGCCTGGTGGTCTTGTCCTGCGGCCCAGCTGGCTGGCTGGTTCCCACCCCAGGCTTGGGCAGCTGTTAGAGTGCTTGGCAGTGTGTGGGCAGCCCTGTCTTGCTTGCTGAGTGGCTGCAAAGTGCACTTCCATCACTGACACCTTGAAACGTTTTATAGGGCAATTCCTGCTTGTCAGCAGCTGCGTTTCTTAATCGGTGGCTCATTCATTTCTCTAAAGGCTCCTGACACTTCTGACCAGCTCTAGCGGGTTTCGTGTGGGTATGCCTAGCCATGTGCTCTCCAATCCAAGTGTGCTCACACCCTGGGAGCAAGCCAGAATTCCCGAGACCTTCCATTATTCTTAGTCTTGAGATGGTGGGAGCGGGTGTTTCAAACCCAGACTTGGGGCTTTCGAAAACATAGTTTGGCCTTCCTGCCTACCTATTTTTACTGCCTTCGTATTTGGAAAGGGAAAATTCCCAGACATGGGCCTGGGAAGCTGGCTGTTCTCAGGTCAGCCCCTAGATGTAGCTTTTTGCCACTGCGTTGGAAGAGAAGGCATTGCTTTAGTTCTCTGTGCTGAACTTTTTCGGTTAGGCATCAGGCAGTCCCTCTCTTACCCAGCACGGAGGCTGGCGGGCAGCTCTGGCTGGTAGCAGGGTCGCTTGTGCTTTAATACTTAGATTCCCCTTGGGTTGAGCAGAGAATCCAGAGCCCTTGATACTGTTGTCAGGGAGGTGGTGGCAGTGGTGGTGCGTGGGTCCTGTTGTACTTTGATTGCAATAATACTTCCCAGACGCCTGTGCATCAATATGGGCCTTGCAGATGAGCAGGCTGGCAACTACCAACTTCATCAGAAACTTGTCTCGAAAAAAGAGCAACGGTCAGCTTCATGGGGAGCAGGAGCATGCTGTGTGTTCGGCTAGGCTGGGGCTTCATGAGTATCAAGGTGGCTCCTTTCCTCAGCCACATACTACAGGGGCTGTGTATTTTCTGGATGCAAATCTAGCATGATAGCTAGCTATAATTATCAGCTGGACATACCTAGAATTATCTGTGAAGAGAGTCTCAGTGAGGGATTTGTCTACATTGGGTTGAATTGACCCTGCAGCTGTGTCTCTGGGGACTTGTCTTAATTAAGAGATGTGAGACAATGCAGCCTACTGCGGGTGGCACCATTCTCTAGGCAGGGGTCCTGATCTGTATAATATCGTAGAAGGCTAGCTACAAGCAATTGAGCATGTGTCATTCCTCACTGTTCTTGACTGTGGGTATGACGTGACTTGCTGTTTAAGGTTTCAGCCTTGACTTCTCCACAGCGATTTGAAACCTGGAATGGCGAGCTGAAGTAATTCCCCTTCTCCCTCGTCACTTTTGGTCAGGGTATTTTATCACGGCAGCAGAAATGAAGCGAAACCCGCTGCAAACCCCACCTGCCCTAGGTGATGTCTAGTTGGTGTCATCTGTGGGCAGGCACAGAGCGCCGTTTATCTTTTGCAGTCTAAAGAGATAGCTTTGGTGGCAGCGGGTGTTTGGATGAAGACTGACCCAGGCCAACAGAATTACTGTGCTCCTCATCCATCAGCAAGAGGGCTTGGGTGTGAGTGAGAACGAGACTGCCCAAGCGTTTGTTTGGCTTTTACACACATCTGTTGAAACATTCTTTTCTTTTTTCCTCCTGCTGGGCTTTTTCCAGGACAGGCAGCGGAACTATCTTGTTGTTGTTTTTAATTTCTTCTAGCCCTTTGGCAGTTTGCTGGAGGGGAAAGTGTGCCTTTGATGAATTCCTACGGATTAATCTTCAGGAAAAAGATCACTAACGTATCACCTGCCAGTCTTGACCAAATTCAATGGACTGAGCATATTTGTCTTTTTGTTAAAAAAAAAAAGGATTTTAGTGTGTGTGTGTGTGTGTGTGTGTTTATGTTTGCTTGTGTGCACTGTGTGTGTGTGTTTAGGTGAATTTATGTGCACTGTGTGTGTGTTTAGGTGAGTTTATGTGCACTGTGTGTGTATTTAGGTGAGTTTATGTGTACTGTGTGTATTTAGGTGAGTGTATGTGCACTGTGTGTATTTAGGTGAGTGTATGTGCACTGTGTGTGTATTTAGGTGAGTTTATGTGCACTGTGTGTGTGTTTAGGTGAGTTTATGTGCACTGTGTGTGTGTTTAGGTGAGTGTATGTGCACTGTGTGTGTGTTTAGGTGAGTGTA
>NC_022029.1:17872376-17892460 GCF_000317375.1 Microtus ochrogaster
TGTGTATGTGTTTAGGTGAGTTTATGTGTACTGTGTGTATTTAGGTGAGTATATGTGCACTGTGTGTGTATTTAGGTGAGTGTATGTGCACTGTGCGTGTTTATATGCACCTCTTACATGCAGGTGACTGTGGAAGTCACAGGGCGTCAGATATGCCCTGGAACACGCAGTTGTGCTCCTACAAGGCTGCTGAGAACTGGAAAAGGGTGCTCTGTAAGTGCAGCAAGTGATCTTAATCACTGAGCCATTTTTCTAGCCTTGAGTGTTGTCTGTGTTGATGTGAGCAACAGCGGTGGATAGTATGCCGTAGGTGTAGAAAAGCCTGAGGGCTGGTGGCTAGGAGAAGGACCTTCAAAAATTCTTCAGATGCATTCAGTAGAATTGTGAATTGTCCTGAAACCATGACATGCAAAAGCCAAGTGGAGGATCTCATGTGGCCATGGAAGAGGAATCTTCAGTATTGGAGAAGCTTTCTTGGGATCCTGCTCTACGTGACTCAGGTAGAATTTCAACTCACTGTAAGAGTCACCTTCATCCTGTTGTGCTGTCCAGCTCAACTGAGTCATCAGAGTCTGACTGAGTGCTCGCCTGGGGCAGGCAGGTGACCGCTTTGCCGCTCTGATTTCTCTTGAGCTCCTTGTTCTTCAGCCTGGCCATTGATTTCTTTGCTGTACCCTACATCTCCTTTCAGAACCATCCTCATTTGGGTCAGGGATCTCTGAGACAGAGTTTCAGATATGTACACATTTAAGTAGAACTAGTTTGTGTTCAGTAGCTTCTGCTGTCCCCAGTGGTCTCCTGTCTTTCCGTGGACCAACCCTAGTCTGGTCACTGCCCAAACAACAGCATGTAAGTTGGTTCTCTTGGCACCAGTTCCCTGGGATGTGACCTCCTTAAGTCTTCACTAAAGGACACAACTAATACAACAAAACCTTTTGCCTTACTTTTCCCATATCTTCAGTTGGATGGCATTTTCACTCAGAGGTGGGCAAGCTAGCAAAGTTGGTGAGAGCAGGTGCTTTATCCAAATAGCACCTATAGAGTGGCTGATGAAACTCCTGGAGGAAGCGGATTTCTCTGGAGATCAGGGCTCTCTCTATCTTCCCCTCTTGTACCTCTATGGGCAGAGAGAACAAGAATTTCCACCCTTATACTCGCATGCAACTTGGAATTATCTTGCTATTTTAGGTACTTTCCTACAAATGAGTAATTACTAGCTGGAGAGCCAAGCATTCTTGTATGCCACTCCTCCATGTTTGGTCTTTTTCCCACTGCTTTCTTCTCTACATCATGCCTCCCTCCCTCCTTCCCCTGATACTCCTCTCTAGGCAGACCGTGTCTGCTAGACAATGGCCCTGGCCATGCCTAGTCATGCTCTCCCTTGCAATTTGGGTCTTCTATTCTTTACAGAGCCTGCAGCAATTAGTTTGGGGCATAGAAAAGTTAGGGACTATAGAGGGAGCAGTGGGCATTGCACACCAGAAGAAAACCCAAGGTCCTTTGCTGGGAAAGAGTTTGCATCGTAGGTCAACCTTCCTCCGAGTTTTGATTGTGTGGCTATCATGGGCTGAATAACAGAAGAACACAAGAAGCCTTCACGAGGCCAGCAGGCTTGGCTCCAGGCATAGCCAGACCAACTGTCCCTGAAGTGTCATGTCATCGAGGAGACGTGGTGACCAGGGAGGAATGCCAGCCATGAATAATTTGTTTCCTTCTTTCATGGGAACTTCTATCTCGCTAGCCACTGTGATGTGATGGGCTGGGCTGGGCTGGAGAGGGAAGGAATTGGCTAATTTGGAGGAGATTTGAGTGAAATAGGAGACAGGGTTAGCTTATGGGTGACAGGACCCAGTTTATTTGCCTCCCTCATTTCTGAGAGCTCTTTCCTTCCCATGAAAATCAGGAACAAGTGGGGTCAGAGATATATCACAAGGGCAAAGAGGAGGGTGGAAATGTTTGTGGGTCCCATCACATAGGCATGTGGCTGTGTTTGTCACCACTAGATGACCTCAAACTAACTGCATATCTTTTGGTTGCTTGCTTGTTTCCATTTTGATGAACTCTGAGTGAGTTCTGTATTGCCACAGATGAAAAGTAAAATCTTAGGTTATATTTCACAACTTATGCAGATAGACATCTTCTCCTAACATTTACTAGGTGGGGACCACACTACCTACATTCTGGTTTAGCATTTACAGGCAAAGAAATCCCCGAGGTGTTTAGCTGACGGAGAGGAGGGGTGACTTTTTTTCACGGACACAGGACTGACCTAGAGGTCAGAACTATGTCCTTGACAACCCCCAGGCTAGAGACTGTATGGAATAGAATTAACTTGAAAGGAAAATAAGGTTCGTGATGGGAAGGAAGGGAGGCCTGGGTAGGAGCCAAAGGCTCTGTCTGAGATGGGAAGAGACCAGAGTCATGGTAACCAAAACCTTTCCATGAGTGTTTGTAGAAATGCCACTGGGGACCAACAGATGTGGGAGATAATACTCAACAGTGAAGGCAGGTGCACAGGCCTCGATGGTGACAGGGAGTCAGAACATGATGTGACTGAGTTATCTTTTGTGAAGTGCTGCCCCATGCTAGCATATTGAAAACTTTGCTTAGCTTGACCACTCCCTAGTGGGGTCACATTATGATTCTCAACTTCTGATCAAGGAAACCATGGCACCGCTCCATGGTAAGTTACAGAGCTGGAAATTGAAGTCAGGTGGGTCTGATAGTGAAGCTCCTCATCCCACTTCCTGTAGCCTCTTGTAGACACAGAGCACCCATTTCTTCTGGAAGGTTCTCAGAGGCAGATGAATAACAGTCTTTTTTTCTAAGTAAGCAATTGGAGGCTTCCAAACAAGGGATGGGGAATCCTATAATGTCATTTTACCATACAGTAAGAATAAATAAATAGATGAATAAATGAATGAGGGAAGAAATACCTAGTTCTCCTGGCTGAAGACTGCAGAAGTGTTAGCGTCCCAGCCTTGAAATGTCACATTCCTGATGACCACACCTGTCCTGGACTCATTTTGATGGTAATTATCTTTGACAGCCTTACATTGACATGAGTGAAATCTACATGAAATTTGAAATGACTTTAGAATATACATTTTATAAATTATTCATAGCATACTTTATATTGCTTGTTTTAAAGGCAGGAGAAATAGAACAATAGCTTCTACTTCTTTTGGCTTTGACCTTATATGCTACATTGTATCTCATTATACACAGATGTATGTTTACATGTACAATATACATAACTGAAACATATGCTTTCTGAAACCCTACTTGCCCTTATTCTGTGCGAGTCATTTCAGTATTTTCTATTATTTTCTATTCTACTCTATTTTTGTTAAAACTATGCTGGTTGCGAACCATCTAAATTGATTTCACAACAAATTAATGGTTCGTGACCCACAGTTTGAGACACCATGACCTAAACAGTGTCTTAATCAGACATGGTTTGAGAAGAAAGTCATTATGGAGGAGATGCAAACTTGCCAATTATCTTTGGTTATAAACGTTAAAATAGTAACACAAAAATCATGGTTTTCATAACATCAAAAAGGGAAATGCATACATGTAGGAAGCATAGACGAGGACAAGCTTGAATTTGCTCCAGGCCTCAGCAGATTTGTGAGGCTCCTGGTAGTGTGTGGAGCGGAGTTTGGTCTTCTGCCTGCGGTTCTTAGCTAACTAGATACAGGTACAGACGCAGCATAGAGGCAGAGGCTACAACCCAGAAGCCAGTGCTCGAGAATTCAGACAGCCTGCCTCTAACCGGCACCAGGAAACAAACAGTGTAGATATCTGGGCCCTTGCTCCTTTCGCTGCTGTGTAACTAGGGTCTGATAATGTATGCATTTCCTAGGAGCGTGTATTAGGCATGTGACCCTCCAGCAGGCCTCCAAACCCTAATGGCATTTCATCTGGCACTTTGAGACCTTTTGAGTTCTTACTGTGCCTTCCATCTATCCTCTTTGCTTTCTCTCCTTCTCTGTCAAGGACATGATATGATGGCCCCCACTGACTCTGGGCTCTTACTTCTCTTTAACTAACCCCCCCCCCACACACACTATTGTCACACCATCCTTCTACCACATGGAAACAATATTTTCTTCACTCCTTTTAGGATCTATATTCCCTGCATCCACTCAGAAGTCTCAGGCACTAGAAGGCTCTTGATTCTAGGTTGGTATTGTTTATGGGATCCATTTCCTTACAGTTTGGTGCTGTGTGTGAGTCTGGTTTCTTCTGAGCTCTCTCCTTGATATTTCCCAATCTAAGGACAATGAATTGGGTTAAGCCTCACCCTAATAACCTGAAAATTAAAAATTGCATCTTTTCCTTTTGAATGAATGAATGTATATACAAGTGTGTGTGCATGTGTGCATTTGTGTGTGTACCTATGTTTGTATGTTTGTGAATACAGATTATATGCATGTGGAGCCTAGAGCTCATCGGAATCCTCCATTGCCCGTCATTTTATCCCATTGAGAGAGGATCCTTCTTTATCTGTCCCCCACAGTCCTGAGTACTGTGCTCGCATGTTTCCAGGCCCATCGTTTTAGGCAAGTGCTGGAGTTTTGAGCTCGTAGTTCCAGAGTAAGTGCTACCCCCTCAGCCCATTAATTACATGTTTTTGAATCTATCTATTCTCTATCCAACCATCCATCCATCTATCCATCCATCTATCTATGCACATGTGTGTATTCATACATGCTCACAAGCGCATCATGGGACATGGGAGGATGGCAGAGGGCACCTTGCAGAAGTGGATTCTGTCTTTCCAACACATGAATCCAGAGTCTGAACTCAGCTCATCAGGCTTAATCCCAAGCTCCTTGATCTATTAGACCATTCCACTGGACCCTAGTTGCATATTTTTTGTAGCTTTCTAATAGTGACTATTCTAAATCATCATTGATAGGCTGATAACCAATCCAAGACAGAAGCAGCCAAATAGAGACCTGGCCAAGACATATTGTAAGAAGGAGCGGCAAGTTCAGGGCCCTGTGATGGAAAAAAAAAAGCCCTGATGTATTTGAAGAATGAAAGAAAGAAATTGGCAGCAGCTTGGTAGTCGTGGTTAGGCTGGTACCACATGATAAGGTGGTACCAAAATATGAAATAATCAGCATGGATTTTGTTGAGGAAACAAATATGAACAGGCTGAGGCCAAATCATACAGGCTCTGGTGGGTAAGACCTTTGAGATTTATTTTTGTTGCAAGGGGGAATCTTGGAAAGATCTGGAAAAGGGAAGACACAGTAAGATATTTAGAAAGGCTATTCTCATCACTAGGTACAGGAGTGAAAGGTGGCAGGCACGGTGACCTTTCTTTTCCCTTTCTTATGGATCTGATCCAGCCGTTACACTCCGGCATTCATTGCAATGAGTTTAAGATTCACTTCACACAAAACCCTGAATAAAGGTATCGATAGCAACTTCACTCACAATTGCCTAAATTTGCAAGGAACCAGCATGCTCTTCAGACAATGAATGGATAAATAAATTGGTATATCTAGATAGTGGAATACTATCCAGTGCCAAAACAATGAATTTTCAAGATTTTAAAAGACTCAAGAACATGAGTATGCATATTATTAACCAAAAGACACCATCAATAAAGGGCTGCCTATGATGAAATTCCTACTAGATGATTCCCTGGGAAACGCAGCCTGAGAAGTGGGGATTGGAGGAACGGATGGGACAAATGGAATATAGAGGGTTTTTAGGGTAGTGAGGCTTCTGTATATTCTACCAGTGCATACTTGTCATTATACATTTATACAAATTTAGAGAGTCCTAACGTGGATGGTAGCCTTCTGGATGAGACAATATAGTCCTCAACTAAAACAGATGGGCCACTCTGGTGGGGGTATGGTCTGTATTCCTCTCGTTTTTCTGTGAGCCTAAAATTTCTGTAGAAAATGAAGTCTACTAAAAAAATTTAAAGATCGCTCCAGCTAGTGTGTGGGTAAAGAGTAGATTTCGTGGGATCCCCACGGAAAACATGGGCCAGCGAGAAGATCCGACAGTTGGTCACTTCAGGGAAGTCTTAGCTTAGGCTAAGAGCATGCTAGGCTTTGCTGGGAGCAGATCCAATTCGAAAAGTGTTTGGAAGTGATATGCTAAAACCTGGTGACAAAATAAGTGTGGGGGATGAAGGAAAGGGAGTAAACATGTGGGAAACTTTATTCACTTATGCAACACTTGTATGTTTGTGTGTATATATGCATGTTACATGAATATATAATGTCATATGTCTATGAGGTGTGTAGAGGCTAGAGGCTGATGCTGGGTGTTTTTCTCAGTCACTCTCTCCCTTATATATTGAGACAGTGTACCTCAGTGAACCCAGAACTCATCAGTTCATCTAGCTTAGCTAGCCGGCTTGCTCATGGAGGAGGGAAGAATCCCCTGACTCTGCCTCTCCAGTTCTGGGATTACAGTGGGCTGCCCACCTGATTCTAATCCCCAGTGAGACTGTATAGTCACTGTTTCCAATAATTGTGTGGGAAATGGTGTAGTTTACCAAGATGAGTAGAGAAGTTTCCAGTAAGAAAAGGAGATGGAAGGAGGGGAGGGAGGGAGAGAGACAGAGGGGCAAAAAAGAGGGAGAGAGAGAAGCTGGAATTCTCAGAGTAAGTGAATTAGGCTTGATAGATTAATGGAAGTCTGGAGACTGGGGCCTGCCCGTCGAAATCAAGTCCATCCAGCACGACTACAAATGCTTCCCAGAAGATAGGTTTGATTAAGTGGATGCACATTGAGTCAAGTGTTAAAGCCATCGATAAATGAAGGGAGGTGGCCGGGAGGGCTGTACATGGCAACAATTTGCAGGCTCAGGCCTTTCTGGGCCAGTGGGTTAGCAGAGGGAGAAATAGCAAAACACCTGTAAGGATGCAGAGAAAGCACTGGCTAAGGAACCTGGAGAGAATTAGGAAGAGAGCGAAGGTGTGTGTGCGTGCATGTGTGTACGTGTGTGTGCATGCGAGTGTGTGTGTGTGTGCGTGTGTGCGTGTGTGCGTGCACGCGTGCTCGCACGAGCACACACAAATGTGTTTGGCATTGAAAAGGTCATGCTGATGAAAATGAGGAAGAAAAAAGTCACTGAGCATCCCAGTGAGGTTAGTGTCACTCAGGTGGGTGTTCCAGATGAAGGGATGCACCAGTCAAGGGACGTTTGACAGTTCAGAGGACATGCAGCAATCGCTTAACCCTACTTAGAAAGCTATTAGGTGTCACTGAAGGAGTTGGTGGATAAGGTGGCCTGAGGGAAAACCAGCTCATGGGCTCTGAGCAGCTCAAGGGATGGAGAAAACAGGATGTTGGAGATGGGCCATCTCTGAGGATGTTAAAGTTGCCAAGAATGGCAG
This sequence comes from Microtus ochrogaster, assembly GCF_000317375.1. Lineage (NCBI taxonomy): Eukaryota > Metazoa > Chordata > Mammalia > Rodentia > Cricetidae > Microtus > Microtus ochrogaster. Next base: position 17,879,756 of record NC_022029.1, read on the forward strand.
GAGATGCTATGGAGAGGAAGACAGTAAGCCAAGTGCTAAAGTCATCAATAAATGAAGCAGGGTGTCAGAGAGGACTGTAAGTGACAGCAAGGCAAATAGTGGGTGGTAAAGTCTGATGACTTGCACTTCAAAGAACCAAGGACTTTGAAGACGGAAGAAGAAGTGGCTTGGAGACGCCATGGAAATGTCTGCCTCTCCTGCAGACCCTTTAGTCTTATTAGAAGAAAATACAGCCTCTAGTTGAGAAGATTCTATGGCAAGTGATATATCAGGGAACAGTCTGAAGGCACCATGGGGGAACCAAATGTCACCCAAAGGTGTGATGGTTGAGCAGACTGGAAGGCGGCACCATGATGGTTCCTTATATGAAGAAGACAGAAGAGGGTTTTCTTAGCAGAAGGCAACTTGTACAAATTTCTAAGAAAAATAATGACACAGTTGAGAAAGCATGAAGAGCCTTTACAGATGGATTTGAAATGAATACAGCAAGAGGAAGTATCAGGGCTAAGACATGGAGATTCTGGGATGTGAAGGAGCTGGGACTTGGGGAGCCACCAGAGGCTTTCCACAGGCAAAAGTTGTGGTGTTTTAGAAATATCACCTGGCTTTAGTGTTGAAGGTCAAGGGATTAGAATCCACACTGGAGCATGGAGATTGGTCAGCCAGCTGTTAGAATAGACTTTTTCTCCTCATGGGGAAATTTTGAATCCTTTCGCAAGTTTTTTGGAATTTGGGTGGACTTTAAGATTGAGTATTCTCACACGAACTTAAAAGATGATTAATACTAGTCGCTTGTTGAGAAGTAGACTAACTAATTCATGCTCCAAAAGGGGCTGGGCATCCACTGTCACTGTAAAAAGCAAAAAAGGGAGGAGAGGGAAATAGGGGCGTTTTCTTCTTATTTGTTCTCTTCAGTGGGATTCTCATCAACAGAAGGACGGGAACGTAAAAGAACAGTGCGTTTTAGGCTGGGGAGGAAAGAGGAGAAAGTCATAAGTAGAATGGGCTTCTCTGGGCGCCCGTGTGAGTAGGATCCAATTCTGCTATTGTTGCTTTCCCATGCACTTCATCAGAATTGTCCCTTGTAGAGCTGTCCGTATAGATTGTCACTGTTTGCTATTCTTTGCCTGGGGTAAATGTCTTGAGAATCATTTTTCAGGGGTCCTTTCTTTCTCCCACAGGACTCCAATCCTGGGGCCATCTTGGGTAAAATATTAGAAGTACACTGCTAAGTCAGAGTTTTAAAAAAATAAAATGAAAATTCAATCACAAACATCTTCCCAGGACATTACCAATGATTACAACTGGAATAAAGATGAAGTGTCACTTCAGAAATTCTTTCTGTCTTCCCATTCAAGGTCAAGTCCAACATAGTTCCCTGGACTCAGCTTTCAGGGATTTCCCTCTCCCTGCACAGGACAGAGAGGACCCTGGGTTCTCCTCAGCCCTGAACATGGGAGATTGCTTTCTTGTGTCCAGGTGACTTGAAAGAAGAGAACCACAGAAAGAACATAGTTCAGCTGGGACCCTGAATGACCTTGGATCTTAGCCATGGGGTCTGAATCATAGAGATGGTGACAGTGGCTAAAAGAATCCCATACATGATTTGATCTGGCCCTATGTACCCCACTGATACCGCCTCTGGGACAGTCCCCATGAAAAGCATTGACCATCGTGTGGTATCCTGGGTAGCCTTCCACAGTGTCCTCTTCTCTGGGCCCAGGGAAGTGCTCTATAGGGGTTATGAAAAAGGGCAGTGTCTCCCTTGGGCTGAGAGATAATTTCTCAGAGACTGAAGCTAGTCACAATCCTCTTGTGGGACAAAGGATTCTAACATCTTCCCCCGGCTTCTGGTTCAGCATAAGTGCTACCTATAAGCAACAAAATAATTTTGCCTTTATTGATTCTCTTTGAGTACATGTGTCTGGTGACAGACTCCGAGCTTGTCCAATTACAAAGTCAAGTTCTATAGACTTTGTTCTTGGAATGACATGACTTCTGACCTTTCCTAGAGTGACCTCTGCTCCTGAAGGTGATGTCTGTCTAACCTGAGAGCCATTTTTTTAGTAGCTAAGATGACATTTGAAAAAAAAAGATGATTTATGTATATGAGTGCTTTGTCTACATATGTGTATCACATGCACACTTCATGCCTACAAAAGTCAGAAGAGGACATCAAATCCCCTGGAACTAGAGCTATGGATGGTTGCGAATCATTATATGGAAAATGGGAATAAAACCTGGGTTTGCTGTAAAGGCAATAAGTGTTCTTAACCACTGGGTTGTTTCTCTAGCTCCTGCCAAGACATCATTTTGACGCACACCTTTCTCGTGGCCCCCTAAAGTTTTAAACCCCTTTGTACGCTGCTTCTGTCAGCCACATATTTCTTACTACGCCATTCATACATCTCAGCCTCACCTGTTATTCGTGTAACACACGTGGCATACTTCAGAGACTCCCCATAGAGCCCTACGGGCTCCCCACATCACTCCACTGTATGTATCCATACGTATCACATGGCATATTCCAACTGTGGCATGCCTACCCGTGGTATGTTACTTCCTCCCACCCTTCATGTGGCTGCATGCATTACTGCCACAGGGCACGGGACGACAGCACACTGTGTCCTTAAACTTTGCAACTATATTTGACCATCCTTCTTCTGGAGTCAGTGCACCCAGGGCCGTCCCTGCCAAAATTATCGGGAGGGTGATGATGTCTAGAAAGGAATTAAAAGTTAAAAAAAAATAGAGAGGGAGGGAGGGCGAGAGGGAGAGAGAAAGAGAAACGATTTGGAAAATATCTGCAGGATTTGAAAACAAATGTATGATATTTGATCTGTCCATGATCCTTTTGCGGTACTCATGTTGCTAAATACTGCTTGATGGGGGAAATATTTGGCAAGAGCTGTGAGTTTTATTTAGAGTTTTGGGGGAGTTGGGAGGGAAGTTTCTGAATTGGGAGTAAGCGAGAGTGGCCAGGAGAAATAAAGGGACCAGGAGTGGAAGGCTTTAGTGGAAACAGGGTACCAGGGCCCCCTCCCCATCAGCTCCATCAGTGAGTACCAGTCCTCTGGAGAGGGAAGGAGCCTTTTTATTCATGCTGGCTCAGAAAACCTGCTTTGTCACTTGCTTTCCCTGAACTCACCTGTAGGTGGCACCTTCCTGCTGACTGTTCTAGCTACCAAGCAACCATTTCTGGTATTCTCATCAGAGGCATTGTGGAGAGAGTCACTGGGGGTACTGGGGTGCTCCTCTGTTCTATTTCATTTGGCTTGTTTTGTTTTTGATTCTGGGGAATGGACCCAGGGGTTCTTATATGCTAAGCAATTGCTCTGGCATGCAAGCTCTGATGTCCAGACCATAAATGTGGCTGGTTTTGAAGCCCTAACTCCAAACCTTCTCCAAGATTGGTTTCCTGGACCCCTTCCTTGACCCATGACAACTCCTCAAGGCTCTGTTAGCACTAAGACCCTGGACCCTGTGGTTTGCATTCACCACTGTGGATGCAAAACTGCCATGTTATTCACCAAGGTGGCTATGAGTCTGCTGATTAAGGGTCAAAAATAGCCACCAATAATAACACATTACAGTTGGAAAAGATACTAAGTGATAAAACATTACAGTTGATTGTGGAAGATATTAATGATCATACATGATGGTTGGGAGACTGCAGAAGCAAGATGAAGGGTGTGTGTATTTGTTGGAACTGTCAGGGAACAAGAATCGTCACAGGGAAATATATATGTTGTAGAAGTGTTATTTTATATAAGAAAGAAGAAAGAGGAGGAAGGGAGTCTGAGTTGTGCACCTGGCACAGTGGTGTCACCCTTTCTCTCAAGGCATTTCAGATGTACAGGCATGGGCTCCCAGAGGAGGCATCCTCCAGAGTAGATGCCATGAACGGTCAGCTCTTCCGGTCCCTGTAGTTATCAAGTGGTACTGCCTGGTGCCAGTGTGTTCCATTGCCGCTCCAGTGCTGTGTGAACTGCAACAAGGGAGCAGGACTTATTACTAATGCAGACATTTCTGTGAATAATTCCCCGAGCGTGAGATTTACACGGACTGAGCAATGGCATGGGGCCCTGGGCTATTCTGTGGGGATGGTGGCTTTTAGCCTTCTACTCCAAGAAAGGCTAGGGGTGAGAAAGGATGAACTCGTAATAGTGGTAAACATGGTGAAGAGGTTGGTCTCTTGTGATTATGCCTTCTATGCCATGGTCCATCCATCCTCTGAGGATCGTCCCTTACCATTTGCCTGCTGGGTACTATTCTCTCTCTCTCTCTGTCTCTCTCTCTCTCTCTCTGTCTCCCCTCCCCCCCCTCTTTCTTTCTCTCCTCTCTGTGCTTGTGTGTGTGAGAGAACTAGGGCAAATACCTGATAGCTTTTATCTTATTGTCATGGACTCTGGGACTGAATCGTCCTGAGAGTACCCAAATGTCAGTTTTATTGTAGATAGACGTGACAAGAGGTTCAGCAAAGAGAAAGAACTTGGCTAAGGTCACAGAACAAACCAAGAGCTGAGATGGGTCTCAGGACCCTCCTGGGACAGGCCATGCTGACTTTGCCTAATTACCCAGATCCATCCCAGTGTGAAAGAGAGTCCCTGGCCAGCGCTCCACCAGCATTCCGGAACCTAGCTGTAAATTCTGAGCCCTGCAGCCGCTCTGCTCTGACATTTGTTGCGCTTTACTGCCAAATGCTGCTGCTCGGGAGATGCCATCTCCGGAGGGAGAAATTCTTGAAAGAGACACCCTTTTCCCCCTTCCCAAATTAGGAGTTAATTAGTACCAAAATGTGCGTGGAGGGGGTTGTCTTAACTGGCCTCGCAAGGGCTTCCCAAAGCAGAAAAAAAAAAAAGATGCCTTCTTTCAGAAAGGCGCCTAATTGTGTTCGCATCTCTGTTTGGAGAAGGGAGTCTCTTGGTCTGGGCCAGGCACCCTCAGGGACGGATCTGTTAACTCACTGTCACCTCCTTTTGAGATAGTATCATCTTGTAACCCTGAGCAATAAAATGAGTAATTGTGGGTCTTTTGAAGCCAGGCCCTATACCCAAGCCAGTTTGTTTACCCTGGAAGGCCTTGGTCAGCCCGGCACCCTGTCCCTTGTGCATTTGCTGAGAGACCTCCTCCAGTTCCCCCTTCCTCACTTTTTCAGGGGTACCCTTTCCTTTCCTCCTTCCTCACTTGGTGTTTGTCCTGAAAGCGCCACAGTTCAGAAGTAAATTTCTTCACCCTCAAGGTCTAGATCTCATACTGGGGAAGCTTTTCCTTCTTGGGAGTTTGAAGAAGGCCCTTTCTGTCAGTTAGAATGCAAACTTCTTAGAAAAGTAGCCAGGCGCCCAATTCCGTTCTCAGCCCCTCCCTAGCTGTCCCCCAGGGCAGCTGGGAGCTGTGTGTGCTGGGGGGGGTTGGTGGTGGCGGTTGGGGGGGGCGAGTCCAGGGGGGTTCCTGCCAGGCACAACGGTATTTGTGTTGCTCAGAATTTAAATGAAGGTCTCAAAAGACAAAACTAATGAAGATTTACTGAAGCTGCCATTGTCTGATAATTCAATACCAGCTCATTATTAGAACCACATTTATTGAGGTTTAATCGCTATGAAGCGGGCGGCTCTGGCACAGCTGTCAAACCGCATGCAATGTGTTCTTAATAATTAATCAGTATAGTATCTTGTCATCCTGACGTTCATCCTGGGCTTGGGTGTGTTTTTAAAGAGATGCTCGGAGTCTGGTTTTGGAACTTGCTGGTCTTTTGTTTTCGATAACTTGCTCAGATCCAAATAAATAAACAAATAAAGCAAGGAAAAGAGCGGATTCCTTTTAGACTCTACCAGTGCACCCTCATGGTGGGGAACAGAATCTGGAATGTGATTGAAGCCAGGATCCAGTACTGAGTCAGTGCTTATGTTTGGTGTTTAAAAAACAAGAACAAGCCTCCGATCCCCACTCCTACTCCCTACCCCCACCCCATGCATTTGGGATTTATTTTCCTTTTGTGGAATCTGCAGGCACCCAGGGATGGCGGGGCAGTTCTGCCCATGAAGCTGCCAGCTCAACATGTCATAGATACCAACACATGGGGACACCAGGCAAAACTGGATCTTCCTTTTTCTCTCCTCCTTCCCTTCCCTTCCTTCCTTCCTTCCTTCCTTCCTTCCTTCCTTCCTTCCTTCCTTCCTTCTTTCTTTCCTCCGTCCCTCCTCTCTCCCTCCTTTCTTTCATAGCATCTTTTCTATCCACTTTAAAGTGGGTGGCTGTACTAAGAAAGCTGTAGTCTTTTGAAGAAGTCCGCAGGGTGAAACTAGATGTATGCTGTTTTCTCCACCTGGACTGGGAAAGGACAAGGAAGAGCTGGAAGGAATCAGATGATATCACCCAGTGGATGCTCTTTGTCATCCTGCCGGTGACTTTCGGAATCCTGGAACTAGGCATTATTAATTTAATATCGAGTTTATCTGGGGTTGCTATGTAGTGGGCAGGTCTAGACTGAATGAGCATGATTTGAAATTTGGACTTCAATGCTAGGTGTTTGATCTCAAGAAGTCATTTGCTATAAGTTTCAGGCTCCTCACAAGATGGAGTGGTGTTGGTAACTGCTGCATAGGTTCTTGTGGAGGGCAGGTAAAATGATTATAGCTCCATGGGGCTCCATAAGGGGGTCGGGTGACTATTGATGGTGAGTCAGTCCCTTTATCCTGTTGTCCCTCCTTTCTCCAGCGTTAGAGTCTACAGGCATGAGGGTGTGGGGCTCTAGTCTCTTAGTGAGTTTACGACAGTCAGAGAAACCCCCCCCCCCACACACACAAGGCAACTGAAGTCCTGTGTTAAACCATTCATCCTCTCTCCCTACTTGGCCCGAGGCTTCATTCAGTGCCTATTCTGTCCCTTGGGGGATTTTGATAATATTTGAAGACATTTTCGGTTATGACAACTGTGGAGGGGATGGCTTGTGGATGTCTAGGAGGACAGAAGCAAGAGATGCCATGAAACATCCCACAATGCACCAGCGTGCAGGGTTAAAGAATGCCCCATCCCTAGATACAGTAATGAGGTTGTGAAGGCTCACTCTTCTCCCAGCTAGGGAACGCTAATGCTGGTGCTTTCCTCTGGAAGGGTTATAAAAGGATGTGCAATTCGCAGACAGGGAGACACTGGCACACTACCCCAACACAGAAAGCGCCATCCCGTCTGCTAACTGCATAGCTGGCTATCGTTTCCTGGGAATTCACCAAAAGAAATGAGGACACTCTCTTCTACCCCAGCTCTACACTTTATACTGGGGCTGCTTTTTCTGGCCAGATAACAGGATCTTAGTGTCCCCCAGTTTCCCCATGAAACCTCCCAGGGAGCCAGAAGCAGGGTTCCTGGCTCCTCACCAAAGCCTAAAGCAGCTTCCTGGGACCAGTCACCTATCCATTTGCCCTTTGTAGAGACCCACATTCTAAGTTTAGCCTCTGATCTCGACAGAGGGCTATGTGACCACCGAGTGCCTTCAGAAAGAACCTTATGTGTTGGATGTTATGCAAGGTGACTTGCCATACTTACTTTGTCCCTTGGGTGATGGTGGCAGCCATGAGTGCTGTGCTCCAAAAGCTACTCTCCGTGTGCTCCTGTCTGCTGCCCTAACCAGATTATCTGGGAAATGATTGTCTGTGGTAGAGGTTCTGTCCTGGATGAAGTTCTAGGTGGAAGGGAGACGGGCGCATCTTACTTTTCTGTAGGCAAATTAGGCCCAAGACCATCTCTCCTTCAGGGAGTCTGCCTAGTGCATGTCCGGAGGGATAAGTCAAAGGGCAGACTGTAGGGCCTCTGCACTCACAGGTAGCTGCAGCCGAAGGCAGAGAGAAGGAGGGAGGGGCGATGGTAGCTGACCTGAAAACTGAAAAGATGGAGCAGCGTGTTCCTGAGGGATCTTTGTAGCCACAAGCTTGGATATCACTAATCATAATGAGGGTTTGCTCCCCCTCCGTTTTCAGAGGCCTCGGTTTGAGTGAGAAATGGATGATTGCCTCTTTCATCCTATACTTTACCGTATTTTAACTCGATAGAGTGTCGTATATCTATCCCAAGTATATAGGGCCATCAAATCTCCATTCCTGGGCTGGAGAGATGGCTCAGAGGTTAAGAGCATTGGCTGCTCTTCCAGAGGTCCGGAGTTCAATTCCCGGCAACCACATGGTGGCTCACAACCATCTGTAGTGAGATCTGGCGCCCTCCTCTGGCGCGCGGGCATACACTGAGGCAGAATGTTGTATACATAATAAATAAGTACATCTTTAAAAAAAAAAATCTCCATTCCTCTCTCCCAGACCTAACGAGATGCATGCAAGGCAGGAGACTAAATATTCTCTACAGATAAGGCGAAAGGCTAAGAAGGACAATGGAAATGGGATGACAGTTGTGAGCCACCACTCTACTTGACTTCAGGTCCAAGTTCTTGTTTTTTTTATATTTTTTTGTTTTGTTTGAGGCAGGATGTCATGTAGCCAAGGCCAGCCCTGAATTGGCTGTGTAGCCAAAGGTGACCTTGAATGCCTGATTCTCTGGCCTCTACTTCCCAAATGCTGGGATTACCGGAGTGAATTGACATGCCAGTCTTCTAAGAATGTCTATTCTGACCTCATGCCTCCCGGCATCACTGATTCTTGCTACTACCTCCAGCCCCCATTGTGTTCAGAACAGATTCAACCACAGTCGATGACAGAAGTCGGGACGTGGCAGACCCATGCTCTCTACACGGGGCAGCACGTGAGGCAGCTCACGTGACACCGCAGTCACTATTCCTCTCTTCCTCTCAGACCAGGGGTTTCCAGTGTTTTACTGCAGGGCCATGGATCCCTCTGAGATTGTGATGAGAGCCCTGGAGTCTCTGACTACAGAAACATTCAGATATACATGTTTGCATGTGATTTTAGGGAGGCCAGAGACTTCCAGTAGATTGCACACAGGTGGGCAAGGCAGCGCCACTGTCAGAAATCTGGTCTGAATGCATCATCATTTTCTCGTAACCTGGAGAAGCACAGAGGCATGGGATCCATGGAGAATGAAGGAAGAGTCTGAGGGCCTAATGCCTATGCTTTGGAGATGGCATCCCAAGTGGCACTAAGGAAAAGCTGGAAGGCATTAGGAATCGTACAGATGTTGCCAGAGAGGAGATGTTGGAAGAGCCAAGTGGACGTGATGAGTCCTGCCTGGTGCTGGCAGAGAAGCCAGGCCACAGTGAGCTACCTGGAGAATGCATTGTGAACCCTGCACGTAGAAACAATCAGAGGCAAGAATTCTGGCAGATTCTGGCATAGTCCTATTCAAGAGAGTAGGAAAGTATTGGGGGGCTAAATGAAACCGTGTGGAGTCTCAAATTGTTTTTCTCAGAAAAAAAAAGATTTCAAGTAAGCCAACTATGTATCATTCCTATGGATGCTAGGATAGCAAGCTGTCACTGTAAATGGACAGCTCCTAAATCTCAGAAGAGTGGAGAAGAGCAGGAGACCACCTTGGGATAGACCCCACACACTGGCGTGGTTTAGATTTGTCAAAAGCTCCAAGACCTGGGGAGTCATACTCAGAACAGACTTACTGAATATAAAACCTTGGGTCTATAGTCCCCAGCGTAGCAGCCCAGGGTTTCATAGCAAACAGGCACCGGTCTTTGTCTTTCATTTAAAACCCTGAGGTGGGGAGGGATGGAGCATTGTTCCCAACCACTGCAGGCTCGTTCCTCAGCTTAGATGGGAGCTGGTCCCCTCACACAGGCTAGAAGGGGGCCTTTGGCAGCAGGCATCCTGGAAGCCTAGTTAGGTTTCAAAACTTAGGTAAGCATTGCATTCCGTAAGGGCATCAATTAAGTCCCCCCAAACACACAGAAGCATCAGAATTCACAGCGTGTGCTTTACAAGGGCAATAAAATTTTACACGCAGCTGAGTGAAATACTGAATACAGCCAATTATCCAGCAAAATAAACTGATGGGAGAAAAGAGTGGCTATATTTGGCTCAGACTTAATTATTTTGCATCTGAACTTTTCAATTCCATGTAATAAAATTCCATTCTGCCCTTATTTCCTGGTTAAGTTACTTAATCTCGACTCTGGTAACCGAGCCCTTGAGTGGAGTAGACTGTCCAACGTCAGTGGTAAGAAAATGCAAAAGGTTTGACATCAATTACAACATTACACACAACATAAAATTTAACAACTTGAATCAGGCTTTCATTGCTCTTTAAAGAGACCGTATGGTTTTTTAAGATCTAAAAATTAATCAGTTTCGAGGTCTCATACCTTTTTGGAAACTCCTAGATTTTTACTCTTAACTCGGGATATAGGAGGCTGTCTCTGATTCTGTTATAATCTCTCCTTTTCTTTGACAAAAAATGCAATTTAATTTCTTTAATTTGATTTGTCCTTTAATGGCAGATGGATGGATATAGACCTCATACTGCTTTTCTGAGTAGGGAAATTGTGGGGAGACCACGGGAAAATGTAACGATTTCACATTTGGCCACAGCGAGGGTGCTCTGGGCATCAGGAAAGCTTTGAGTGCCCATGTCACAGAATCTGCATTCCATTGTCTCTGACACCAGCTCATCTCATAAAACACCACATGTGATTCAGAGTCAAGCCAAACGACCTCGGTCCTTTCGTAAGTCTGTTTTCCATAGGTCAGCGCTGAGGTCAAAGGCAGAGTGACTGGGCCGTGGGGCAGCAGCTGGGGATTAGGGCTGGATGTGAGGCTGAGCCTGGGGACAGTTGGTCTGCTGCTTTCTGCCTCTCTCAAGGCGACAGTGTAGGAAGGGAGAGCTCGAGTGGATAGGACACAGGGGTATGTCCTCTCCTGCATCGGTATTCGCAATGACGTGGAGCCTGGGCCCGGATCACATGTGCGAATGACTCTGTTGATGATGCGCCATCCTTCTCTCTTCCCAGTGCTGGCTTGAGTCTCTTTAAAGAATGGACTCTTTAAAAAAGGTTTTGCTAGGCATGGGGCAAATACTGTGTGCTTTGGGGGAAAGACAGTGTGGACAAGTGTATGCTGGGGACTAAGTGACCACAGCACGGTCCTCTCAGGATTTGCCCTGCAGTGTCTTATTTCTGGGGTTTTCCTATGCCCACTCTGGAAGGCAGGCATTGTCTTTGTGACAGAGCTTCCTCTGGCAGTTGACCACCTCCTTGGCGTGGCATTGTTACCAAAATATGTCTGGCAATAGCATTTGCCCTAACATGTTTCTGTGTCTTGGTCAAGGGGTGCTTTAGAAATCCCAGCAATTGCTTTGCCTCTCTGACTTCTGTATTCTTTTATGAAAGACTCAGGATAAAAGCTTGTTCATTAGATAATGGTCACATGCTCTGACGTAAAGTGACTCACTTGGTAGAGTTGGATCTTCCTCGTCCCAAGTCCAGGAATCAAAGATCAGGATTGAGGTAGCATCTTGTTTTGGTCAACCTCAGTTTTATATGGAAAGGTTTGACACAGCCCAGTATGCTGATATCAATCAGATACCGCCTTCCTTCTAGGATATGCCTCACAGGCAACGCAGACAGGCCAGTCTTCTTGGCTTCTAGTCCTTGGGACATTTTAGAAAATGAATTTCCTGTAGTAGAGCAAGGATGAGAGTCACCATGGCTAGCACTAAGACTAATCATGTTAGAAAGGTTTATATCATCTTATAAAAGTGTGATTAGACTTTTTTGAATCCTTTAATATATAATCATCTTCATATACATACAATACACACATATTATATACATACACACTCACACATGCTTTTATACAATACTTTCACAAAACATACACACACAGCCGGGCGGTGGTGGCGCATGCCTTTAATCTCAGCATTCGGGAGGCAGAGGCAGGCAGATCTCTGTGAGTTCGAGGCCAGCCTGGTCTACAAGAGCTAGTTCCAGGACAGGCACCAAAAGCTATGGAGAAACCCTGTCTCGAAAAATCCAAAAAAAAACCCCACAACAACAACAACAAAAAAACAAACAAACCCATACATACACACAATATATACATGCGCACATGCATACATGTACACACAATACACACATGTAGATGTGCATATAATCACACAATATACATATGCACACACACATGCACATATACAATATGCACATATGCACATGTAAGTATGAGCATACATACACACAATATACACACAATACACTCATATGTGCATGTAAATGTGCACATACATACACACAATATATACATGCATTCACATACACATAAAATACACATACACAAATGAAGATGTGCATATATATACACACACAATATACAATGCAATATACACAATAGATACATATAAGCATCCGCACACATACACACAATATACATATATACATAACTACATACAAATGTATACAATGCACACAACACACACATACACACATGCATACATACACATGTTTGTTTATATGTAATGCACACATATAAACAAACACACATGTATGCAAATGAACACAGGAACATACACACATAATTACAGTACTTGCAATACACATATTTACATATATTCATATACACTTTTAAATCTAGGTTTTGCACTTAAATGATGTGGGAGTGATTTCTTATTAATAAAGAAACTGCCTAGGCCCATTTCATAGGCCAACCCTTAGGTAGGCGGGGAAAACAGAACAGGATGCTGGGAGAAAGAAGCTGAGTCAGAGAGTCGCCATGGTTCTCCCACGCCAGACAGACGCAGGTT
>NC_022029.1:17895155-17897626 GCF_000317375.1 Microtus ochrogaster
GAGGCTGAAACTAATGGGTCAGGCAGTGATTAAAAGAATACAGTTTCCGTGTAATTATTTCGGGGCATAAGCTAAGCTAGCCGTGTGGGCGGCTGGGTGCCTGGGGACGCAGACCCGCAACTCTTATTTCAACACTTAAAAGCATTTTAAGAGAAGTTTTATTTTTATAGCTAAATTGAACAGGAATTACAGAGAGTTCCATGTACCCCTGCTTCTACATGCGTGTTTTCCCCTGCCATCATCTTCAGCACATGGTGGCGCACTGGCTACAAGTGTTGAATCTACACTGATATCCATGTTGCTCAAAGTCTACAGTTTACATTACCCTTGATGATGTTTGTCCCATTGTTTTTGATGAGTGAGTGACAACCTGTAGTCACCAATGGAGATTTTTATTTAGGCAATTTGGGCAATATCAACCTTCTCAGCTAAAAACAGTGCATGAAAAGAAAGAAAATTTGCTACATCAACTATTTTAATTAAAAGTGTAAGATATGAATTTATTGACATCCTCTTGGGATTCTATTAAATCCTCTTGAACTAAATGAACAGGGACAGCAATGCGGCTATCTTTTATAAAACATTTAATCCACAGCTGGGAGAAGCAGAAGCAATGGAACATTTTTATTGCTTGCTTATCGCAAATCCCCCACATAATTTTATGAGAAAGGCCATTAAACTTGTAGCCACTACACGATCTTTTTCCTTGGACCATTTCTGAGACAACATTGGTTTTTCACACTTCTTTACATTTCAAACATTAAGAAGGCCCTAATCAATGCTCTTCCATAAAAAGCAAAGGACTAGGTTTCCCATCATAAAACGTTATGTTGTTTACACAAAAACTGCAGTGAACCCCATAAAACTCTAGTATTTCCCAGTGGGGTCCTGGAGGGCCACTTGGCCATGGTAGGCGCCACACTGGTTCCTAATGCTGACACAAAGTTGACGGCTTAAGGAAGGCCTCGGGATCCAGCCGTTACTAATCAGGCTTTTCAAGGGTAGCATGCCAAACAGCCCTGAGAGGAACACCTCCGAGCAGCTAGGAAAACAACCTGAGGTGGAAAACTGACACCCAGATGGTGTCACGTGGGTCAGTTTGTCATCATCTCCATGCTTTAGAGCCTAAAGGTCACACCACATCTAGCTGGTACCACTTTAGGTGGTAGCCATTTTCAGGATGAGTCTTCTGAAGGTCAAACGTCTTCCCAGAAAGGGATTGCCCACTGGTACCCCACTTTCCTATCAATTGCTTGTTCTTTCAAAATCTTCCATTAGGTGTCAGCGACTCTTAGAATATTAATGGTGAAATAGTCAGCTTAGCTTCTGAATGCTAAATAAGAAAATCAAGCCCAGATGCTTTGACAAACCAAGTCATCGGTTCTTTTGAAATGATTGCCTCCCTTGCTGCAAATTGGAAACAATATTGAAAAGTTAGGCACATTGACACTGTCGAATATAAAGTTTGGATCCTTGCAATCACTGATAAAATAACTTATTTATTTTTTTAATCTATCTGTCTCTCTCTAAAGAATGTTTGTGCAAAGAATACCTTTGCAAATAAGGATTTGTCTTTTCTTTCTTTCTTTTTTGGACAGAGATAGATAGGGTTTCTCTATGTAAATCCAGCTGTTCTGGAACTAACTGCGTAGACCAGACTGGTCTCAAAATGAAAAGAGTTTCTCCTGCCTCTGCCTTCCTACTGCTGAGATTAAAGATGTGTGCCACTACCGCCTGGCAATGATTTTATCATTTATATTTTTATTGAAAAACATTTTGCATAATATATTTTGATCACGGCAACCCTAAGAGGAACTTGCTTTTGTTGTTTTGCTAAATGTGCATGTTGTCAAACAGCCTTCTGGATCTATAGGTTTATGCCAATAGATTAGTGCTGCTCCCAACGTCAGCTAGAGAAACTTCTTTCTGAGGGGGGCATGGTTAAAGGAGAGAACTGCTCAAGGTACCAAGAATAAGTGACTGGCTAAATAAATAAGTCAGCCCTAAATGAGACAGCTCCATGGCTCAGGGAACATAATGTAAGAGGGGCTAGAAATAATGTACGTGCCAGAGGATGGGGAGGGGTGCTATGAAACACTGTCTTCTGCACTTGACATGGCCATCCCACTCATGAAAACATGGAAATCCCACTCATGAACACATTACCATCCCACTCATGAATTGGGAATCCCATTCATGAAGACATGTTTGTCCCACTCATGAAGACGTGGCCACCCCACTCATGAAGACATGACCATCCTACTCACGAAGACATGGCCACCCCACTCATGGAGACATAGCCATCCTACTTATGAAGACATGGCCACCCTACTCATAAAGACATAGCCATTCTACTCATGAACACATAGCCATCCCATTCAAGAAGACATGGCCACCCCACTCATGAAGACATGGCCACCCTACTCATAAAGACATAGCCATTCTACTCATGAACACATAGCCATCCCATT
>NC_022029.1:17897801-17898506 GCF_000317375.1 Microtus ochrogaster
AAGAAGACATGGCCATCCTACTCATGAAGACGTGGCCACCCACCTCACTCATGGAGACATAGCCACCCCACTTATGAACCCACAGCAGCTATGGCTATTAGCATGAGACCTGCACAGTGTCATGCCAACAGGATCAGTCAACAATCCAGCAGGTTACACTAATTGAACTCAGTGGGTTTAAAAAAAAGTAGGGTTAGGGTAGGGTGGGAGGAGAGGTCATGAAGATGGGAGGGGAACATATTGGGACTAGAAGGGAAGTGGGAAATAAATAGGATCAGGATACTTTGTATACATATTTGAAATTGTCAGAGAATAAATAAGAGATGTTTGAAAATTCCCAGGTCTGAGAAGATGGCTCAGAGGGCAAAGTGCTTGCTGAATAAGCATGACACTTCATTCTAATCTCTAGCTTTTACATAAAGAAGCTTGAAATGGCATTGCCTACCTGTACCATCAGTTCAGAGAGGCAGAGACAAGCAGATTCTGGTAGCTCACTGGCCAGTCAGTTAGCTGAACTGGTAAAGTCTAGGCTTAGTAAGAGACTAAGATGCAGATTGAGGAAGACATCTGGGCATCAACCTCTGGGGTGACGAACAAATATACACAAACAAACAAACACACACACACACACAAACACAGAGAGAGAGAGAGAGAGAGAGAGAGAGAGAGAGAGAGAGACAGACAGAGACAGAGACAGAGACAGAA
>NC_022029.1:17898606-17942025 GCF_000317375.1 Microtus ochrogaster
GAGAGAGAGAGAGAGAGAGAGAGACAGACAGAGACAGAGACAGAGACAGAAAGACAGAGAGAGGGAGAGAGAAACAGAGACAGACACACACACACACACACACACACACACACACACACATATATATATCACAAACACGTGAGAAAAATCCACCTATATGCTTAGTTTTGCCTTCTCTTTTAACCTCCATTTTTCTTTAGCCCCTTCCTGGTTATGTGGGTGGCAGGCACACAGATGTAGTAACATAGCAACATCTTTGGACCACCTAAGACAAGAAGTTTGTATCCTGCATTGTATGAGTCTATAATGTCTAAATGCTGCAGACATGGGGAACAAATTTAGTATGGAGGCCTTCTGCCTCTAGAGCCCTTCCATGACTGCTATTATGAGGTTCAAGAGGTATAAAGTACAAAGGGAGAGACAACCAGGCCTAGATTTCTTTAAGAAAAGTTCAAAATCCTGTTGGGTATACATGTACAGTAATGAGTCACACAGGGTTGCAGATTATAGGGAATTGTTAATAAGTGGTTTCCTTGGATGACTTGGAACTTGTATAAGGCCTTGAAAGGAAAGATTTGACTGGGCAGAAAAAAGGGAAGAGAAGTTTGAAGACCAGGTAGATCATGTAAGAGAGAGATGGAGCTTAAAAACTGAAAGCTAGTTTAGGGTCAGATTATAGAAAATCTTGATGACAATCTAAGGGTTCTAAAGAGGTTGACGTAGATATTTGTTAATCCTTCTTGTTCTTCTTTGTCTTCTTCCTTTCCCCTCCTCTTTTCTTCCTCCTTTATTTCCTTCTCCCCACCCTCCTCTTCTCTTCCCTCTTTCTTTTTCTTCCTCTAAGACAACATTTCAAAAATTATAATAAGGAGTTCTATCTGGGCTATTGTGTTCTGAACACCCCATTCTTGGTGCTGGATAGGTGGCTGATGACGTGATTATACGTTCCCAAAGACCTCACTGGTTAGCGGAACAGAGCATCGCATCCAGATATTTTACAAGGCACCGGCAAAAGGCAAAACTTGTGCCATGTACAGAAACCCAAGGAAACTGGAGGAAATCTGAGCATAATGTGACTAGCTTAAAGGGATAGAGGAGAGAAGACTTTGTGTGAGTCTGGCTCAGTAGTACAATGGGCTATCGCAGAGACAAAGTGGAGAAACAAGCTCTGGGAACATTAGAGGCTAAAGCTGGGGTCTTTGGGCTATGTTAAAGAAGGTTGACTTCTGCTATAATCAGTATAGAGGAAGAGTTCTCAATCATTTCAAGCCATCAGCAGTTCTCAGAGGGCATCTAGACTTCAGCTTGAGGGCATGTCTCTAGGACATGTCTAGCAAGTTTTAAGGAGGTACTGAGCTCGCTGGTCTGAGCCTCATACTACTCCCACAGCTACTGATGACTGGAGGCAAACCTGGAAGCAGTGGTCTAGATTAAAAAAGCAATGCTGATCTAACTATATAGAAAAACTGTTGTTCTCAGGGATAAATTCACCATCCCAGGTCTCAGGGCCACAGTTCGGGCTCTTACTTCTAGTGTCTCTGTGAAGAAACGTCCTGGATCACCCGCATCTGTTTTTATTAAAATCTCACCTTTTATTAGAAAATGATATTTGCACTTGCCCAACCATAAAGTGTACATGTAAGGACTAACATTTTCTATTTGAAAGCATTTTTACTGCATCGGGGAATAAAAACAAAATTCTTAATTTCAAGTCTACAGCCTTGGAGTTCTTGAACACAACCCTGGTCCTTCTCTAATTGGATTTATACTTTAAATAGGCTCCATGCTTCTTCCAAGGCACAGAAAGACAGGGGCTTATAGTCACATGACCTGCAGCAAGACTCGAATGCAGTCATTCAGGTGTGAGCTTATTTTGGTCATTTGGGGATGGCAAACTTGAAAGTCTAAGAGAGCTAGGCATCAGAAGACCGTTTCTTCCCTGCCCCCTCCCCCTGTTTTTAAATCCCCTTTTGGTAAGAGAAAAAAAAATTGGTGGAGTTAGTTATTTGGCAGTGCATTCTTGGGGCTGGAAACTTAGGGTTCTTTGCCAAGCTTCCTAAAAATACTCTTTCTTTAGGCGAGGGCCATCTCAACACGAGCCACATCCATTTGAGGCACGACATAATTCGTAAATGTAATTGCCTCTTCTCCGAGGATTTCAGTTGCAAGTAAACGAAGAACGTGGAGTTATGCTTTTTGCAAAGCTCAGAGCTTGTCCTTGGTTGGTTCGTGTGTGTGTGTGTGTAACAATGAGTTCTTCATGAGATGACACCATGGCAGTGGGTGGTGAAAACTGATACCTGGCAAAAAGACAACGAAATTATACAATACCAAAAAAGTCAATTGTTTTCCTCTTTGCTAATTAGGTCCTCTGAGTGGGAAGTGGTGAGGATGAGGTCAGCTGCTGCCTTGTGTTCTCTGCCCAGTTTTTGCGTCCTTTTAGATTCTGGGTAACGTTGTTGTAAGTGGAGGCCTAATGGCTACCACAGTAGTCCATAGGATGGTTAAAGTTACAGACAGGGCAGGGAGCACTTGGTGGCAGCTCTATGGTCTCCACCGTTGTAGCTATGCTAAGATTCTGCCTTTCCCTTGGGCTTGGTCCAGTAAGCATGACTACACCCTGTTCTTGCTTTTCTCCCATCCCTGCCCTGGGAATCTTTGCACGCTGCTTTAAAACAGTGTTGAGGGCACAGGAGACTTTTCTCCTTTTCCATTTTATGGAAAAAGATTTTTTTTTAGTTTTTATTTGATGTGTGTATGTGTATCTGAGTGTACATATATGGACCATATGCATGAAGATGCCCTTGGAGACCAGAAGAGGGCATCAGATCTCTTGGAACTGGAGTCACAAATGGTTGGAAGGTGTTTGATGTGGCTGCTGTGAAGCGAACCCAAGTCCTAGGCAAGAGCAGTAAGTGCTCTTAACTGCTGGCTGAGCTAACTCTCCAGCCTCCTGCCTGAACTCTTTACAGAAGGATTTTGCCAGCTTTGGATCTGACATGAATATGATATAAATTGGATTGTCCTTATCTTACAGGTGAGGGCATGGAAGGTATCGAACATCAGGTACATGGTAGCTCACTGAGACAGGAGTAGAGATTCATTTCAAATCTGGTCTAGTCTTTCTCCTAAGCTCAGCCATCCTCACCATGGAGCAAAGGGGGGCTTTAAATGGTGTTTCCCTGGTGGGTGATTTCCTGGAAAGGATGCTAATAATTTTAAGAATTGTCTAAGACTGCACTGATTTGTGTTCTTTCAGCTTTCCCTCCATCTTCCACAATAATCATATATTACTTTTCAGAGAGTCACTCGCGATCCTTATGATGGCTTTTACATATCAAGAAAGAGAGTGATTGCAGGGACCAAACCCATGTAGCTAATGTCAGATCGACTAGGAGGATGGAGTTTTGGTTCCAGAAAAGGCAATCCGTAAAGCACTGCACCACATGGTACATTTGCCTGTGTTCACCTTAACTTCTGCCTGACAGGAGAAACCTTAGGAGAAGTGAGCCACGGGATTTGTTTCCAGTACATGAGCCAACTAAGAACTAAGTTTTAAAACACATGCAGAATTCATGCCAACTAGCAATGGAGGGTGAAACACACACAGTCACACGTATACACACAAATACATACAACAGAGAATTTTTACTAGGTAAGTTACAGAAATACAAAAAAAATCCATAAATATTCAGTAAAAATATAAAATATCTCAAATTTACCAGAATGAATAAAAACAATAAATATCATTATATGCTCATCCATTTGCCAAAAAAAAGTAAGAATCTGACCTAACCACGCATTGTATGTAAAGATACGGAAAATGAGGAAATTATCCATGGCTGGCAAACCTGTAATTTGGTACAGGTGTTTGGTACGGACACTAGAGGAAGTTCCCTGCAAGTGTGTAGGCAGCATTAACAAGTGTGTCCACAGTAGCATTATCTATAACAGAAACAACATGGGATCCACTACTTTCTACTGGTGTATCATCCAACAGATAAAATAAATTATAAATGGACAAGTCTTGAGATTCATTAGGAGAAAAAGGAATTTTTTTTCAAATAGTGGGCTTCAGTATTTTTATACAGACAAATTCATAAGTGATGCCTTATATCAATTACTATTTATTTACCATATGTGTGAAAGAAAAAAAATATGCTGAGAGCTGAGACACACCCGTCAGCTTTCTGGTGTGTTTGCCTCTGCAGAGGAGAAAAGACCATAGATCAGGAACTGAGAAGCGATCAATCGTAGCTCTAACGTTTTCTGCCCTTCAAACACAAAGGGTCTCTTTGCTTAGCTTTGCTTACCTAAAAATGGCAAACTGTGGTAAGTCCAGGAGGTACATGTTCAAATCCCTCCTCAATGCTTTCACTATAATCTGAGTATTTGTGTTCCCTCGAGATCCATGTGTTGAAATCTAATACATATGTGGAAGCTAGGAGTCAGGACCTCTGAGAAGTGGTTAGGTCATACGCTGAGTTCTAGCCATGACTGATTCTGTAATGAGGACCAGAGAGTTGCTTGGTCCCTTCAACCACCTGAGGAGGACGTATCAATATGATCAAAATGGAGGGACCTCACCAGACACTAAACCTGCTGAGTTCTTAGTCTGGAGCATCCCAGTCTCCAAGAACAGTGAGAAACAACCAGAAGTATATCATGATACTCAGCGTACCATGACGTATTTGATGAAATATTCATAGACCTCGATTGCCCAATTACCTTAAACTATTAAGTCCTTAAATCCCACTGCATACATTTGTGGGTGGTCTTCATTTTCTAAGGGTGCGCTCTCCCCTCTTTCCTTGTAAAGCTACCCTAAGTCTTTCTAGCTAATTTGCTGTGAACTGAGTATGAATGTTCCCCCACAGGCTCACACTCTGAGCAGTGGGACCCCACTTGGTGATGCTATTTTGAGTCGTGTGAAGACATAAGGAGCTTGCCCTAGCTAGTGACAGGTCATCAGGGGTGTATTATCTCCAGATACTTCCAGTCCAGCTCTTGACTTCCTTGACTGCCACCGTGTAACTTGAACTGCTCTGCCATGCCTTCCTTGTCATCGCGGACAGGCACTTCCAAAATGGAGGGCCCTGTCTTTCCTTCCTGTAGGCTGTTTCTGATGATTCTTTTATCACAGTGACATAAAAACACATGATACACTAAAGCTCAATAGCGAGAGAGTTCACGTTTTTTGGGAAGTGAAAGCTAATGCATCTCCTATTTAAAAAAAAAAACAGAGTAAATTATATCCCATAGAATTTAATTCTGCAAGGAATGATTTCTATATTCGATGAACCTCAGAACAAGAATAGGCTCAGAGTGACGCCAGGCCTTGTAGCCTACTAGTAATAGTTAAAGATAAGAGAAGGGATCTAGATAAAGGGAATGAGATACAGTGAAATCTTGCATTCCCTGATTTGAACCTGTTTGAGTTGTTGGCTGAGATGCTGACCAAACGTCACTGTGATTGGCTGAGATTTAGCTACTCGTAATTACTGTCTATTTGTACATTAAGTTAAGTTATAGCTCACTACATACAGAGAAACCATTAAGCCAAACTTCGACTATGTACAGAGGCTGCTTTAGGCCAAACTTAATTAAATTTAACAGTTCCTTTTGAAGATTTACAACATGCACTCCCATTGACTCCTGTAAAGAAACATACTCAATGTTGTTTAATGTGGTGTTTCTAAAATTAACTGAACCAGGGAAATCCTTTCTGTCTACACGCCGCTGTATTCTGCAAGATACTGTGTCCTGTGATGTACATGCAGGCCTGGCTAGCTTGCACTAACAACTTCTGTTTGTTAGCTGTGGTGACTTAGATTTCAGCAAGGAAGCTTCTGGCAGCTAGAAAACCCCCACCCTACTGGTAACTCAACGGGTTTGGGCTTGTCCTTAGGCACTTTGAGAATCTTCTTGTGCTCCTTGCAACTCAGACAAGCAAA
This sequence comes from Microtus ochrogaster, assembly GCF_000317375.1. Lineage (NCBI taxonomy): Eukaryota > Metazoa > Chordata > Mammalia > Rodentia > Cricetidae > Microtus > Microtus ochrogaster. The sequence goes on from NC_022029.1 coordinate 17,904,561, forward strand.
ACACAGTAGACTGGGCTCCCCAGATGTCTGCTAAAGCCCTTAGAGGTTGCTGATATATGTGTGCATGGCAGCGTCACTCTGCCCTGTGGAGCCAGGAGGCCAGATGTTTTCAGTGCTGCAACAGCATCTGGCAACCAAGGTTTTTATGCACCTAGGGCCAGTCTCAGGGATGCCTTCCAGACTGGGCCTCTGTAGCCTGGGCTCCAGGTGATGAGTGTTCCAGAACACAGCCCTTGTTTTGAGGGGCAGAAGCCTACAATATGCCTGGGTTCCTCTGGTCCTTACTTTTGTTTCTTGATTGTTACTTGTGCCCAAACAAAGATTTCCTACCCTGTCATGTTCTAATTACATTACGCAAAGAGTGACCAAGATAAGTGTTGGTGTACTTACATCAGCATCCACACAACTGCGGGCTCGGGGAGGGAGCTATGTTGCTGACTGAGTTTAAGAAGTGGTAAGCTTGATCGGGGGAGGGGGAGGGAAATGGGAGGCGGTGGTGGGGAGGAGACAGAAATCCTTAATAAAAAAAAAAAACAAAACAAAAAAACAAAAACAAGAAGTGGTAAGCCTTGCATAGTCCTGGGCCATACTTAGAGTATCAGTCAGCTAGGTCCAGAGGAGTATTTCTCGTTAAGAGAACATGCAGTATATATTGCCTAAGCATTTTTAGGCATTCGGCGATAATAGCAGACATTTTCCTTTTAGGATCTCACAACAATACTACATGGTGGCCTTCCAGATTCTTCTGCCTATTTTAAAAATGAGTATTAAGATTATGAAAAATCATAACTTTTTCAAAGTCAAATTGGAAAGGAGAAATCTGTGCAGGCTCCCTCTTACTATAGCACAATTGCTTGCTCAAAAACAAAGGGACGTGTTGGGTTGGTAACTCATGTCTTTAATCTCAGCCCTTAGGAGGTGGATTCAGGTGAATCACTTTTGAGTTCCAGGCCATCCACGGCTATATAGTAAGATCTTATCACAAAAGAACCAACCAAGCAAGCAACCAGCCAGCCAGCCAGCCAACCAACCAACCAATCAACCAACCAACCAACTGGCCAATGGGAAAGCTCTAGGCACTGATTATTTACCCATCTTTCTTTTCCCTCCCTGCTTCTCTTCTTCTCTTTTCTTCCCTCTTCTCTGCACTTTTTTTTTCTTGAGACATGATCGTATTGCATTAAGTATCTTAGGATCTCCTTACATTTCTTTCATAGCCCAGACTTATTTAAAAAAAAAAAAACAAAGGTAACCTCCTTCAGTTTTCCAAGTGTTGGAGATTACAGTTACGCATCACCCTTCCTGGTTTAGTGCTGCATTCTACTGAAATTCGGCAAACGATATCAACACTCGGAGAGGACTGCAGGTCCTGCATGTGGTGTCAATGTTCTATCACAGGCATTTTTACACTTACAACAGCTTCTGTCCCTGGAATTGACTCTGCGGTACACGTTTGCTGAATAATGAACTGGGTTTCTGAGAGTGATTAACAACTGTGAGTGTGAGAAACAAACCTTCCGTGTGGTCCAGTTTTGCAATGGCTCCTTCTTGCTTATGCCAGTGGCTCTTCACATTTGGTGGAGTCAGGGATGCCACTGAAAAATTGGACAGCATCCCTACTCTTCTAGAATGGTAAGTATGATATATATACGTATATATATCACAAATATAGTTATTTTTGTGCTTACATTCCAAGTGTTTTGGGGGTACAGTGAATCCTGAGTCTATTGAGAAGAAAACCTTTGTGTAATAGGGTTAAAAATAAACCCTGCAGCCTGCATGGAATGCTCCTGAGGATACAGTCACATGGTTTCCCCATTATATGTTTTCAAGGCAGGGGCTAAAATAGTTTCAATTATTAAGCTAAATTATATTTATTTCTGTTTTGTTTGACAGGGGAGGGTTATTGGAATACTTTATAGGATTGAAGGAAGAATGGAAAGAGTTAAGGTAAGGGATTTCAGAACCTTTGGTAGGGCCTCAATAATAGGAGGATGGTTTTGTCTTATTTATTTATTTGTCAATATTGTAGAAACATGGGTATGGCTAGCTTCAGGTAATTGTTCCATGGTCCTGTAGACAAAGAAAAAAAGGTGATTTTTCTATCTTTTTAAATAACAACAGAGGTAAAGAGCCCCAAAGGGAAGTTTTCCATTGGCTTGCTTTGGTCCAATGCTCATTCCCTGGACAATGACTGTGTCTGAGGAGAGGCAGGTTGGATGTTCCTATTAGGTTGCTTGGTTACAATTTACTCAATGCTGTGCCTAGAAAGGGAGGCAGCTTTCTAGGCACATGGAAATGGTGGGCAAAGGCTGGGGCATAGCATGGGAGGTCTCCCTAAGGACCAGGAGATATCCAGGAAGCTAATCCTTGGGGAGATGGGCCCCAGGTAATGCTTGGGATTTGTTTTCTATATTTCCCCCTGTGAAATTCCTCATTGCAACTATATTTACCTGTCCCTTGTCCCTTTCCTGTACCCCCAGTTTCCCCTCTAGAATTTCAGGATCCCTCATCACCCTATTCTATATCTGGATTACTCGTTTTTAAGGGTCAACATAGCAAAGAACTACAACCTAGGTCCTTAGAATCGCAGTGGTTTATTTTCTGAGTCATGGAGGCTAGCATTTCATATCAGGTATTTTCAGGATTGGTTCCTTCTGGGAATTCCAAAGGAGAACATATTCCATGCTTCTCTCCTACCTTGTTGTGGGGCCATCCTTGGTGTTCCCTGGCTTGTAAGTTCTATTGTTTCAATCTCAGCCCTCATTTTGCCTGGTATTTTTCTTCTTCTCTCTCTTCACATGGTTTTCATTCTCTCTGTCTCTCTCCTCTTCTTGTATGAACACCAGCCATGTTTGATATAAAGCCTCCCTTCAGCATGACTCATCCTGACTAAGCACTAGCTACACAGGCAACTGTCACATTTCCAAAGAAGGCCTCCTTCTGAAGTACTGGGGCCAAGGGCTGCAGGTCTATATAGTCCAGAGAATGATCTACAATAGTTGCTCTTTCAGTTTCAAAGAAGTAAGTCTGTAAGGATGGAGCAGGCAAAAACAAAAGAACAAATAATGTACTAGATAGACAGAGGCAGCCACAAGACAACAACAACAACAACAACAACAACAAACAACAACAACAACTCACCAAATCAGTGGCTTACAATAGCCCTCAGAAACTGAGGAAGACATAGTCATGCCGGAGTTCCTGGTCAAACATCCCAGGAAGAGTAATGTGCAGGCCCAAAAATGTGAGCCTATTTTCACCTTGTCTGGAGGTCAGAGAGGTTGAGGTTGCTCAAAATTATTGACAACAACAAGGGCTACACATCCTGACCTAGGTGCGGTTGCTTGGTCCTTTTGACATTAAGATGGCCCATACAGGTAGATCCACTCCACCCTGTATTAATATCCAATCAATGGTCAGGATATTCAAGCATACTTCTGCTCCTTCTTTTGAAATAGGAGATTTGACCTTGGGAGTGGCTGCCTCCAGAATACTCAGTCTAGAATGGGTTCACTGCCTAAACAACAGAATGATTTTCTCATGGATTAATGGTCGGATGGCTTAAAGCATTGAAGCAAATAACTGTTCTAGTTGTCCTTTGTATCATGTTAAAGCAGGCTTTTGTCTTCTTCCTCCTGTTTTATTGGGTATAAAAGTGTATAGGAAATTAAATGCAACAGATTTCAATATTTCCTGGAACTCCCTCCTGGTACTATCCTATGTTTTCTGTTTTATTTTCATTTTTGTCTTCATTCTCTTTACTATTTTTCTAATCCCCACGCCCCTACCCTGATCTCTGACAGAGTAGAGAGAGCATCTCATATGGATGAGCTCCTGGCTTCCCGTTCCCACTGCATTCTTTTTAATGCCATGGGATGTATGATAATACTCTTTGTTGGGAGTGGCTAGTCTCAACCATGTGATGTTTTTGATACCCTTAGATGTTTGCTGTTTTCCTTTTCTTTCTTCTTGTCACAGATTAAGACCTAGCCTGACCCAGAAGAGAGGGTTTTGTTTGTGTGTATTGGGAGACACTTGAGATAATCTGCTGGAGTGTAACATGGGGCAGGTGAAGAGATGCCCCCACTTCCAGATTCTACTGAAATTACACACAACAATTTACTATCATAATTTGTATATAATTTCAACATTTCTTTTTGATGGCATGGTTCAATTGTGTTAGGATCCCAAGCTCTGTCTGTCTCAGAAGGCTTTGTGATTGCACCATCACAGGTCTGTTTCCCCCTTGAGCTGTCCGGACAGCTGTCTGTCTGTACAGCTGCTCCTTTGCCTTGGGACCTTACCTAGCTATGTTCATCTTCCCTTTTAATAGGTTGGACTCTCTTCCAGGGAAAAATGGTACAGTATGCAGCTTTAAAATCTTTTGGTGTGGTGTTCAGAAGAGCACGCAATACTGTGTGTGTGCTCAACAAGTGTGTTGGCAATTGAATGATCAACAGTGTGCTTAGGAACCCCCTCCCCCAAACTCTATTTGCATAATCTCCCAAGAACCCAGGGTAAGGTCTCCTGCTCAGGGCTTTCCTGTGAGATCCTAGGCAGGACAGCCTCACACTCCTACTAAACCGCTTCATCTCAGTGAGTTTCAGAATTTGTTGCCTGGTGTCCAGGCTTATCTTAGAACCTAGAAAGCATCATGAGAATAAAAGCCCATATTTGCTTCCAATAGTCAGGCTGTGTCCCTTTGTCCTGGGACTCTGTTGGACCTTGCTTTCTGTGTCTTGCACGAATTACGTACAAAGCTCCGTTTCTTGAGGAGCCCCAGCTACAACTAAGGACCATTTTCCTATAAAGGATACACGGGCTTCATATCAACTGTCAGCACCGAGAAAAGCAAAGGACCTAAATGCTGTGTAATGGCTGGTGACAATGAAGTGTCACAGGAGTTGTCCAGGGACAAAAGCTGTCAGCACGGCCAGGGCTGTGTCAGTGCGTGGGGGAACACAAGGACTCCAAGGTGCTTGGGAAGTTTTATTTCAGGCCCTGTGTTGAACAGGCTTGTTCAAGGTGACATGACGCTAACCAGTTAGAGATCAAAGCCCCTGGGCGCCTCGGCTGGGGTGGTAACCAGCCACTGTGTTCTGGCCTCCCCACTCACTCTATAAAGCATTTCTGACAGGGTGGCATCTCTGGCCGGCTAGTGGTGAGGAAGGGAACACATGCAGCCATATTTCAGTCTAGACACCGGGACTTTAATGTGAACGTGTGCGTGTCTGAGGTGAGGTTGAGCTGAAGCTGATTTGTGGCCGTCGGAATTTACGGCCTCGGAGGACAAGAGGATGGAAGAACTAGCCCCATATGCGTTCAGTCCCCAAGTCTGGGTCTCTGAGCACCGTGGGGTGGGAGGGATACGGAGTGGGAGGTTTTCTCGGGATTCCTGGCTATAGGTGATGAAACAGAGTATGGGGGAATGTGAGAGCCATTCTAAAAATACCTTTCCTCACTACCTTCATCCTCCCTTTTGCCTTCCCATCTAAAGTTGTCTTTGAAGCCTTTAGCATGAAGGGATTAGTAAAGATAACTCAAAACTGTGAGCAAACCCCATGCAAGAAGATGACATCCCGCTTGCCTCATTGGCTGGTCAACCCCAACACTGTGGTCTTCATGATAAGAACTCCATGCTGTGAACAGAGCAGAACCAAGTTTCCCTCTCAAGAGGAGGGACCTGGCTACCTCTGAAAAGTTCAGGAACCTGCTGTGGAAGGAAACCATGCCTTGCAGAATCAGAGGGGTAGCTGTGCAGACAGGTAGTCACTTCCAGCAACAGGTCTGAGCTCTCTAGAGGTAGGGAAGGACAGAAACTCCTCCTGTGTCTCTCCATTCTGAGATCCCGAATCTCTCAGGCAGCAGACACTCAGGGGACTCTGCAGAGCCCAGTTCTAAATGGTTAAAGTCACCATTCTTACTGCAGACAGCCTAAAACACTGGCCCTCCGAGAGTGGCTGCATAGACCACTGAGCACTGTGGCAGGGCCTGGCATCACTCTCTTTCCTGAGTATAGACACTTGGTGTATGTCGGGGAGTTGTGTGAGCATTTGAAAGGTGTTGGAAGAGGAAAGGGGAGGACGTACTTAGACATCTAATATTCTACTTTGATCTACCCTTGCAAGTGCCAGTCTTTAGAGCAGTGGTTCTCAACCTGTGGGTCATGACCCGTTTTTTTGTTTTTTTGTTTTGTGTGTGTGTGTGGGGGGGGGGGTCACCTATCAGATATTCTGCATGTCATATATTTGCATTATGATTCCTAACAATAGCAAAATTGTAACTATGAAATAATAACGAAATAATTTTATAGCTAGGGGGTCACCGCAGCATGAGGAACTTCATTGAGGGGGTCAGAGCTTTAGGCAGGTTGAAAACCACGGCTTTAGAGTGAGTATGGCCTTCCAGCCATCAGTGTTTGTACAAGTGCGTGTGCACACTCGTGTGTGAAGAGATACATGGTGGTAGGAAGGGCGAAGCACACTGAGGCCGGAAGAGTTCCTAACTCAGGGGATGAGGACAATGATTGGAGCAATGGCCCTGCGATGTGGCTTTGATAGAATCGGCAGCTTCCCAGCATGTAAATTTGTTCTTCTGGGGAAAATAAAATGGGTGATAACCCCTCCCTTCTTCACAAAGTTGTTAAGACAACCAAAAGAAGGACACATGGTACTAGTGTGTTTCATTTATTCCAAATAAACACACTCAATTGTATGTGTATATATTTGTGTATATGCAGGGAGCATTATGGTATATGCTTCTATAAGTGGGGGCTGTAGAAGTTCCTAGCCCAATCCTTCCATTTTATGTTAGAGAAATCAAAGCACAAAAGGTTAGCTGGTGACACATATCAGGCTGATTCAAGGAGCGGCAAATACAATGTCAGGTGCAACTAACCAAAGTGCACTTGAGAGGTCAAGGTCATTTAGATAGACCTATCGCTATTATTTGCTCTTAAACCAAAGCCAAACAAAATTGATCATGGGGCTGACTGTTTTGGGTTTGTTTTTCTTATTAACCGAGACTGTTTCTATAACAACCCAATGTAAGGCCCTCCCATTTTACCAACTTTAAGATCTCTCAGCAGAAGTCTGAAACGATCTGCGTGGATCCCTGGTCTTCCTCCACCCCCATGCCCTTATCCAGGGAAAGATTCTGACCTCTGATGGTGAAGTGCTGCTCCTTGGCAAGTTTCTTAAAATAATGATGCAATATAAAAGTGATGTCCAATTAAAGCAACTGGTAGCGATTCTCTGAGGGAGAGAGAATTGTCTTTTGTTCAGTAAAAACCTGGATGGCATTTGGGGTATGGAAGTGAGGTTCCCCTAAGGTTACTACTTAGTGGCGCTAGATGGAGGGTCATTCTTGCCCTTGGCCGAAGCATATTTTCAATAAATAATCTCCAAGTACACACCCCACTTGCCAGTCTTTAGTGTGGCTGGGGCATGATATGTTTGTGATGTGTGTACCAGTGCAGTGCTGTGCATATGTGTGTGCTTGCCTGTGTGTGTGTCTGTGTGTGTGTGTGTGTGTGTTGCATACAGGTGAGGCCAGAGGAAGACACCGGATATTTTTATTGTTTTCTACATTGATGCTCTTAGACAGGGTTACTTAATACAGGATAAGCTTTACTTTTCAGCTTTCAGCTAAGCTGGCTGGGTAAGAAACTCCCTTTATCTGTGTGTTCTAGGCACTCATAGACCCGCATGCCTTTTTATGTGGGTGCAGGGGATTTGAGCTCATGTTCTTATGCTTGTACAACAAGGTTGTTTTTTTTTTGTTTTCTTTTTCCCACTGAGCCATCTTCCCTCCTAGGGGCATGATACACACACACACACACTCACACACACACACACTCACACACACACACTCATACACACATACACACACACACTCACACACACTCACACACACACACTCACACACACACTCATACACATATACACACACACATTCACACACACTCACACACACACACTCATACACCACACTCACACACACACACACTCACACACTCACACACACACACACACACCTTTCTACATTGATGTGACTCATGAGGAGTTTCTAACGGTGAGTGGACCAAGGTCCCAGAGTCCTGGTAAGCCATTTCAGGTTGGTTGCTGGGCTACAGCTAGCCCACAATACATCTTCAAGTTTTGGATGAGATTCTCTGTACCCATCCGACTGTGGGGAAGAGCTCTGTGGATGGGTAAGAGAGCCCAACACCTGCAAAAGATGGAAGTGCCAGCCAGGGCGGAATTCAGCAAGAGCAGGAAATTGAAGTCAGAGGAATCCCCTAAGATATTGGAAATGTCCTGCTGTTCATGGCTGAGGTATTCAAAGGGCTGCTGTTTAAATCTCTGTGGATAGTGCCCAGGCACTGGAAGACTCAAATACAAGAGCTGAGCTGTAAGCCAAGGGATAATAATTCACCACCTTCTACTCCTGCTCTTCCACATGCTCCACGTGAGGAACGTTTTATAGCAATCACAGTTCATCTGGAGCCTCCCAGCAGGCCTGAGAAGTGGCTAAGGAAAGAATTTGTCACGTTCCATCCCCGAGAAAGGTTGCAGCTCAGTGGAAGTAGCTTGTATACAGTAGGTCGCTATCACAGCTGGGAGCTTAAATACAGCATGCTCCTGCAATGGTGGGGTTGGTATCTTGGTGGAAGGGTTGGATGTCTCACGGGCTTTAAGCATCCCTCCTTCTCCGAGCTTGGCTTGGCAGCCACGTAACTACTGCAGAGGGCTGCAGAGAAGGGGATACTTATTGTGTGTGAAGACTAGCTTTTCTTTTTTTGATTGATTTTTTTTATTGAGCTCTACATTTTTCTCTGTTCCCTTCCCTGCCTTTCTCCTCCCTTTCAACCCTCTTCCAAGGTCCCCATGCTTCCAATTTACCCAGGAGATCTGGGAAGACTAGCTTTTAAAGATGAGCTGGAGATGACTCTGCGCTCACTTTCTCTTGCTCTTCCTTTCCTTCTTTTCCCCTTTGCTCACCTGCATCCCTCTGCTGTGGCTTTAACATCACTCAGAGTTCTTCCTTCAATGTTTATTTCTGTGGGTGCGCACATAAAAATGTTTCTCCCCTTTGCTGTAAGTTGTCCTTCTCTGTTTTATCATTCATTCATCCATCCATTCATGACTGCAGACTCTCCTGTTCCTGTAGCCTGTGCCGACCTCAAACTCACCGTTTAGCCAAGGAGAGCCTTGAACTTCTGATCTCTCTACTTCTGCCTCCTGATTCCTGGGATTACAGGTGGGTGCCACCACACTCACTTTATCTGGTCACGGGGATCGAACCTGGGGCTTTGTGCTTGCCTGGCAAGCACTGTATTGCCTGAGATGTGTTCTCAGGCGGTCTCCCTTGTTCCTTTAGCCGGTGCCTACCTAGCCTGGTGCTGTAGCATCCCGGCTGGCTTCTACTCTAGGGAGGCATTTTTTTTTTCTTTTGCTTAACCTGGGTTTGCCTTGGACCTCCACAGGAAGGCGCAGCATCCGCTCCCAGCAGATAGAGCACTCAGTCTGTGGGCTGACTTTAGCTGACCTTTGCTCCAGATTCAGAGAAGAGAAACGGTGACCCACGTTGTTCCCACATGGAAGTAAATAGTGGAGTGTTTTTATGCCCAGGTGTTTGCCATATAGTTTGATACAAAACCATGTCCTGGAAAACTATAGGCCAATCTAACATATAGAAATAAACTGAGTGAGAATCATTATTTTTTATTGGTACCACTTAATGCGAAGAAAATGCACATTTTCCAAAAATATGGAAAAAGCGTTCTGTTTGCCTTATTGGGTCCAAATGTTAGGTTTAAATTATTTTACTATGCAAACTTTCTTTCATATCTTGGCAGTGGTGATTTCCATTTTTATTCCTTTGGTATCCATAATCTTATGAGAATCAAAAACACATGCTTTGAGGTCCCAGGACAGCTCCTCCTCCAACATTTAGAAGAATGCACAGGGAGGGTTATTGCTGTGGTAGCAGAAATGATGGGGATGCTGTGGGAAAGTGTCCTGGGGATGGCTAGGCTGGATGGGAAAGAGGCTCAGAGGTGTGCCCTGCTTTCCCCGCTTTTCATTGGCAAGCCATTAAGCTGGAAGAGCAGCTGCCTCCCGCTGACTGCCACCAGGAATGCAATTTTTTTTTCTTCTCTGATGGAGGATGCTTGCTTATTCAGTGGCTCCAGGTTCTCTGCTGTTGGAAGGAAGTGGAGGAACCTGAAGTCTGTGGTCCTTATGGAGACATGACACTTGTGGTTTGGAGGTGTGGGTCTAAGTTGCTCCACTTTTGGTTTTTATAGGGAGACAGGGTATCCAACAGAAAGGGAGGTGTCTTTCTATTGTTATGATGGAACACTATGAACAAAGCAACTTGGGGAGAAAAGGGGTACTGTTGGGGAGAAAACACATCACTGTTTATCATTGAAGGAAGCCAGGACGTGGGTACCACCAATATATAGGCTTGCCTACAGCCTCATCTTAAGGGGGCATTTCCTCAGTTGACATTCCCTCCTCTCTCAGATGACTCTAGCTTGTGCCAAGTTGACATGAAATGAGCCATAGTACAGGGGGACAGTGCAAATTTCAGACCTGGGGATTTTAGCTTCACAGAGATGGTTATACGTTGGAAAAAGGTCAAGTGTTCTCTTTTGAAAAATTAGAGAAAAGACTGAGAGCTGTCAGGTATTGACACTCGAGAAAGGAAAGATTAGAAAAATGCAAGAGCCAAAGGTCCAGGGCTCATGGAGACTGAGGAAAAGGGCCAGGGGCTTGAGTCAGCATCGCTCCATGCATTCGATCCTAGAACAGAGTGTGTTCAACAGGCTGCAGAGCATTATCCAGTTAGTGTATTTGTGACTCGTTTTCCATCTGTGGACTTGGAAGTTACGCTTCAATATAAAGTCGGAGGCTCTCGGTGTTAAGATGTGGGGAACTGACACTAGCAATGTGTTTTGGGCTCTAGATGGACCCGTATAGAACGCAACCCGGTTTACAAAAAAATGTAAGTATACTAGAAGTAGCATAACTGCTAAAAAAGGTTTTGCACATTATCATTTCAGATGAATTTTGTGTTCTAAAAAGTGAGGAATTAACCATTGCATGGTCTCTGAATCTTAGCCCACACTTCTCTTGAGTCTGGCGCCACAACACTGGCTATGGATGTTCATCAGATACGCTGAATGCTTTCTGTGTGTGATAGGAGCCCTTCTGGCAGAAGAGCGTTCCTGGTAGAATGCTTCCATCAATCCAGCTGGCAAATACGAAAAAGAGCTTGTTTCATACACTGTGTTCATCTATGGAAACAAATGAGATGCTATGTCCCCAAATACTAGTAAAAGGGCCCCTTTTCAGCATTCAGGCATTTTTTTCTAAGACACCGTATTGATCTTGGGAATCAGGATGAGTGTGCTGACAGATTCACTGCTGCAAGGGAAGCCCCACCTGGTGATGGACTCTGGAGTAAGCCTTGGCACCTGGGCCAGGTTGGAGGGCTCTGTGAAGGAGCCCATGACAAGTCATTTCTAGTCTCCTTTGCCAGGTACAGCAGCCATCAGCTCACTCTGGTCAGCTAAGCTCAGAGGCTCAAGAAGGATGAACGAAGAGAAGAAGGAGGGCATGGGGCTTTGCACGGATCTTTGAAGCGCAAGAACTTTCAGATTGTGATTTTCAGGTCAGAAGTCTCAGTCATCAAGAAGGCGCTGGGTTTCGTTTCCGTACTAAGCTCTAATTGCCACTGCTCACTAAACTGTGGAGGTCACTCTTTCAAAACCACTGTTGCTACTTCCCACCGCATTTTAAATGGGCTCCATTCAACAATCGGCTTCCTTTGGTATAATTAGAAATTTAGCAACATTATATTTCATATGTGCATTACTTATTACATAATGAATATCACAATAAAACTTTATATTCACTGTTTAATTTTTTTCAAATAAATGACCTTATATATTATAGAGTACTTTATGGGCAATTTAAGGAACACTCAAGGGTAATTTTGACAATTCTCAATTGTTACCTTAGGGTCTAACTTTTAGGTCCTAATGACTGAATAAGATGCCACCTCCTTGCCACCCAAATTTAACAGGCTCTCACCTTTACTTCATAATCCAGACCTTCTTTCAGCTCCCCATGTGTTTCTGGGAGTTCCCAGGGAAATGCCACACAAACCCATGAATGATGTTTCCCCAGGGCATCAATGAGGAACAATGAAGAACCTTCTTTGGAGTGAAGGTTTGGAGAAGAGGATCAAAGCGAATAGTGAGGACTGTGTAAAGACCTTTACCTGCAGATACCATCCCAGAGGCTGTGGAAGCTCTCATACGCGGGCCCTCCCACTCCATATGCCCCCACCCCAAGTCCAGAACAGAGTCTATAATGTCCTGGAGCCAAAGTTTGTACACAGAGGCTCCTGGACTCTGTCTCGTCTCTCTTTGGAGGGCTCACACCTGCTCTCACACACCAGCTGTGAGTATCCATAGCCCCCATATAGATAACCATTAGTCTACCATCCCAAGAGTTTCCCGCAGGAATATACCTCTTCTGCTAGGCTTTTGAGAACAAACGGAGAGAGTAATCCTGGAAACAGAAAGGCATCCATCTTTCCAGTGACGTCTCAACCCAACAAGGCAGAAACCCTTCGCCATAGAGGCCCCTGGTGATTCTGATGTTCCAGGCCACTTGGACTTCCCAGCATCCTCCAATTCCAGAATGCTCTGAGCCTCCCAGGTAATATTTCTATATGAAATTTTTGCAGTCCATGACTCCTGAGGGCACAGGATGAGAGTTAAATGACTTCTCCCAGTACAACGTTGTTTGGGGTAGAGAAACAGCTTTACTGAAATAATTTAAGCCTAGTTCTTCATACTAAATAAAAATACAACAGCACATGGTTTTTTAATCTTCAGAAATCATATTGTTTTAACATCGAATCCAGTTTTTAAAGAAGGGCATAAAGTCTCCATAGACATAGAGAATTTCAGACTGAGCATTTAATTTTCCCATGATTTAGCAGAGATGCTCTGCAATTGGTAGGTTTCTGAAGGTTAAAATTAATCAGACCACATGGTTTCTTGAGTTGCAAAATCATGGCTGGGAGCTTGGGGGGGGCATCTTCAGCAGCAAATATTTGTTGGTGTGTGTGGGGTTGGGGGGCTGTGGGGGGAGCCTCGTTTCAAACATAAGACAGAAAGTGAAACTGATATTCTTCATGCGTTTCTTTGAGTTCCAGCCTGGTCTGGCATTCATTTAAAGCAAGCCTTGCTGCTGCTCTGCCCCTGCTACAGCAGGACAAATCAGAAAGAGCCGGAGAACAACCCATTGACTGGAAGCATTCAACGACTCTTGATGTGGATTCGGTCTGAGTCTACTGGAGAGCATCCTCAAATTATGTGTTCCGTGTTTCAAAGAAACCGCAATTTCTCTCCCCTTCTCCTGGTCCCCATGCTGTGGAATGTGGCATGTGACGATGCTGGGAAAGGAATGAGCTTTTTTTTTTGGGGGGGGGGATGTCAATGGTTGAGATTCACATCTCAGAAACTTTCCTCGCTCACTGATACCCTGGACAAGTCCCTTGGCTCCCATATTTAATTGTCATCATTTGTAAAATAAGGCAGATTCTTTTTGTCTTTCAGATATCACCAATACTTACCACCGGGAAAACTTCTTGGGTAACTGATGAGACACAGAGACATCTAAGGAGCATCTTTTGACTTTGGCACTGTACGAGTGTGCCTTTTCATCATATCCATAGTTGGAAATGAATCAACCTTCTGAATCTTACGTTGAAAAAGCCAAGCTGCTTTCCCTTCTGTTGGCTGTCCCCTTATTAATTATGACTGAAAGGCATTTATGTGACCCGGAAGGTATCCCCAGGGATCCTACAGGTCAGACTAAGGGGCAGTAAAAGCTGGAAGGAAGGGTAAGGGTCTTGAGTCCTGGAGGCCACCCTCAGTTGCCATAAGAATACTTGGCAACTTTGCCTTATTCCGCTCCACAAGGGCATTCTCATTGTGCATATGTGTTTCACAGCCTGCAGCAGAACACAAGTTGTGTCACTGTCAAGGTCTCACACCCCGCGGCAAGTCCAACACTCACTTGCAGGACGTCAGTGGCGCTTGAATCTGGAGAAGGCCTGACCAGAAGATGGGGAGGAGGAGGAGGGGTGCTGTTTAAAACTTGTTTATGGGAATGCTACTGCTGACAGAGAAGGAAGCAGCTGCATGGCTTCCTGTGGTTATTGAGCCAGTTGTAGGGATGCTTTGTGGAAGCCCCCGGCTTCCAGCTCTGACATGCAAGGCAGAAGGCATGAGAGGGAAGTATTTTAGCTCCCCTAAGGAGGCTTCCCTGCCCTAGAGTTTTTTCTTTTAGTGCTCAGTCTTTACCTAAACACAGAGGGCAGCTGCTTGGTCTCCTGTGGAGCTCAGTCTGTTGGGCTGGAGACTAAGCAAGCTTGTGCGAAGATCTGAGTTCCTCCATGAAAAATCCCCACCCTCAGTAATTCTACCTTCTTGAAACTTCTTAGCTTAGAGGTTCACGTTCTCACCCTGACGCTTTTGTACTGTGCTTGCTTTCCCCACACCCTCCATTCTTTCCTGGCTAAGCTCTGGTTCCTTAATCAACACCATATCCCGTTCCCCTCCCCCGCCTCTTCTCATCTACGTCATATTTGGCCAGAAACTTGCAACATGGTTAAACCCGGTTATTCATCTATACTGATTTGGACCTAAGCTCCTTGACACAGCTGGAAAACAAACAAACAAAAAAGCAAACCACATGATTGTGAAGATTGAACTGTCTTTAACGATATGGACTTTATGTGTAAGTATTTTGCTGGCATGTATGTATAGGCACCATATGCATACAGTATCTCTGGAGGATTGTTAGAATTTGAATTATAGATCATTGTGAGTTGCCATGTGGGTGCAGAGAAACAAATCTGGGTGCTCTGTAAGAACAGCTAGTGGTTTTTAACCACTGAGCCATCTCATTACCTCTGAACGATGCTAAGATCGATGGCCACACCTTTTATACCTTTTATTTTGCAAAAACTTCTCCCAAGGAAGCCTCACTTGAAGCGAATGTATTTCCCCTCCCCGCATTATGAATAAAAGAGATGTTTCACACTCCTATATAACTCAAGTCTCGGTGTTCTTGGAAAAATATGTTTTTGTGGATACCATGTTCTCTTCAGTAGTGCATGAATGAAAAATTCTTATCTTCATATCCATGGATTAGTTCAGCTTGGATCTGTCATCAAAGAAACTTGGTTCTGTACTACATGACCTTGATCTAGAGACTTACAACTAGTCAGTGTGGAGAGGATGAGACTACTGAATTCTCTCTATCCCAAATGGAACATCTACATCATATCCTTCCCCAAGACTCAGAGATCATCACAGACGAGGGTGGCAAAGAAGGGGCAGAAAGATTGTAAGAGCCAGAGAAAGCAGAGGACAGCTGTGGGAAAGGGCTTTCTAATAATGACAGGGACATTGGACACATGAATTCACAGAGGCTGTGAATGTAGGCTTAGCCATGCCAGGATCAAACCCACCAAAATTTCAGTATTGATGCAGGAGGGGCTCATGGATTTCCACTCCTGGCTAAGAAGCTGCTGGCAGTTGGTTGTTGGTGGTGGTGAGAATTGATGTACATTGGATTCGGACTCTGGTAGACCGCCCACTTTCCACTGGGTATCTGTAGACCTGTGCACACACTGGCTATGCTAAGTGATCTCAGTGGGGTTAAAATAACAGAACATGAAGTTGCAGGGGGAAATGTTGTCAGAGATTAAATCCCTTAAATCATGATTTTTTTTTCTCATCAACAATCAAACATTACCTACTAAATTGTTCCCCACCCCCTCCATCTTGAGAAGGTCCCTCAGGACTGTCAGCACTAACAGCAATCACTCTGAGGGTACCGGTTATGTGGCAGGGATGGTCTTGTCACAGACACTTAAACTCTGTGATCTCTGGAGATTAAGGCATTTTTGGTTCTGTGCATTGAATCTTGGGACTAAGGGAAGTTTGGCGTCTCTGAAATCCTGGCTTCTATGCTCTCAGCCCTCTTCTCAGAACTCTTAATCCTCCTCCTCAAGAAGACAGAGGGTGGGATTAATTGGGGTTTTGGTTATTGTTGTTGTTGTTTGGTATTGCTTTGTGAAAACAGAGTGTCAGGGAGTCTTTTGCCAACCATAATATCCACTTCCCCCATGATGGATGATAAAGTCTGGTGGAGCTAAGGGAGGCAGAGGCTGTGTCTTAGGGTCTCATCCTTATGGGAGTGTTATGTATCAGACACAGCTCCTTGTGGTCTTGTGGAGAGGGCTGGCTCTTGTTCCTCATTTGATAAATGAGTTTTAGATGGTACGATTTTTAAAATTAAAATATAATCATGTCATTTTCCACCTTCTTTCCCTCCTTCCAACCTCTTACACATTTTCTCCGCCCCTGCTCCCTCTTGAAACTCAAAATCATAACCTCTTTTTCTTTGTTTATTGTTCTCTATATATGTACATATATGTATTATATGTGTGTGTGTGTATATGTGTGTGTGTGTGTTTGTAAACCTATAAATACAAGCTATTCAGTCTGCTTAGGTTGCTTGCATATATATAATTTCACGGCTGACTGTTTGGTTCTAGATGCAGAGTACTTGTAACTTCAGAAGCCTGATTTTAATAGCTATTTTGACTGATGCCATGAAAAAAAAAACAATTAAAAATGTTTAGAGTTCTTGAATGCAAAGTCTTGAGAGAGTGGGTTGAAGTGTCCAAGTCTTCGGTGGCCAGTCAGTTTCCTGGCACTGAAGTCAGTCCGTGAAGTGACACAAGTGTCTAAGCTCTGATGTGCCACAGCTGTGGACTCACAACCAAGCCACGGGGCCACAGTTTTGCCTGTCTTCTTCCTTAAAGGGAAACAGAGCAACTCATGGCCGTGGTGATGGGCATGGGTTTTCCTCCATCAGACAGTGATTTAAAGTCAGCCCAAAGAGCCCTTGTTGACTGTACTGCCCGAGAGTGGGACCTCGGGAATCTCCTGAGCTTGGAGTTCTTCCTTTGTGAAGAAGGCAAAACATGGCTCTTTCCTCTTTGGTTGTTTTGAAGAGCTTTTGGTCATGTGAGGTTCTTAAGCACAGGAAAAGCACTCCGCAGTGTTATCAACAACGATTATATTATTTATTGTAATTATTCCTGCTGAGTATCAGGGTGAAAGATGAAAGGAGACAGCCTTCCAGGTGATGATGGACTGGGAGCGCAGGTGTC
Organism: Microtus ochrogaster; assembly: GCF_000317375.1. Classification (NCBI taxonomy): domain Eukaryota; kingdom Metazoa; phylum Chordata; class Mammalia; order Rodentia; family Cricetidae; genus Microtus; species Microtus ochrogaster. The sequence continues at coordinate 17,921,838 of NC_022029.1, forward strand.
TTTCCTGGTACCCCTGATGACAGCGGTATAGCTACTTCCCCGGTGTGGTAAGCTCAGCTCTAGTTATCATCCGCACACCCGCCTCTCCTAAGCCCCCGAGCTTTACTCCTCTGCTCCAGCATCGTAGAAAATTCATTTTGCTGGCTTCTGTTGCTAACACTAGGGCATCTCTAGCAAGCTTGCTCTGACTCCTGGGAAAAGGGATGAGATGCGGATGCAGATGATGCTCCCACACCACGCCACAGGAGCCATTGTCTCCTCCTCAGTATGATGGGAGGGACTTTGCTCATCAACGTAGATGCACACTTGGCTTGGGGTGGAGACATCTCTTTATATCTTGAATATCTGTGGAGCTTAGTGTCCCAACTTACTGTCCAGCAGTCCTTTGACCTTTAACCTGTGCCCTCACAGAATCACGGACTCCTGATGACCTTGACCCCCTGGTCCACTCATTCTCCAGATTCCTGGCTTCTGACTGGGAACTAAGTCAGTGACTTTGTAGAAGAGGGGGCTCAGCATTGGATGATGTGGAATTGGATCTGCCCTGCCATTCAGCAGCAAGTAACTTAGGCAGAAAGCGGAACCCTCCAGAATCTCCACTTCTGGTGAGAGGATGAGGATGCTGAGTGTATCCAGGCTGATGGAGAGTGGCCATTGCTGGGGAACATACTCACGATGGGGCTTTGAGTATAAAGGCGGGTGTGCGGCGTTATCTATGGTATGATCACAATTGTTGTCCTGAAGGAAGATAATATATGCTTCCCAGAATAAAAGATGAAAAGAGGGTCACCAAGAAGTTCACGTGTCAGGTCTGTGCTGTGAACTGGTCAGAGAATGTGTGGTAATTTTCTATAAGGATTCCTGCTTTTGTCAACATAAAAAAATACCTCCATAAAACTATTTCTAGGAGGGAGAACATGAGCAAGGAAGTCAGGACCACGAGGGGTGCGTCCACCCACTGAGACGGTGGGACTGATCTAATGGGAGCTCACCAAGGCCAGTTGGACTGGAACTAATGGAGCATGTGATCAAACTGGACTCTCTGAATGTGGCTGACGGTGGAGACTGACTGAGAAGCCAAGGACAATGGCACTGGGTTTTGATTCTACTGCATGGACTGGCTTTGTGGGAGCCTAGTCTGTTTGGATGCTCACCTTCCTAGACCTGGGGGGAGCAGGGAGGACCTTGGACTTTCCACAGGGTAGGGAACCCTGACTGCTCTTTGGACTGGGAAGGGAGGGGGAGGGCGAGGGGAAGTGAGAAGAAGGGAGGGAAGTAGGAGGAGGGGAGGAGGTTGAAATTTTCAATAAAAAAATAAAGTAAATAAAAAAAACGATTTCTAAAAGGCACACTTTCTTTAAGGTCTTTGCAGTTCCACAAAAAAGATACATCTACCCAGAAAGCTGACCTCAAGGCTCTCTGGGAATGGTCGGGTGAGTAATGCTGGCTAATCTACTGGGTCAGACTTGTAGGAATTGCTGATAGGCAAAGAGAGCGTCTTGAACTAAACTTCACCTTCAGGTGGCAGAACACTCAAGTGCTTGTAATCATGTCATGCAGGTGTTTAGGCAGCTCACCAACAGAGACTGCTGAGGATTCCAAAATGGCTGTGGTCCAAATCAGCAAAATTATATTTAAGTATCTTCGGTGTTTTAGGTGCTAGAGATGAAAGCCAGAGCCACTTAGTTATTAATCACACACTCTGCCACTAAGCTACACTTTGAACATCTTTTGTTTTTACTTTATGCTCGTGGGTATTTTGCCTGTGTGAGGGTGTTGGATCCCCCTGCAGGTCGAGTTACAGGTAGTTGTGAGCTGCCACGTAGGTATTGGGAGTTGAACCCACATCCTCTGGAATTACAGTCAGTGCTTTTAGCTGCTGAGCTATGAACAGCTTTTTGTATGTTTGGTCTCACACTAGAAACTGAAATTTTTGTCCTATATTCGTGTTTTAAGTACAAAGCAGGGTAAGAGAAGTCCTTTGCATGTTAGAGTTAAGGTCCTGACAGGACTCAAAGTACCTGCCTTAGAAACAAACAGTTATGCACACATTGAATCATTCCTAGAGATACATAAAATCAATTTCCATCCCTTTCCGTTACTACAAATGATAAAACATACAGCGTGAAAGGAAAAAAAAAATCAAGATTTGTGGGATTAGACACAAGACTTATAAAAACAAGACCACTCCTGAAACTTGGGGACAAATATAAGTTCTGCCTTGATAGTTAACCTATAGCTCCTTGATGAGAAGGGAAGGGCTTTCTGGGAGTGGGGGCACACTTGGGTATCATGCCAATGTGTTAGTGAGCATTCTGTGACTATGAGAAAAAATACCCAAAAAGTCAAGTTAATAAAGCAAAAGGTGACTTTGGCTCATGGTTTTGGAAGTTTCCATCTATGGATGCTTGACCCTCTGTGTTCGAACAGGTGCATATGATGGAGGAGACCTACTCACTTCATGTCCAGGGAGCAAGGAGAGAGACAGAAGGAGCTGGGATCCCAATGTGACCTTCAAAAGTCTGTCTCTAATTCCCCCAATTCCCCAACCAATACTCACCTATTTAATGTCCCATCACCCCCAAACAGCAGTACAGGCTGGGGGACCATACCTAAAATACATGAGCCTTTGGGAGAAAGGCATTCAAGATCTGAACACTGACACACCCTGGGAGCATTGTCCATCCAAGTGTTAGCTTCCATTGGTCTTATTTCTTATTGACATAGACAGTAATAGAATATTCTGGAAGATGAGACATCCAAAGGAACTCATAGAATATCAAAGCAACCTTTATTTGGAGGAAGTACAGCATACTTGGATATTACTGAGTAGATTCAGGGTCACCAGTGAACTGTCACCGTCTACCCATGCCAGGCTGTATGTGGTCCCTTTCTTCTGTATCCAGCATTTAGCAAACCAGGGACACAAAGGATGTGGTCACAGGTAGGTCAGCTCTTTGATCCATCATGCTTACCTTACTTTGACAAACTGAAGTCCGTCTTCGTTGATAATTCTCTTTAACCCCCCCTTCCCTTGTTCTTGTTCCACTTCTGCCTTTGTTTCATTACCCGAATATTAAAAAAGAGTTATTCTTTCATTTATCTCTGAATATCCCAAACAGTATAACTTTGAAGTCTTTTAGATTTCCATGAAACTAACTTCATCTGTTGTGAATTCAGCGCTCTCATGCTGTTGCCTACTTCTGAGATTCGGGCTTCTTTCTGTGTTAGGGATTTGCAGTCTCACGTTATGCATGATATTTTCATGGGTGATATTTTTTTTCCTCTCTTCTGGACTCACCTTTTCTTATCTAGCAACCTCTTCCATTTTAGAAACCCTGGGTTCTTGCTCAAGTGATGTGTTGAGGGTACACTGTGTCTCATCACCAGGAGAACTGTCCCTTGAGTCACTAGTCCTTTGCTTTGAAAGCATCCTCAGGTCACACCCTCTGTGCCGTCATGCACAGTTGGGCGTCTTCAGCGAGAGGATGCTGTGGAATCCTGCGCTGGCCTTGGCTTTAAGCAGAGATCCCACATCGCATTCAGCCCCGCCTGGAGGCATCTGTCTGCTTCCTTACCGTCAGCCACCTGCCACTCAGCATCTTGTCACTGCCTATTGCTGTCCTGCTTCTAGTCTCGTAACACTGCGGCTTCGTTTTTAAAAGGACCTGAGTTTTCATGTCGCTTTGCACAATTTCCCTTCCATTGCTCTGCGCTTTGAGCAGAGGGCGAGTAGATTTTGGAGTGATTGCTTTCTTGACAGGGTGGCTCTTCCCTTCTGAGATGGTGATTGTTGACAAGTGTCTAGAACGTTCTCTCTAACAGGGGCCATGCTCCTTTTCATCTCAGGAGAAAGACTTCAGAGACCACTTTTATTTTTTTTTAATTTTTTAAATTTATTTTATTATTATTATTATTATTATTATTATTATTTGCAGTTCTAATGGATCGTGTGAGCGGATTAAGGCAGCGGAAGAGGAAAATGGCCATTTATGTGGGAATAAATTTCATGTGTGCTTAAGGTCAGTCTTGGCTGGCTGCTATCTTGGCAGTCTGCTGCTGTGTCACCTGGCCACTTCTCTCCAGTTGGCTGGTATGTTTTGGTGCAGCCCCTGTTCTGTAGAGCAGGTTGTGCCAACACCTTAAACACTGTCAGCTTCTAGGCACCTCTCTGCATATGCTGATTTTGCTCTGCTCTAAAAGACATTAGGGAGCCAAGACCTAGGAAAGGACAGGAGCAGGATAATAGCCCACCTATTTTCCAGTCTGTTGCGAATTAGTTCGGTATGATAAATAACAAGGCCAGCTCAAAAATAACAGTTATATTTTAATGGTTAAAAGGGGGAAACTCACGCTACAAGAATGGGAGGACCAACGTCCTATCTGTCCGGCAGGCGCTGCACAGAGAGAGCGTGCACCTGGGTCCTCTTCGTTTTTGTCCCTGGGGTCCAGGTCACCATGCTTTAATTAGATGTGATTGGTTGACAGAGTTTCCCCAACACCAATCTGGTTTCACACTAGGATTGGGCAGGGAACTACCTATTTGAAGCCCTCATTCCTCTTGTCTATATTGTTCCTTGAAGATTCCTGGAGTTTCTTATTGCTGGCATCCATGTAGGTAGCTCTTTAGGGGATTTTTATTGGCTCTGCTTGATTCCTGTGCCAAGACCTTGGAAATATCACTATGGCCAGTATTGTGGCTACTGCAATTCTATCACAGTTCCTAGGACTTGGGGACCAAGAGTTCTGCAAAGGAATAGCAAGTATCTTATTACCCACGCGTACATGTACTCCATAAATGTTTGTGTGTAGTCCTTCACGGCCCAGGCATCATTACAGGCACTTGTAGAGGAATAAGTGCTCCAGTGGTGCTCAGATCTTACTGGCAAGAAGCACTGAGGTAAAAGAAAACATTGGACATGATACGGGCTATAAAAATAAAGACACCTGATATCTGGGAGGGTCCCTAGGGCTGGGCTAGAGAAAGTACCTTTAGGAGATGCTATAACATCTGATAATGAATACCAAATACCACTCTGTGATCTAACAGCCAGGAGGAATAAGAGATGTGCACACATAGAGATACACTGGGAAAGTGGTCCAGGCAGATGCGGCATCTAGAGCATGCCCCTCAGGCAAGAACCAGCTTTGTGTGTTTGTGAGCATACTTGCTTTTCCTGTTGCTTCTCCATTACCAGGCTTCCTCAATGTCCTCACTTGGAGAAACTTAGCACTATAGTCCTTTGCTTACACTTTGAATTTCCCAGACATTCATTTTTTTGGTTACTTATTCCTTGCCTCATCTCTTTGGGAGCCATTGAGTCATTATTTCTAACTTTGCCACAGCTCTTCATATTATAGGTAGTTTTTTAAAATTAATGAACTCTACTGAATTTGCATCATTCTCATGGAAACATTTTTTGGATGTCCTGTCTTCACGTACAGGGCTTGAAGAACCATAGAGGAGATTGCCAGAGCTTTGCCCCTTGATGCCAACAGTACCACTTGCTATTTGATACAGTGACACACACACAGTCATAAGAAGTCATTTTAAGGTAGAATTCTAAAAAATTCTGAGAGTCACGTGATGTGGGATTCCCCTCTATATGCTGTGAATATCATTGGTTAACAAAGGAAATGCTTTGGGGCCTATAGCAGAGCTATAGGGGAACAGAGCTAGGCAGGGAAAACTAAACTGAATTCCGGGAAAAAAGAAGGGTGGAGTCAGAGAGACACCGTGGAGCTGAAGCCAGAGTTGGACATGCCAAAACTTTGCCTGTAAGCCACTGTCATATGACGACATACAGATTAATGGAGATGGGTTAAATTAAGAGTTATCCAATAAGAAACTAGAGCTAATGGGTCAAGCAGTGATTTAATTAATACAGTTTCTGTGTGATTATTTCAGATCTAAGCTAGCCAGGCGGCTGGGAATCAACAAGTGACCTCCCTCCAACAGTCAAGCTATAGAATGTTAGCTTGTTAAGGGCTGTGCCTATTGTCTTTTCAGTTTCTTCCGTAGGCCGAGCCTTCTTGGCCCCCAGTAGGCTCGGCAGACTAGTCGAATAGAGTCATAGGAAAAGAACAAAGGCAGAAGGGTGACAACCCGAACACAGTACACAGCAGGGATGCTGTCTTCCACTACCTAATTAAATATCGCCCATGATCGCTCCTCCTGCCACAGTTTCCTAGGCGGCATGGAAGCAATTAGATTACAATGCAGTTGGAAAGTCCAATAATCTCCTTGGAGGAGACAAACAAACTTTGAAATCATTTACAAATGATATACCAAATCTGCGTGGCGTCTGCCCATGGTGGGGGAAAATGTGTCTCTTTCAAGAGGCCGTTCATATGAGGCAATTGCTGCTTTCACACGTCAAGGCGGGCAAACCGGAAACCTTTGCCAGGTGGCTTCTCCTGGCCTTGGTTTGGGGCATCATCAGCAAAGAATGGGGCTGCTGAGGGGGAGGTGTCCTGTCTACTGTCGGCCTGTCCCTCCTCAGGGACTGCTCTGCTGTGAGGTGCATATGGGGATTGGCCATCACTTGGTCCCTGGGAAGATGTTTTCTCAGCTTTCGTATTGAGGGCTTGGTGATAGGGAACTGGCCTTTGACAGGCTTTGATGGTAATCCAAGAAGCTAGAGACACATATTCTTGGCATGGCCTTGTGTTTGGCTCCCAAGCCAAAGAGGAGGCAGTTGTGAGTAGCTACATTGAGTATGAGCTTACATTCCTCTCCTAATTCAAGTCTTACATAGTTCAGGACTAATTTTTCTATAATTTACCCCTTGATAACTAAAGTTATTCAAGTGTATAAATAGAATGTATTCTTGAAGGTTGTAATTTCAGCTTTTGGCGATAAGGACATACGTATTACATGAAATTTCTGGACAGCTATGTCAGCTCCAAATCTTCCATTATCTTTGGACTTAACTATTTCATGTCAGTGTCAGAACCCCACTGTAGTAGAGATGATTTTGCCTCTCTGCTAACCCTGTAGCTTCTCTGACTTTGCTGCGTGATTAATTAAAGTTTCGCACAGAGTGGCAGGGATGTGACTTTTTTCATTGAATGCTATTGTGTTCCTGCTCTGGGCTGAAGTATTGTCCCTCCTCGAAGGAATACTGCTAAATAAATGCTTAAGTGATGCTGCTCTAATGAGAAAAGGTTTTAGGTTATAATAGAAAGTATTTAGTAACTGAGAGAGTTTGTGGATGCAAATTCCATAGCATGACTGTGCAGGCACCCTTAGATGGTGGATTGTATATTAATAGAAAAAAAATGGTCATAACAGATTATCTTTCCAAACTTTGTTCTTTTCTGAAATAGAGTCCATTCTTGTTTGAAGCTCACAGTCTTTCTTAGCTGCAACAAGAGCTGGGGTTATAGGTATTCAGCACAACGCCTGGCTCTTAATAAGTCTCAGCGTGGCACACATTTTATATCCATTCACCCAGTTAGCATAGAAACCGTATGAGCCAGGGGAGTTTTCAAAAATTTAGAGAGTTCACGTAATTTCAAAATTTGTGTCCAGAGATAAGTTTTGGTTTGGAAAACACAATGTGCTATTTTGAATTTGGAAAATCCAAATTCATATGAAGGCAGCTAGGCTATTATTAGCTAGAATTGTTTTGGTTGTAGATTATGGAACAACTAACTCAATGCTTTTGAAATAAATGAAGGACACATTCAGAGGCTAACAGTGTGACTCACAATGTACCCAGTCTTCGAGAATAGCTGGAACCAAGGGCTTCATTGTTCACAAGGCTTTGTTTTTGCCTCCTGAAGGTATTAGACTTCATCATTCTCTTCCACAAAGCTGGCTATGGCACTTGGGGAGCCTTGTGCGAACTGCAAAGGAGAGGCACAAAAGGACATTCTTTTGATTGTCATGAATTTTCTTTAAGCCTTTTCTGTTTCTAAATAATCACATCCTCTGTTTCTCTCCTTCCCTCGCTCCCCTCTTCCTCTTTGGCATGGGAGTGTTTGCCCAGCAAGTGAGTATTCTTCCAGGTATCCAGGTGGGCACTGTGACTCATGCCTGAGATGCATGTCTTCTGAGTATCCGTAAAGCCTCCCACGGGGAGAAGGATGGCAGATGTCACTGAGTAGAAACAACCAAGGGTTCATTCTAGGGAGGAGATGTCCTGAGAGCACATGAGCTAGGCTTGCCAGCCCCCAGGATGTTGTGAGCTATTGTCTCCTTTGGTTTCACTTGCTGTGAGCTTCCTAAGATGGTTGCTCAAGTAGCTTGGACAACTCACAGTTCTAGAGTTTGGAAGTGGGAGATCGAGATGTCGATAGGACTCGGGTTCTACCTGTGAGAAACTGTCTAGGTGTTTCTCTAAGTTGAAGGTGGTCTCAGATAGTCTTAGCCTTATAAGTAGAATTTTCCCTGTCTCCCTGCATTATCTTCTCAGTGTATCCATCCCTGTGTCCAAATTTTTCTCTTTCATAAGAACACCAAACAAAATGGATAAGGGTTCCTTTCCACTCCTCAGTGCCTCATTTTAACTTAGCTAATTATATTTGTGATAATCAAATTTACAAACAAAATTCAATTCTTGGCCCTGGGAGAGGGGATTTCTACATATAAATTGGCATGCAAGGAGGGAAATCATGCACAATTTGGTCTACAGCAAGTATGTAATGTAAACTCAAGGTTAAAACTGTCAAGCATTTCAAGATGGCAGCCACAGAGCCAGGGCAAGGGCCTGTGTGATGAAGCAGACTGTAGGATCTGATCACTAACTTTTCCCATTGGGCATGTTGGGAAGCTCCACCCAGCCCTACTTCTCCATTCGAGACCCCGCTCCTGAGAAATGCCATCAGCAGCTCCTCCCCTGAACTATTCAAGACAGTCTACAAACTATTTTGAGACCTGGCTCCAGACATCTGCCATGTGTGCTCTCCTGTTTTCTCTTCTGCCTTCCTGTGAGTCACCTGGAGGGCTGTTTATTAAATCAGGATTTATTAATTTGGTTTGATTTGGTGTATTGCATCAGTGGTGGAGGTAACTGAATAACCAGGATCCAATACTTATCAGGGCAGAACATGTGTCTCTTTAGATGGAGTTCCCTGGAGAAAGATGACTCTACCTTCTGACTCTTAGGTATGTTTTTTTTTTAATCTTAGGTGGAATTTATCTGTGATCATCAGGGCTCACAGAAGAAATCAGTAGATGCCATAGACTTATAATCTAAAGATAGTTGCCATAATAAAGCCAGAGCTCTAGCTGCCTTGGCCAGATGCTACCAGGACCTGGTAAAATGATTCTTTACTTCGTTGCTCAGTCTGCCACCAATACCCTTACTCATTTTCTTTCTCTGCAGCATAGAACTGGAATCCATGGACCTGTGTCACTGTCCTTGTGAGAATTACAGTGGTACCGACTTGCACTCTCTCCAGCCCATACCTAGCATTAGTGACAGAAGAAGCCAAAGCCCAGAAGAATGGTGTTAGAGTTTTCTTTCTTCTACTATGCTAAAACACTTGGATTAAAAACAGCCTAGAGGGTGTTAGGGTTTTTTCAGTTTACACTTCCAGGTCGCAGTCCATCATCAAGAAAAATCAAGGCAGGAACCCAACCCCGACCCTGAAGTTAGAAATCATGGAGGAATGGTTGCTGGCTATACCACAAGCTTATGTTTAGCTAGCGTTTTTCATACGGTTCAGCACTGCCTGCATAGGGAATGGCGCTACCCACAGTGGGCTAGGCCTTCCTATAGTAATCAACAATCCAGACAGTCTGTAACAAATATAACCACAGACTAATCTGATTCGGGCAATCCCTTGATTGAGGTCCCTTTTCAGATGACTCCAAGCTGTATGAAATTGACATTTAAAGCTGACTAGGACAAACGGACAATGATAATTAACTCCTCCTTCCGCTCCTCAGGTAGGCTGTAGAAACTCAGGAAGGGATTATTCCTCCTCTTTGTTCCAGGTGGGTCAGGGGGGCAGGCAGGGTGGAAGGGGAAGCCACCCTCAATTTTGCTGCTCCACCACCAGCATAAACCAAACCTTTACTGGAGAGAAGGAAAAAGTGAACTGTGTGCCAAGCATCCGAGTACAGGCTGGACCAGATGGGACTTGCCTAATACCAAATGTGAATGACTGGAAAGCTATGACATGAACTCTAGATGGGATTAACTAAGGAGAGGGATATCATCGTTGGATTCAGTGTAGCAAAACAACAGTATATATACTTCCACAGGGATGAGTTGTTAAACAGGGGTGCTTGTACAATATGTGGGTGAAAATTTGTCTTGGGGTAATTTTAAAAACACCTACCATTTTTAGTACGTTTCATGTGATATAAAACATTCACAGTAAAATAAAGTTAAATTTCCCAGAAGTCAACGAAGTGTCTGATACACACCTGAAACGAAGATTTCAGGAGGACCAACAGCAAGGCAACCTGCTACTTGCAACGCGCTACCAGTAAACACTCGGAAACCTTACCACCTTACTTCTTCCATGGCAAAGACAGAACATAACATCCCCCCGCAACCCTCTTTTCCTTATCCGTCTATTTATTTGCTAGCAATTCTCCAGCCGGCTGGTTCAGAGCTTGTATGGCTTTTATGACCAAGTTTGAGGAAGGTGTTCACCCAGTTTCCCCACTCATTAGAGTCTGGCCTAATGTCTGTTACAGAAATCGGTGTTTTGGGGGCAGAATTCACACATTGCTTCCATGAAAACCTTCCCTCCATCTCTGACTCAGGGAAGATGTTGGTTCAAGAGTAGATAGACGCCAGGCAAAAGATGAAGCCCGAGTGAGCTGCTTCCCCAGTCAAAGGAATTGGGAATAAATTTTTGAGACACTTCCATTCAATTCATAATCAGTATGCTATTGTCTCCTACTTTTACAAGGGGAAAGCAGCAAAAATACAGTGTCTTTTTGTAACTGTTAGCATTTAGGTTAGCCACATGAGCTTCTGTTTGGATGTACTGATTTGCCTTCTGAAAATCACGGGTATTTAAACTCTAGTCCAATGATGGTGAGGTTTTACTTAAAACAAACAAACAAACAAACAAACAACCAGTAAACCAACCAAACAAACAAAAACCAAAGCAGTGTCATTTAAAGCAAATAAATTAAAATTTGAACATATTATATATATTGGTTTTTCAAACTTGAACATACATGTATATATTTTTGAATTTGAACACACACACACACACATTATATTGGTTTTTTCTAGACAGTGTTTCTCTGTGTAGCCTTATCTGTTTTTGGCTGTCCTGGAACTTGCTCTGTAGATCAGGCTGGCCTAGAACTCACAGAGATCTGCCCAGCTTATCTCCTGAGTGCTGGGATTGAAAGCCACTGCCTGGATAAATTGAACTCTTTAATTTTTCATGTGTTCCATTATTAAATTTCTAGACAGCAGTAGAAGCAAGACTTTAAAAATATTTCCATAACAAAAATCTGAAGAATAAGATAAAATACCACATAATATTCAAACATTGCACATCACAGGTAACATCTGCCAGCTGTTGATAGAAATATGGGGGTAATTACAACAAAGAAAGAGCTAGGATAAGCCCAGAAATCAGACTTTAGAAGTTCTTCTGGATTTTCCCAACCGATAGACACGAGTGAGTGCCTATTACTATTGTGTTTAGAACTGGCTTCACCCGCATTCAACTGCACACGAGTGATGTTCACTTCTACACAATCCCATAAAAGGCACTCACTGACACTGTAGGAACATTTAAGGCATCTGTACCATTGCTGCTGGGATCTGAAAAGCATGTGGAACTCACTGAGTATTCTGTTTGCCTCCTAGGCCTCCATGCCCTGTGTAGTTAGCTGAGTCCACAGGACTATTTCTCGGTTAGTATAAGTGAACATGAAACACCTCCAGTCAGATGTCACAAAAGGTCCACATATGTGTTTGAGCATCTCCCTGGCCTCACTGCATGACAGTTTTGTGTGATGTAGTCTTTGTCCATGACAGAGTTCTAGCAATGTAAGAAAGAGCTTTCTGTGACGAAGAAGGCCTTAATGGTAGCACTACTCATACTGGAGTGATGTCTAGGTTCCGATAGACATGGAAGCTTCCAGAAAGCATTGAGTCATCCAGGGTGGGTGTGATCTACCTCCCTCTGCCGAGTTTACTGCCCACTGCAGCAGCACTTACTCAGAAGTATTCGTTTGAAAATTGTACTAGAATTAGCTTTACCCTTAGCACCAAGGTTTCAACTCCCTAACTCTGGCTTCTCTCCGCGTCTCTGTGTTTTGTGCTAAACAACTTTGTGTGAGATAGAAAGTATTTGGTTGAATTAATTCACAGTGATGGAATGATGAGGCCAAAGTATTAGCATTTTTATATAAGAGGTAACCTGAGGCTTTTGAAAGAATGGTTTCCTGACTTGCTTAATAAATAGACGTGTGGGATGTTAGATCGCAGGGTAGAAATGGTTCGGGCAGCAGGGAAGCGACATTAGACTCAGCCTGACTATGTTTGCTAGGAGTTAGTTGCACTTTGAGGAGTTTGGACTCTTGCTGACTGTGTGCCACTGAACAAATTATTCACCTGTAAAAGATGTGGAGTGTGTGTAGGTGTAAGCATGCTGCTGATATCTGTTAATTTATGTTCTATAGCATTTATGTTTAATGCAATTACAGTGTTACTTAAATTTAACATTTAAAAGTTTTTGTTGGGTTGGAGAAATGGCTCAATGGGTGAGTATGTTTTCTGTTCTTCCAGAGAACCCGAGTTTGGTTCCCAGAACCAAACAGGCAGCTCTGTCACTCCAACTCTAGGGGATGCCTCTGCAAGCCATATACTCATATGCACATATCCACATACTCAGAATTAAAACTAACAATATAAAAAATTAAAAGCTTTTCTTATTTGTTCTCTTTACAGTTCATTTCTGTTTTCTTTCCTGTATTTTATTGTGGGTTAATTAAACTCTTTATGAAATTCCTTTTTGATTTATTGAGAGTGCATTTGAGTGTTTCTTTTGGATGACATTTTAGCGGTTGATTATACACAATGCGCGCACACACACACGCACCATATGCTGGTCATTCCTTTCTTCTTAAATTGTTTTTGTTCAACAACATGTAAATTATCATATATGTATTGCCCCTGAATACCTTGAAAACCATATCAGTTTGCGCTTGCAAAAGTAATTTTTATGAGATTTACTGGGGGTTTTGCCTTTTATTTTTCTTCCATTTTCTATTATGCTCCATCAGCCCTTAAAAAAAATCCCTTTCCTTTCTGTTTAGAAAATATATTTCTAGCCACAGTTAAGTATTAGGAGCCACATAAGACAAGTAGATACCAGGCCCAACCTCACACAACTAAGGTGCCTGGCTTAGTGTCCTCAGACTGCACAACATGGCACTATGACAAGGAAGGGACAACAGGCAGGTGACTTATTTGGCCCAGCTCAGCACCCTGTGCAAGACTGTGGCCCTGTGTGATATTATAGGTTATGGTTATTTTCTCCCTTGCATCTGTCGAAGTTCAGCATATGGCCTTTGTCACGCCTCTCCAGGAGCGCTTGCTTTTAATCTATCAGCTAAGGAAGTCTCAATTTTCACACTGGGTTTGGTTTCCAGAAGAAACTGATTCTAATATTATTTTCCGGCTCGTCTGGTAAGGGTCTGTCAGAGTCCAGTGGGCTTCCCCCTCTCCCCCTCCACACACAGGTCATCTCACAGAAGCCAGTCAGGAGCTGTGGCTGCTGAATCATAAATTCCAAGTGCATATGGTTCCCGATTCTTTCCTGTGGTCACCAGGTCATCCTCCGTGCTGAGCATGACAGAGCTCTGACTACTGAATGGGAACCATATTTCAGAGACCCAAACACTGTGGTGGAAACAGACGGGGGACTTTCTCAGGAGAAGATCTTATTTAATGGAATGAACATTCTATTGGTCTCTTAGGCAATAAGGCGATCTTTTAGGTAGAGTTTCTCAATGGGGTGCCAGGGCATGCTGGGCTGCTACAAATGGGTTGCAGGTGTGTGTGAGATGGGGAGCCCTTTAGTTCTTACAGCAGCCAGGCTGGTCCTGGGCTCTCTCGAGTTGTAGCCTAGTTACCCCCAGCTGTGAGCAGCTTCTTGGATTCACCCCAGGGAGCCAGGCACAAGGCATTGTTTTCTGTGCTTCAAGAAGGGGGAAAGGAGGGAGTTCGTCTGAGGGAATGTCTTCAGAATGTGCTGCCACATCGTGAGATGGGCTTGAGCTACGTCTTGAGCCATCCTTAAAATCTTCCTAAATGAGGACTATCGGACATTCTTGAAGTGTGGGACCTTCCGACGGAAAAGACGGAAGGCCTGTGCGACTTGTCTCTAAAGGCATGAAGGGCGAGGATAGAAGTAGAGTGGCTTAGTTCAGAAAGTGTGGAATTCTGGGACCAAGGCATTGCTAGACGCACAGAAAGACTGACTGGTTAAAAAGTTAATACAGTTGGGTTAAAAACGAGGAAGTGAAATTGCTTTCAAGCTGAGAAGAGAGAATTTCAAAATACTTCCCTAAGGCCCTGTCAGGCATTGCTCAAGCATCTATAAAGGAAAGTAGAGTACTCAGAGACATTGATATTATGTAGACAGTCACGTAGAATTAAGAGTTCAATGGAAAACAAGAGAACATCAAGCTGTCTAGCTTGTCTTCATTTCTGTTGGATTCTCTTAGCCCTTTCAAACTCCTTGGGAGCCCCTTTCTTCACTAGCCAATCCCAGGACCCCAGGTCAGTGTGGCTTGGCCTCACCTTCCCATGCAGCTGAGAGAAGGGGTATTTTCAGAAGTTACCTTTTTGGAAAGTTGGCAGAGAGCTAGAGCCACAGAATGCCCATTTGGTGGCTTTGATTGTGTTTTTTTTTTTTAAATAATTATTTTTTAAAGCAATCTTTTCTCATTTTACATAGGAATCCTAGTTCCCATCCCTCCCCTCCTCCTGTACCCCCACCTTCCACCCACCCCATCCCTATCCACTCCTCAGAGAGGGTAAGGCTTCCCATGGGGAGTTGACAAAATCTGGCAGATCACTTTGTGGCAGGACCAAGGCCCTTCTTACTATATCTAGGTTGAGCAAGGTATCCCTCCAAAGAGAATAGGCCAATTCAAGCTCTAGGGATAAATCCTGGTTCCACTGCCAGTGGCCCCACACACTGCCCAGCCATACAACTGTCACCCACATTCAGTGGGCCTAGTTTGGTCCTATGCAGGTCCCCCCCACTGCCAGTCTGGGATTAGTGAGCTCCCACTAGCTCAGGTCTTCTGTTTCTGTGGGTATCCCCTTCATGATCTTGGTCCCTTTGCTTATATTGTCACTCCTCCCTCTCTTAAACTGGACTCTGGGAGCTCAGCCCAGTGCTACCTGTGGATCTCTGCATCTGCTTCCATCAGTTGCTGGATGAAGGTTCTATGATGACAATTAAGGTAGTCATCAATCTGATTACAGGGAAAACCAGTTCAGGTACCCTCTTCACTATTGCTTAGGGTCTTAGCTAGGGTCATCCTTCCTGGGAATTTCCCTAGTGTCAGGTTTCTCGCTAACCCAATAATGGCTCTGTCAATCAAGATATCTCTTTCTTTGCTTTTCCTCTGAACTGTGTTCATAGCAACATTATTCATAATAGCCAGAACCTGGAAGCAACCTAGATGCCCTCAACTAAAGAGTGGATAAAGAAAATGTGGTACCTTTACACAATGGAGTACTATTCAGTGGTAAAAACAATGACATCTTGAAGTTTGCAGGCAAATAGATGGAATTTAAAAAAAAAAAAAACATTCTAAGTGAGCTAAGCTAACCCAGACCCAGAATACAAACATGGTATATACTTACTCATAAGTGGAAATTAGACATAAAGCAAAGGGTAACAAGCCTATATTCCATGTCCCCAGAGAAGCTAGGTAAAAAGGAGAACCCTAAGAGAGACATACATGGATCCCCTTGGGAAGGGGAAATGATTTCCTTTTTTAACCAAACCATCTCCCCCAGATTAGTCTTTACTGGGAACAGATGACATGGTTTCCTTGGGTTAGATGGTGTGGAGAGACGAGGGTGGGACAAAAAGGAGGAAGCAGAGTCTATGGGAAAAACTGTCAATGGAGGCACAACTCAGGGCTTTGGGAACAGAAGACCACTGTCACAAGGTGATCTCCATTGTTGCCTGCTTTTGCTGTTGTTGCGTCTTTGAGCCCACTACCAGCACACTTAGTTACTATCACTACTGATTCCTTAGGTAGGGCCAATTATGAGAAAAATCCTGGGCAGAAAACTCATCCTTATGGCAGTTGGTCATGGTGTCCAGATGAGGAAAGGGAAGGGTGGAGATGGGTGATCCACTTTCTACCCGACAGCTAGCCCACATGGTTCCTCAATAGTAGAAGAGGAGTGTCAACTATGCCCTTTTCATCTCATTATTCTGACTTCTCAACTGGGTAAGAATCACTTTCAGGAACAGAAGGAACGTTGCAATACTCCAATAGAACCATTAAAGCACCAGGGTATCTTCTTAGGATGCATGGGGTAGACTGAGTCCTAGAACACTGATGAAGAGAGACAAGGTCATAGATAAGCGTCTTGCCTGGAACTGTGGACTTGAGAGTCATCAATGTGCCAAGGGCATGGCCAAGCTTACCCAGCAAGCTTTTCTTAAAGAGTAAGGAAAGCAAAAGCCCAAAGGGAAGGCTGAGAAACATGGACAGATAAAGGCTCGCGAGAAGAGGGGAAACCCAGGAAGGGAACTGAGAGAGATTATATTTTTTTTTAAAAAAAAAGGTGGGAGGAGAAAGGAGAAATGAATGGATGGAATGTGTGGGGTGCCTTAAAACATGGGAAGAGCTTGGGGCATCTTGCCTATTGAAAAACTCCGGCCTTCTACTCAGGTGGCCAAACTGGCATGTAGGGAGGGCGCAGTTTCCAATCCAAGGAACAAGGGCCCAATTGGGAGTAAGGATCCTGCTCCTTTGCCAGGAGTGGAGAACAGATTAGATTCAGAAGCCGAAATTTCCAGCTCCTACTGAAAGGTGCACGGCATTCAGCCTTTCAAATACAGTCTCCCCTCTTTGTTTACACTCAAAATACCTTTGCTAATGCTCCGCAAAGTGCTTAGATGGGATAAATGAACTCTGCATGTGCAGTGGCATGTGTGTGTGTGCAGTGGTGTGTGGTGGCTGGTCACTGTTTTCAGAGCAGCCTTCATATTTCTGTCGGGGAAGGGCTCCTGCCCGTAATCAAGTCAGTCAAACTACACACTTCGATGCTTGCTGTGTGTATGTTCTTAAAGCTCTGGAGGTTGTGGGTTAGGTTGACTGAATGCTTTGGTGGATGCCACATCCCTCTGCCTGTCATTCCTGACAGCATTTTTGAACATCTTGACTTTATTGTTCAGGCAAATCCTCAGTTTACTCGGGACTCCATTCTAGGATGGTATTGTCATGAGTGTTGTACTGAGGGTATCTTTCTTGACTCTAGTGTTCTTTAAAGGCACCTTGAGAAACAAAATTCTATTATGAGATTTTTGGTGTTTGTTTGAGATATTTCCTATGGTGGAATCTGAGAACAAATAGAGAAGGGTCTGCTTTGGACACTACCTTTGTCACATCTTTGGGGACGAGGACCATCACGTTGTCTTAGAAAGCAATCATTAAGCTGTTCCCAAAATGTGAGACTTCTGGAAGCTTCCAGAAGAGGACTCTTCTAATAATTAAACAAGGCTTAGCGGGCTATCAGGAAAGACTTGGCAATGTTTTCATGGAGGTAGGGAATTGGAGGACAGAGGAATAAGAGACAGAGAAGGGGGAGAAAGCGGGAGACAGAACAGAGAGGCGGACGCTTCACTTCAACAGCCAAGGATTTGCAAACTGGAAACAGTGACCCCGAAGTGCATATCAGGACTGTTGGCTCACAACAGAGGCATGGCAGGGTCCTTTCTTCTCTTTCCCAGTCACTGCCGCCATGATTTGACTCATCTTTCTGGAAATGTTTCTAGCCGTACCTCTGAACCTTGAATGTTCCCCAAGCTCATCGAAATGCACAAGTGAAAATTATCCATCTGTTTGGAGGTTACACACGCTGCAAGTGCTGTCAGGAGTAAGTAGATACAGTTACACAACCAGACAGCTCCATTCCAAGCAAAGGCCACTGTGGCTGGTAACCCCGCAAAGGGCCAAGTACTGAAGACAGGTGAGAGAAGATGAGAAGTCACTGCTGGCTGTCCTCAGGGTAGAAACGCAGGCGCCTAGGCCGACACTTGCAAGGACACACATTCATCAAAGCAAATGACACAGAGCTGGATGCTGGCCACCCAGCTGGCTGCATGGAATCCGCAGAGATGACTCAGAGTGTGCAAAATCAAAAGCAATGGAAGACAATGGGGAGAGAGAGAGAGAGAGAGAGAGGGAGGGAGGAAGGGAGGGAGGGAGGGAAGAAATGAGAGAGAGAGAATGAGAGAGAGAGAGAGAGAGAGAGAGAGAGAGAGAGAGAGAGAGAGAGAGAGAGGAGAGTATGAGAGAGAGCCAATGTACTCTACAGCTAGGACTGGGTTGGGTTGCTAGGGTCAGGGCATTAGATGGTGAGTCAGGAAGTTGAAAATCCTTTCCTGTTAACTGCAGTGATCGAAGAAGGCATGCAGGGTCTTACTCAAGCCATTTAGTAGACATCTTTTCACAAAATAGAACATGCGTGTCATTTACAGCACAAGTCAATGAATCAATGGATTTCCCAGGAAAGGAGATGGTTGACGTTATTAAGAACCAGATTGCTTTTCCAACGACCTTACTAGTGTCTTCCACAATGTACTTGGCACTACTAGAAAGGTTGCCTTTGTAAAAGAAGCTCTCATTATCCCAGAAATTCCACCTCTGCAGTTCACTCTTTTCATTAAAGGTCTCTCTAGCTGACGTGCTTCAAGTCCAGAGTCCTGGTAGGGAGGAAAGGTCAGACTGTCTTCAGCGCACCCACTAGAACTTAATCGTTGCAGGTTTTGTGAGAGTTCTGGATGCTTAGGGGCCAACAAGGTAATGGATCTGGGAAGGAAGGGAGATGGCAGTGATATCTCCAAAAGACGCTTGGTAATATCAAAACACACACACACACACACACACACACACACACACACACACACACCATTGGTAACTATATGTGTGTGTGTGGATAGTTCCTTTCTTTTTTTTTTTTTTCTTCTCAAATCACGCTTTATTGGAGCCTCTTGGAGTTCCTTTTTTTTAAAAGTTTCTGCTTACATTCCAGAATTTGGAGAGCACAGAAACATGACCTGTCAGAGTTAGAGTCAGTCCTGTGCCCTGGCTGAGCATGGAGTCAGCCAGCCCCGGGGACAGACCTCTGAAAATCTGTGATTGTACAGAACCCCTGTGAGCGAGTGAGTTCTCACTTATGAAATTCTGCTAAATGAAAATAATAGTGCTAGGTAGCAAAAGGCTTGGCCCATGCACTAAGAATTCTGCAAAACACAAGCTCTTTGCCTTGCGTGGGAATCTTTATTCATTCCCCACCCTTCCACCCCCAAATCTTTCAGGGAAGAAGGACAAAGGTCCACACCCACATCCCCTTCCTCCCCCATGGAAGGCAGCTCTCTCCCGAATAGAAGAATTGCTAAGAGGTTGTTTAATTTTTTACAAAGACCCCCCCATGTCTTTTTGCATGGCACCCTTATTGGTTGTTGTTCTACCCTCACGGTCTTTCCTGCCTGTCCATCAAGTCTATCAACTGTACCACAACAGCCTTAAGATATTTTGAAGCTGGGATGAAGCAGCCTGATGCTCTCTGTTTTCCACACTCGGGAAGCTGTATTTTATCAAATCTCATTCATCTGACCTGGGTGGAGCTTTCAGCCCTCTTTGTTGCTTCCTCTGGAATATGGGGGTATTTTGAAAAATCAGTTTGCTATATACAACGTTCACAAGGCTGGTATTTGTCACACAGGAGTTTTGCACAGGATTAGTAGGTTTATTGCATACAAATATCACTTAACCCTGTGGGCGTGCTGTGTGTAGTAACCTGCATTGAGGGACCATGCGGGTTAGCATGAGCTATGTTTCTGAGTGACACTTGAACAGGCCACAGGGCCTTCATCTTCCAAGTGTTTGCTGCTGTGGAACCATTTTGTCCTCTGGCTCGTGATTGTCAAGCATTAGTTGTAAAATTTCCAATTTAACTCAAATGAATACTTTCTTTTTTTTTTCTTTTTTTTT
>NC_022029.1:17946519-17949604 GCF_000317375.1 Microtus ochrogaster
AGAGAACTCAAGAACAATGGCAATGGGTTTTTTATCCTACTGCACGTGCTGGCTTTGGGGGGGCCTGGGCGGTTTGGATGCTCAAATGAGTACTTTCTAAAACATAATAACTATGCTGGGAAAAGCAAATTAAAGTTATATTAAGTATAGATCATGGTCTTAATTATTGAAGTTATAGGCATAAAAGTATTTTTTAAAAAATGTTACCAAAACAAATGGAGAAAAACAACAACTTATAATAAATGAATGAGCTAAACTATAGGGTATGGATCAAGACTATGAATACAGAGAATTGTATTAGCAAATTTTTGCAATTTTCTGTGATACAGTATCTTATGGCTGCATCAGGAGGTATCTTATTGAATATATGCTCTCTCCATAAATACCAGGTGGAAACATTTTGCACGTAAAACAGGTTAGCTCTTTGCTTGTTAGCGAATCTGATGGTGACAGTGTTCATGGGAGCAGTGTACCCCTCAATTATTTCTGTGCTTTGCTTAAGTAGACAGATCAGAGCTTAGGTGTTGGGAACAAAAGATATGACCTTCAAAGACATTTCAACAGATTAAGGACACTTAGTTTAAAAATTTTAAATTCGAAATAAAACAAGTAATAATTTATTTCAAACTTTTAATTTCTTTTTTAAAACTTAAAATTTCTTCCTTCTCTCCTTCCTTCTTCCTTCCATTTATTTAACACATGTGTACACACGGTGGCGAGGGAGTGCATGCACCATGATTTGAATGTGAAAAACTTGTGGGATATAATCCTTGCCTTCTACTTTATGGGTTCTGGGGATCGATTCAGGTTGTCAGGATCGGCGGCAGACACCTTTAACCACTGAACCATCTTTCCAGCCCTTACTTTTTATTCATCACTAGCCTACCATAACAATTATATTCTAAATAAAATATCTTTGACTACTGAAAGCTTTGTATTATGGGCCTTCCATACTATGGATCGACAAGCTAACACTGGGATGTGAATTTTATGGTACACACCCAGTGTGAATGACTGGTACTTAGCCTGTCATAGAGGTCATGGCTTGTCTCTTACCCGGGGCTTCACCAGGTGTGCCCATGGCTGGTTGTCACAGCATTATTTGTTGTTTGAAGTGGCTCCTGATGCTTGCTTTCAGTTTCTTTTCTTTTTTTCCTTTTTTCTTTCTTTCTTTCTTTCTTTCTTTCTTTCTCTCTCTCTCTCTCTCTCTCTCTCTCTCTCTCTCTCTCTTTCTTTCTTTCTTTTTTTTTTTTGGTTTTTCGAGACAGGGTTTCTCTGTGGTTTTGGAGCCTGTCCTGGAACTAATTCTTGTAGACCAGGCTGGTCTTGAACTCACTGAGATCCGCCTGCCTCTGCCTCCCAAGTGCTGGGATTAAAGGCGTGCGCCACCACCGCCCGGCTTTGCTTTCAGTTTCTATGTGTGCTTTGCCACCAACAAGTGGTGGCAGTTCAATAACTTAACAGGCATCACACTTTGAGACTCGCCAGGGTATCTTACTATGGGGCGGCTACACCAACTGGATTATTCTAGTGGCTTCCAGAAAATGCCTTTGCATTTTACCCAAATTCGTGCTCTCTATTTCTCATTTCTATATACTTTTTGCTTTTTTTAAACTTTGAACTGCAGCTAAGAAATCTGCTTTGCATTCTGCAGGGCCACCTGCTGGAAATCCACAAGCAGCTGCGTGTTCACTTTAGTGTTGTTAGCTCCTCCATTAACACTCTTTTGCTCACTAGCCCTGGTAAGAGTCTCACTTTTATTCTAGGACTTTCACCTCCTCACCCTTGGGCCACTTCATTGGTTCACAGCCTGTGAGCATATACTGAGTTCATACTCAGCGTTTTAATACAAATGGGTGTTTTCATTTTCAACTAAATGTGACTTTGACAGGGGATACAAACGCGCATAGGTCTAAGGTAAACCCTTTGTCCTTGCAATACCTCTGATTTTTTAACAGGCGGAGGTGATAGATCTTATGGAAAACAATATATAAAGGTCAAAGTACAACTACCTTGTGAACACACATCTGAAGGAAACAAAATCAGTATTTCAAAAAATAAACACAAAATATATAAGGCTCTCCTATGTTGAGCAAAACCCTGTCATAATAGGCAAGCTATGAATCACTGTAAGTGCCTGTTAAGAAACAGAAGATAAAGAAAATGTTGTCTACATACAATGCAGTATTGTTTAGCCACAGAAAGAACGAAGTCTTGCAGTTTGTAAGAACATGAATGAACTTGGAAGATACTAGGCTCAAGGAAGCAAGCCAGACAAATAAGGCAGGGCATCACTTACATGGAAGGGTCTAAAAGAGTCCCCTCACAGAAGCAGACAGGAACGGGGTGCTTGTCAGGGTCTGGGAGAGAGGGCAGGAAACAGACACTGCTCAAAGGGTATAAACTTTCATCGATGAGTTCCAAGAATATGATGCACCGTCTAGTGACTCTAATTAATAATATGGAATTGTTTAGTGAACATTTCCAAAGAGACGAGACCTTACATGTTCTTAGTAGACACAAAACCTGCTAACTATGTGACATGATGGGAATGTCAGCTGTTCCCCTTGTGATCACTTCACAACATACATGCAGATTGAATCATAATACTGTATGTCTTAACTCTGTACAGCTCTTGTCCATGCTATCTCAGTAAAACTTGGAATAATGAAAAGGAAGAACTAGGTGCATTTAAACTAAGAACACAGTTCGGTGTTTTTGGTTGGGAAGTTTTTCAGCTCTCCATGGGAGCTTCCCATTCTCCTTCCATTCATAAAGTTTTACAGTTCCTTTAGATTTAATGTTCGTGTCTATGCTTGCCCCGGAGACAAGCTCTTGATTTTTCATTCATGGGCAGATTTCTTCATCTCTCTCACAGATACTTGTGCTGTGTGTTTGATACTATTGCAAACCATTGCGGGATAAGGACAAACAAAACAGAAGTTTCTCTTGTTTGTTGACTGCTTCATGTAAAAGTTATGAGAAACAGCAAAGGAGGAGGTTCAGTTCCCAGGTGGAGTCTCTCTCTCTCTCTCTCTCTCTCTCTCTCTCTCTCTCTCTCTCTCTCTCTCTCTCTCTCTCTCTC
>NC_022029.1:17949704-17972744 GCF_000317375.1 Microtus ochrogaster
TCTCTCTCTCTCTCTCTCTCTCTCTCTCTCTCTCTCTCTCTCTCTCTCTCTCTGTGTTAGGAAGTCCTCTCCACAATGAGCAAACATGGAAGAGTCTGAGGCTAGATCTAATTCAGAACATAGGGTGGTTAAATGCTGTGCTACCCCAGTCCTAGATGCTCTTGCTAGGGAAAAAACACAGGGATGTGATTTCAGTGAGGCAGGCCCGAGCCCACCTCCTTCACTTCTCAGTCTGGCATGCAGCTCATAATTCACGGCTGTCAAGAGAATGAGTTCCTGCTTGAATCCCATTGCCAATACACCTGCTGTAACTTTAGAGGTTGCAGTGGGAAGGTAGTACATTTCTTCAGAATCATGAGCTCACATAGGACTCCTCTTGATCTGAATTCTCAAATTACCCGGGGAAAACCAAGGGAACAGATACCATAATAAAACAAAAACAAAAAACAACAACAGCAAAACCCAAACAAGCAACAACAACAAAACCCAGCCTAGAGTCACAGAGAGGAAAACTCCAGCTGGATGGAAAAATCCAGGCCTCTTAACCAACAGATAGCTTTCTTTGGACTACTATTCTAAAATAAACTCCACATTATATTATTTGCTTTTTGTCATCTCTAAAACTACCATTACATAAACAGTTTGTCCAATAATCCTTTCTATTTGATTGCCATACATTCTCAAAAACAAAAAGGTATTTCAATGCTGCTCTTACTGCTTTTGAATAAAAATAAAGCAGAAATTATAGGGAACAGTTTCTTTTCTTCAGCTTTTTTTTTTTTTTGGTTTTTTTGTTTTTAAGAGCTAAGTTATTTTTAGGAAAGAACAAAAGAACTGGCAAGCTCCATGGACTGTCTGTCTGGTAAAGAGCCTTGGCACTTTATCCCAGGTAGGATTTGGCGGGTTTGGTCCACCAATCAAGGAAGGATCTACCCATGTAGGGGTGAGTCAGAGCCCACAGGCAAATTGCATCTGTGAAGTTTTTTGGAACGGTCGTGGAAGCAGTGTCTTAACACAGGTTTGTTCTGTCTTGAGGGCAAAGCCCAAGCCATGGATGGGTAGGACAGTTGCTTAACATAGAGTTCCAGGAGAGAGGAATAAACCTGGGCCATGAAGGAAGAAGTCAAAGCCTCCTGGAAGCATGTTGCGACATTGCTGTTGGGGTCACTTGGAGCTCTGTGGTAGATCCTGAACTGGGCTAGAGAGATAGGACTGTGTATGTCTCTTGCTCCTTAGATGAAGCCTTGGGAGGAGCTCGCTGCAGTTCAGGCCACGCTGACATATTATCTGTTTGGGATAGTGAGCTGCGGCAGAAGCATGTAGGGCAGAAAGTACATGGATCAAGGAGAAGCTTGTTCTTGTCAGTGTGGCTCACTGTAACGAAACCACCATAGACTATGCGGCTTAAAGAACAGAAACTAATCTACGATCCACGGTTTGGAAGGCGAGGGAGTCTGAGAACAAGGTGCTGGCCGGCTTGCTTTCTGATGAGGTCTTCTTGTGTTTCACAGGGGAAGAACTAGCCTTCTCCTCTCCAGATGAGGACATTAATCTCATCATGGAAGACCTACTCCATATCATCACAATAGGGCTCTCATTATCACTTTTGAGTGACACTGGCATTTAGTTCCCATCAGAGCCTGGGACAGCTGCTATTAGGGGTAGGTAGTCAGCAGGGTCATTAGGGGTGGGTGGTCAGCAGGCTTGCAGAGGGCAGTCCAAATAGGTTGAGTAGCTGGAAATATGACACCTGTTGGAAGTCCTGGAGACAGGAGGGCTGAGTAAGACTCAACCTAGGACCCAGAAGCTTTTCTTTTTCTGCATTTTATACATGAAACATAGCTCTGCAAAAGCCAAGGCCCATGGTGCCTGCCTCCCTAGCTTTCAAACAGCACAGGGCTAGATATGTCCCGTGTGCTCAGAGAGATGGTCCCAGGCTAGATCCCTGCTTATACGCGACAGGACACATGTATTGGGTGCTATTAGGGTTTTTTTCTGTACTTACGACCATTGTTTTTTCTTATTGTGTGTTCATGGCACAGGGGTAAAGAACTCTCCTGGATAAAAACAGAGCTTCTTGTAAGGAACAGAGCTGAGAATGAACAGAGACTTGCTGCTTTACTTCACCCAGTTACTCCGTGATTTTGTTAAAGGCCCCTATTCAATGTGGTACCTTGTTCTGTGCCGACCTCCTTCAAAGCCCTCCCTCCTTTAGGTCTTCCTATCTAGGGAACTGCCTCTGATCAGTCTAGCTCACAGGATCGCCTCCTTCATCAATACTGCAGTGCCTCATACCTCACGTCAGAATCCCAGACTGTATTCAGCAGAGGAACTGTAAGAGCAGCCTTTATGTGGAAGGGGGGGGCACTGAGTTCTCTTCTGCGTCAGCATCCTTCTGGAGTTTGGGCTAACTGGGTGTCACCCATGGGGCTCTTTGTGAAGACATATCCAGGGAGGTCGGCGTACTTGGGAGTCAATACTGCTGGTGCATCCCCGGCCGCATAGCTCATCTCTACGGCCTGAGTCACATTGCATGGACCCAATGTTTGTCTTGGAGTAGGCTACACGATTAATGGATAAAGTAAATGCAGCAGATGCTACCTATTAGAGAAGAATTCCGTGTAGCAGGCCATGAAAATCTTGTTTGCAACATAAGACCTAATTAGTTTGGCTGGGCTAGAGCACAATGAATTAAAGCGACAGGGTAATTAATAGTGATAGTTTAGGTCTCGTCCCCAGTTTTCCTGCCATTTGTGCCATTTGTTGGCATTAATTTTATCACGGCCTCCAATTGGAAATGAATTGTGAGAGTCTTTCTTCAATATGGGAGATGATTCTAACAGAACGCTGTTTTTTTTTTTTTTTCTCCTATGGAGAACATAGTCTTTCATCTTTGGGCTGCCCAGAAATTTGGCTTTGATTATCTCTTTATTGGCCTGATGAGGATTTCTTCTGCTTTGATCTGTATCCATCATTCTGCCCATGTAACATACGTCTATAAACACCCGTTAGTATAAGAGACAGCGTGAATGACATCGTGCTCGTTTGAGGGGCTATATCCTAGTGGGAAAGGCAGAGAATAGTGTTCAGGACGAGCCAGTTGCATGTTGGGCATTAGCAAGAAAGGATGCGTGAGAGGCAGTGACATTTCCCTAGGCTTTTCCTAGAGAGTTTTACTGAGGTATAATTGTAAAATCTAAAACACCTATGTAAAGTGAACAATGTGATAATCTTCTACATGTTTACACGTGATGATGGAGTCTGTGGTTACTGTTTTAAGGCTTTCATCCTGTAGCTTTCCTAGCCTGGAACTCACTGTGTAGACTAGGCTGGCCTGGAATTCATAGAGACTCACCTGACTCTGTCTCCTAAGTGCTGGGATTAAACACACGTCTTATCACTCCTGGAGGCTTGCTGGGACCTTTCTACAAGCTTCCATAAGCCCCTAGACTCATCATCTCTCCTACCTGCCCAAACAGTACTACATGGATGTTGCCAAGTTTTGCCACCGTCTTGAGATGATGTAGTGGCCCCTGTGTGTCTCCAATCTGGTACTGGGAAAAGAACACGCTTTCCTGGGAGTCTACCTGAGAGCTGGGAAATCCTGTGGTAACATTCTCAGTTCAGACTCTCTCCATTCAAGAACTGATAGTCACAATCTAGAGCATTTCATGGTGAGACATTGCCCTCAGGAACCTTTCCTATTGTGTTAGAACAGGGTGCCAGTTTTCTATTTAAGGGTGCCAGTCTCTTTAGCCACAACCCCTGCTTCCATGGTGCCTACTTTTTCTGCAAATTTAAATTGGTTCATGTTCCTTTAGTCAAGGAACTTTTGCATTTTTTTTCACATTTGCATGTTCTCTGTAATTAGAAATCTGAGAAAAAGCAGCGAGCAACAACTGTGCCACAGCCCAGATGTTGTCGCTTCTTAAAACTTCCCAGCAGGATGACTATATGTTTTTCTTTGAGTTCACCTTCTTATTTAGCTTCTCTAGGATCCCGAATTATAGGCTCAATGTCCTTTATTTATGGCTGGAAACCAATTATAAGTGAGTACATCCTATGTTCCTCTTTTTGGGTCTGGCTTACCTCACTCAGGATAGTGTTTTTTATTTCCGTCCATTTGCATGCAAAATTCAAAATGTCATTGTTTTTTACTGCTGAGTAGTACTTTAATATGTATATATTCCATACTTTCTTCATCCATTCTTTCATTGAAGGGCATCTAGGTTGTTTCCAGGTTCTGGCTATTACAAACAATGCTGCTATGAACAAGAAAAACATATAGTCATCCTCCTGGATATTAACTTTCATCAGGCGGTGAAAGGAGACAGAGTCCCACATTGGAGCACCGGACTGAAACCCCAAGGTCTAAATCAGGAGCAGAAGGAGAGAGAGCACCAGCAAGGAACTCATGACCACGAGGGGTGCACCCACACACTGAGACAATGGGGATGTTCTATCGGGAACTCACCAAGGCCAGCTGGACTGGGTCTGAAAAAGCCTGGGATAAAACTGGACTCGCTGAACATAGCGGACAATGAGGACTGCTGAGAAGTCAAGAACAATGGCACTGGGTTTTGGTCCTACTGCACGTACTGGCTTTGAGGGAGCCTAGACTGTTTGGATGCTCACCTTACTAGACCTGGAAGGAGGTGAGGTCAGTGGACTTCCCACAGGGCAGGCAACCCTGACTGCTCTTTGGGCTGATGAGGGAGGGGGAGTTGATTGGGAGAGGGGGAGGGAAATGGGAGGTGGTGGCGGGGAGGAGACAGAAATCTTTAATAAATAAATAAATAAGTAAGTAAGTAAATAAATAAATAAATAAAACTTCCCAGCAGCTTAGTTCACTTTGTTTGACTCACACAAGTTTTCAAGACATTGACAGAAAGCAACCATATGTGTGCATGCATCGACGTGATATAAAATGACCTCTATCCCAAATGCTGATATAATTCTCATTCTTCTCTCAAACCTCATCATTTTGGCTTCCACCATCTCTATTTCTCTTAGTGTTGTAGTCTTCCAAACTCCCAGTAGCATGGCACAATGAGCTCTGTTTGTAGTAATCTAAGATCATTTGCCTGTCATTCCAACTTTCCCTACCGTCTTTGTTCACACTGATTCCAAAGTCCTCCCTCCGAACTACTTAGTAGTCACTTTTGTCACAAAGCTGTACCAATTCTACTTCCAGTACTGTTTTATAAATCAGCTCCTCTTTTCACTTCTGTCATAAAATACCCAATGAAAACAGCTCACGCAAGGGCTAATTTTGGTTCTCAGTTTGACAAGACACAGTCAGTTATGGTGGGGAAGGCTTTGGCTGCAGGAGCACGCACTGCCTGGTCATACCGCATCTGTAGTCAGGAAGCAGGAAGTGATGAGTGCCGCTGCTCAGCTCATTTCCTCCTGTTTGTCTTTTTATTTAGAATGGGACCCATGTCCACGGGTTGGAGCCATTGGTGTGTCTCCTAGGCAATTCCAGTGCTTGTCAAGTTAGCGTGGTTGTCCATCGCAGACCCCGTTGCTGAGTAGAGTCACATTAGGCCTCCATGGCTTAGTAATCTTCTAAGCTTGTACTGTTTTACTCTCTTCTTTGTATTCCTCACTGTCACCTTTAACCTTCAGAAGCCACCATTCTAAACTGTTTGTGACATATCGTGACGTATTTAACCTTCGTACATCTGGCTTATTTGTCTTCATCAGTATGTTCATAAAAGATAAGGCTTCCTGGTATTTTAAGGCAAACATTTATTTGCAGATACTATATTTTTTTTTCATTTACCCATCTCTAGACATTTGGCTTATATTAAGGTTTCACTGAGTTTTTGAGGGAAAAACAAAGCTATGGAGGATGGAAACTAGTTAGCGAATCAAATAAAGATTGACTTGACCCAACCTTTTGTTGAACTATATTATTCTAGAAGGATCAAGGAAGATGCATTGTAGGGATTAGGAGCTCAGGGAGCGTTGTTACATGGTTCAGTCAGAGAGGCTTGAGACTCAGACTGACAGAGGCAGTGGAGAAAGGTTTGCAAGAGATGTTACTAAGGTGGATTTAGAAAATCAGAGCCTGGTTGATTAGAGATTGGGGGCTGGTAACAGCATAAGCAAGAAGAGAGGAGGCTGCTGTTGGGTTTCCAAGGTGGCACCTGCCGGACAATGATGCTGCTTCTCAGGGTAGGGCCAGGTAGGTTTGAGGTAGGTAAACGTGGAAGTCATAGAACTAATACAGCAAGAGCACAACTGTCAATCAAGAACAACAGTTCCCATTTTATACGTGAGGAACCTCAGCCCTAGGCTAGTAACTTATACTAGGTTATGTGGCTAGGAAGTGGCAGAGCTGTTTATCTCCTGAGCTGAAACCATTCTACCTTAGACATGATGAATGGTTTGTTTTGGTCGGTGTAGCATCCAAATCCCCACTAGGCAATGGCAGGTAGTGTCTCGCTTCAAATTATAAACAAGGACACCTTTCAGTGAGCCACGGGGCGGGGGGGGGGGGATTAAAATAAAACGTTGACAAAGGTTTCTTTTAAAAGGCTCAGCCATTCACTCTGACTCTTTCTCATTTCCAGCAGGAGTTGCTGTCCAAGTTGGTGTGTTTGGGGTTTGCTTCCATTTAACCAGACACAGACGTATTGGAGACCTACTATGCACTTGGTGCTTACAGTATGCTATATCGTTATAAACCGGGAAGTTGTGATCTCTTTATGTGCGGATTTGGAAAGGGAAGGACACAGGCAATTCCTCCCTGGGTGACATTATTTTTAACCTTGTTGAAGCTTTAGTTTGCACAGTAAGACAAAGGACTGTTATTCTCTAGGATGGCTCTCCATCTCTCTGGCTTGTGATCTTACCATGGCCTGTACATTCTCAGGGTTGTTGGTACCTGTTGAAAATGTGCACAGTTCTTTGGTTGTCCTCGAGCGGCTCTTCCAAATCTCCCTCAGGATATCTGGCCCCACCAAGCTGGATCTGTATTATTGAAAGTCAGAGAAGGGAAAAAAAATAGGCTAGAAATCATGACATGCTTCCTGACAGCATAAGCCTTCAGGAGGACTGCAGCTCTTCCTTGGAGACGCTGAGCCAGAAGGTAGATCAAACGCTGGAAGTAGGGCCGGATAGACAGGCCAACTGTGGGGAGGATAAATAAGGTCATTGCCTGGATGTTCTCCATCTCATACTTCTAAGATTTCCTGACCACGAGGCCTCTTCTGAGGGTGTTCAAGATGAACAGCTGCTTCTGAATAGAACGGGTAGGGTGATTCCAACTTTGGTCATGTCTGCTGAAGATCTGCGTCTCCTCAGCCAGTGGGCCCGCTCTTGACCTCTGCTCTTCATGTGTGGTTTATAGAATTACGGTGAGGTTTTAGCCCAGGGATCCCAGGACTCTTTCTCGTTTCCTTTGCTACTTCTCCTTTTAAAGGCATGCAGGAGGTGAAATTCGTTGCAAGTCCTGAAGGGAGATGAATCCTTGCTTCGCATTTATGTTGCCGTCGTCTGTTGCAGCTGCGGTTTGATCCACCTACTCAAGCTATAGTCTTTCCCCGGTTAAAATTTAGAACCTTCACTATCCCTCTTTCTGGCACCTTGAACAAGTCCATGTTTGAGGACATGGAGTGGTGACCTTTTAACCAAGGAGAGCATCCGTACCACTCTGACATCCCTCCAGGTTACAGTTTCTAATTTAGCTTACTTCCTCTCTAGGGACCATCCAAGAGAATTATTTCTTGCGTGAAATTGTTTTTGGAGATTCTCCAAATCAACAAGTCCCTTCTCTACCCTCAAGGGCTTGGAGGGCTGTGGTTTTTTGCCAAAATTAATAATATTAATCTGTCTATCATATTAGAAATTCATTGTGTCGAGAATAAGGGAGCTATTCTGTCTAGGCCCACCCCTGTGTGGCATTGTTTTCTTCTCTGCTACCACAATCCTGTGTGGTGTTTTGGGGTACACCCTTGAATCCTAGGATCTTAAATCATATGGTGCCAGTAGTCACAAAGGACCAGGAGTCTCTTAGGTTTCTTAGAGCTTCTAACCTTAAAGGCCTGTCTGGCTGGAGTCCTGAGTCCTTCCAGGACTGCTTTTTTACTTAGAATCAAG
Organism: Microtus ochrogaster; assembly: GCF_000317375.1. Taxonomy (NCBI): domain Eukaryota; kingdom Metazoa; phylum Chordata; class Mammalia; order Rodentia; family Cricetidae; genus Microtus; species Microtus ochrogaster. The sequence goes on from NC_022029.1 coordinate 17,957,811, forward strand.
CTCTGTAGCCCCAGGGAATGGCTATTAGGTGACTAGTTCCTGCAAGTAGCCTCGGGAATCTTTGCCTTTTGTTAATTCCTGATCCAATAAATGAAGTTAGAGGGTTAGCCCAGGACAAAGAGGCAGCAGCAGTAACTTTAAAAACTTACAAAAACTTACATAAACCAAATATCTCATTTAACCAATGCCCAGAATCACGTGAGGTGGGATTGTTTCAGATCACCTTTTACAGATGAGGAAGTTAAACACAGTTAAGAAACGTATTTAAGATTGCTCAGCTAATTTGTGGTCTGCTTGAACCCACAGGTTTTGCTTGCTGAAGACAGGGTGTTCAGTTGCACCTTCAAGTTTTGGCATTGTAAGCATTTAGCTCAGATATCAGTATGTCACCGTGACACACCTGAAGAGCAGCTTAACAAACACTGAAAGGGACATCAACTTACTATAACCTTTGGGCATGCATATATCAGTTTATACACCATCTTCATATTGTCTGGAGTACATGGACTTTATTAGGATTGATGGCAGGATTTAATGTGGAATTCTGGCATGTGTGGAGAGACCTTTGTGAAATAAATCTGGTATCTGAATCCTTCTGTCGGAAGTTTATTTCATAGTTTCATTTTTATACAAGTCCCTTTCCAGGCCACAGACTGACATCATGTTTGATTCATATCATCATTGGACATGCACAAGGCATTAACTGGGTTAAACACTTATTTTACTATGAATAGTCCGTTTTGGTACTTTTTGCAGGACAAATAAACTTTTCTTCCTTCGTGGTACTAACATGCATTTATTGAGTACAGTTTACTAGTTATAGATTCAATTTAAAACATTTTAAAAAATTGTTTATCTCTTGGATTACTGTTTGGGTTATTTGAATTGCTGCTAATAGTATCATTCAAATTCAGTCTTTCCTGTTTCTTTTGGCCACAAGCATAGCATTGATATCATTTTTTTTTCTAATAAAATGACCCATTCTGTCTTTGTGTGAAATGCCTTGTTTCTGGATACCAGCTGATCTTTGACTAAATTCTTAAGGTGGATTGAGATATTGCTATGATCAAATTAATGAAAGAACTTTGGATTTTCAAGAATCATGGCGTATACTATAAATAAATGCAATTTTATTTATGAATCAAAATTAAAAGTAACTTTGACCTTATTTCAAGTGTATAGACAACACATACATGTTAAAAAACATTTTTCTTCACAAGAGAGAAAGTTTGGAGAGATGCTTGGCACAATATTTTGCTGGCACAATTGCTTCATTTACTGTATTTTCTAGAAGAAGGGGGCATTTAAGGAAGAGAAGAATTTGACAGATAAGCAAGCTAATATAAGGTATTTCTCATTACTGGAATAGCAATTGGTGGTAAAAAAAATGAATACTTCAAAACCCAAAAGAGGCTAGAACTGGAAGGCAGGACCTAGAGGGTGAAATGCTTGCTACCCAAGCGAGAGGACCTGAGTGCATCTGCAATCCTCAGTGTAAAGGTCGCTTTCTCTCTAGAGTTTCAGAACTTAGCTGGGGAAGACAGGGCAGCAAGCTGATAGCTAAACTAGGTGAACTGGTGGACTCTGGGTTCAGGGGAAGATGCTGTTTCAATAGTGTGATCAAGTAACATCCTACTTCAACGTCTGGTCTTCACATAGGCACACACACACACACTCACAGGGGTGTGCATCCACGTGCACACACACACACACACACACACACACACACACACACTTAACTCTAAAGGTCACGATGCATTATCTATAAAGCCGTCTATCAGAGTTGGGAGGGTTGAATGAGAATATTATGAACAATGCTGGGACAGGCTGGGTTCACTTCATGAATGGCAGCTGTTATTTCTTCTATCATGACAAATGGTGACACCTCTGTCATGGATAAGCTTTGCTCCTGCGAAGCTCAGTGGGCAGTGCCTCTCCTTCCTGTGTTGGGGGAGTGTGGCACCATCATTGAGAAAGGTCTCATAAGTATTCTAATAAAGACAAATGTGCTTGCTGATGGATAGCAGTAAGGTCTCTGCTGACATTTTTGTAAAGAAAAGTGAAATTTTCCAAAAAAAAAAAAGTGTTTGGTGTAATTCAAGACCTGAAAGCCCCCAGAAGATTTGAAAATCATGTCATAGAGTTTCCTTATTATGAATGGTTTGGAAAATTTTTTTTTTTTGAGATTGGCTTTTATGTAGTTCAGGCTAGCCCCAAACTCATTATGTAGCTAAGGTTGACCTTGAATCCCTTGTCCTCCCTGTTTCCATTTTCCAATAGTGGGATTATGGGCAGACACCACCATGCCCAAACTCAGAAAAAAAAAATCCTGTAACTCTTCCCTTTCCTTTGCTGGTGGAAAATAGAGGTTAACACTTGTTTTCTGAGCCTTTCTACCAAAGGGGTTCATAGAGTGAGGGTCCTCTTTTCTTCGGCTGCTTTTCTCCTTTAATCCCGAGGGATGGCTCAGTATTAAAGGTTAAATGCATATCATCCCAAATATCATGATCTTGTTTTCTCAGTGTCAACTGGAAACTCTTTGACTGAAAACAACACATAAGACTCTTCCAAATCAGGCTTGAGATTAACTCAGTCTCCTATTACCAGTGCTAGGCTCTTCAGTGTAAACAGAAAGTTAGCATACTGGACAATATCTATCTTGGCAATTGTATCTGATAATGTGGAAGAAGAACCATGGCCCCTGTTGTTACTGGTTTTCACCGTTTGTGAAGGGTGGGCACGTACCTTATCTCATTGATACTAAGGCTAGCTCAAGGAGATGTGGGAAGAGCTGGAGTCGCTTGGTGGGCAAGGAAGAGAGATAGGATAAACAGCATCAAACTTGTGTATGGAATTAAATTTGAAAATCCTGAAGAAAGAAAAAGAGAAGGCGAGTCTGGTGTGTCAGGGTGCCTGTGGTGGCAGATTTCGTGTGTTACGCTGACTGGATCAGGAAATACCCAGCTATCTGGTTGAGTATATGGGATGATGAGGGACAAACGGGACGGCTCAGCAGAGTAGGTTGCTTCTGCCAGCATTCGTTGGCATCATTCAGTCTGTTCAGGGGCTGAACAGGACAAGAAGAGGCTTGCCTTCTTTTCTCCTTTTCACTGGAGCTGAGCTGCTTCTTATGACTGGGTTGGAGTTTATCCCATTGGCTTTGCTGGTGTCCAGACTTTCAGCTTCATGCTGAATGGTTACATTGGTGTTTAAAACCAACCCTCTCTGCGTATGTGATTTGCTCTGACTCTGCAGAGAACCCTAACATAGGATACGTCAGGTCATCCTTTCAAGAAGACGTTTCTCTAAATATGACTTTAAACCTGTGGTCACCATCCCTTTCAGTGTATGTGTGTGTATGGTGTAACGGCCTTTTCATAGGTGTCGCCAAAGACCATTGCGAAAACACAGAGATTTGTATTATGATTCATAACAGTAGCAAAATTACAGTTACAAAGTAGCAACGAAAATAATTTTACGGTTGGTGGTTGCCGTATTATGAGGCACTGTATTAAAAGGCCATAGCATTAGGAAGGTTGAAAACCACTGCTCTAAATTACATCTGAGAGGGGCTCATTTGGAACTTAAGTGGGGTACACTGTCAAATTCTCCTTCCAGGAGTCAGGAATTAAGTCTTCCTGAATGTACAGAAATCCACGTGGGAAGGACCTGGATGGTTCTGTTGGAAGAACGCGCCATTCCCTCAAGAAGCTCTTGGAATTTTCAAAGTGCTGGATCAAGATGAACATCCAGACCTTGTGATCCCTAGCTTAGAGTACTTCCATGAAACCGTGCCAACTGACGGACCATCAGATCCTCCATGGATATGCTCTCTGTTCTCTTTATTTCCTCTCCACTCACCTTTTTTTTCTAACCTGGCTAGTTAGGATTTCCCAGGGACACAGCCTCTTGATCACACGCTCCCCAAACCTTCTGAGAAAACCCAAGGATTGGGAAGCCCCCCCCCCCCGTCTTGCCTTACTGCTAGGCTGAGCTGTTTTTAGGGGAGGAAACTGTGACGGCCTTTAAAAATTCATAAACCTGGAGAGTTTGAAACATGATGGGGGACTTCACATATGAGCGTGGTTTCTTGCTGCCAATGGCAATTTTCCAGCGGGAAGCGGGTGGGTGTGGGGTGACTTTGAGATAATACCAGGAATGTCATATAATCAGCGTCTCTGGCCATCAGGGCTGGGGGGATTGCTCACTCTGGATCCTTTTATGCCTCTTTTAATAACCAGTTGATGATTGACCATGCATATGAAGGAAAAGATTAAAGATTTCTTAACAAAAATTTTTGGCCTGAACTTCTGGCATATATATTTACAACAGCCAATTATGTGAATAAATGGTAAGAAATAGGTTTTGGTAACATGTCTTATTCCATCTCGCTCAGGCAACTAAACGTACATTTTTTAAGCAATTATAGCCTTGGCATTTTTCATTTCTCTATTGGATATGAGTAGTGCGTGTCAGTAATAGGAAGATCTCCAGGAGAGGATCTATTGTTGTGGGGTCAAACTGAGGCAGACATCTGTTTAGAAGAGTCAGGATCATCTCTCATTTCCCCAAAGCACCTCATCAAGCTTAAAGAAGAAAAATTTGGCTTCTCCTTTTATGTCTCCGGCTTCTAAATCTCTCCTGGACTGTGCAACTGTGTTTTCTTGAGAAGTCAGAGCCAACGATAGATCAGGTGTCCTTGCTTTACCTGGCCTGGCTGATGGCAAGAATCAAGTTCAACACTTAATTGTCAAATTTCCTGTGTTGCCTTTGTGCTGTTTAGACGGGGTTCCAGAATGCTTGTAAAGACGGGGGCCATAAATAAAATAAGATTGCACAGAGGGGTTTGGAAAAGGCAACTTTTTTATGAAGCCCCAGACGCAGAGCAGAGGGACTTCAGGGTGAAATATTTAATTACTTCATCATTGGAAACTAATTACCAATCGGGGACTGTTTTTATTTCAGAACAGAGATTGATTAGCAGGATCACAAATGTTCTAGTTTCCTTACTACTGATTACATCTTTGACGGAAGAAAAATGGGTTCGTTTTAACAAGCTCCAGTCAGACTAGACACAAGCAAAGTTCTCAAAGAGTGATTGCTCAGGATTAGTGTTATTCAATAGGCAAAAGGGTATTGAGTTCAGAGTTTTGTTTTTTTTTTCTGGTAGACTATTAGAGATAAATTTTACATTTGGGATTTCCTCTCCTGGAATAGGTGAAGTTCTATTTTTCATTCAGGAAGTTAATTTGTTTGTCCCACCAAGTGTTTCAATCAATGCTATCCATGTTTGGGCCTGGGACCTCGAAGCTACGTTTTGTCCCAGATATTAGACATAGATATATTGTTTAAAGACAAAGTTTAGAAAATTCGGGCTTCTGGAGCAGTTTTTGGAAGTTGAAGCGTAGAGGCCATGACTACCTGATGGACCACCGTGGTGCTGAGAAGTCAGATTCAGGTGGGGCAGGACATGATGGAAAGACAGTTTGGGGGTGTTGAAAACACATTGCTTGGCACCCGTAGTCCAGACTTGCATCTTTTTGCCTTGCTATCTCCATACCATACAGGTGTCCTACCCGGTGCTCACTTGCCTTGGCCTTCGCCAGTTCTGCTCTGTGGAAAGATGGGCTTAAGCCAATGTGCCTACACTAAAAATGTAAATCATTTCTAAAGACGGAAAATCATCTCAGAACCCACACTGTAAATGGGTTGTGGGTCTTGAAATGATGTGGCTTAAGTTGATGTCTTCCTGCTGGGAGGCAGGTACTGTGGATAACATCAAGGGGTTCTCTAACGCAGTATGGAGAGCTCCAGGAAGAGGCAGGATCTGGACTTCCCATCTATGGTGTGTCTCTGGATACGTTATTGATCTGCTAAGTGCATTTCGTATCGTTTAGCAATGAGGAACAAATGAGACAGGGAGCGTAAGAGGACGTTGAAACGGTCGGTCCGGATGGAACTGGTTATCTTATTTGGTGAATAGGTTGGGTACTACACGTGATGACTGACAGTTCATTATGCTCTTCCCAGTTTCAGACCACGTGGGAATCAAGATCTCTTCTTGGAGATGAGGGCAAATTCTAGTTTACACACCGAGAGCAAACGTGAGCTTCTTCTGGACTAGTGCGGGTCTGAAGAGCTAGCTCAGTAAGTGCCTGGCTTGCCTGACTTTCTGTGGTTGGCTATGGAAGAGCCCAGACTAGGACAGGACTTTCTCTGTAAAGAGATCTAATGTGCGTGGCTCAGATAAGAAAGAGTCCTTACTAGCTCAAGGAGAGATCTGAGATTAAGTTGAGTGTCAGAGCTCAAAAGCTTCAATAGTAAAAGTTTTTTGAATTTACAGCAACCAAAAAGTAACTCAAAATCCAGTGTTATGAATCTGAGGTATTCTTGGCTTAGACTTGAGACTATTGTCCTCTATGAAATGTGGCATTGTATTAAGGAACATTCAGTATATTCAGAATTTTCTGCTCTTCCAGAAGCATCATGGTTTAATAACAGAAAACAGAGACTTAATATTTTCTATTGTCATTCTTCAGCATGCGTCAACTTCATGCATCCCTGGATCTTATGGTGTTAAAATGCTTGAGTTACTGACTGGAGTTTTATCAGAATCTGTAAATGAAGTTTGGCCTGGGGTAAGTAGAAAATGTCCACTGCTTTCTGATATGCTCTAAACATACTAAGGCCATGTTACTACATACTAAAGCCATTTTTGTACACTTATGCAAAGCAATGACCTTACATTGACGATTATAAGATCAAAATATTAGTAAACTCCGGGGAAAAATTGATGATCTGTCCTGTACTATTAAATATTCAGCAAAGATTCAAATTTTAAGGAAGCTGGGCGGTGGTGGTACACACTGTTAATCCCAGCACTCAGAAGGCAGAGGCAGGCAGATCTCTGTGATTGAGACCAGCCTGGTCGATGAGGGTTAGTTACAGGACAGGTTTCTAAACTACAGGGAAGACCTGTCTCAAACAGAACAAAACAAAACAAAGCAAAGCAAAGCAAAAACCAAAAATCATATCTACCCTAATAGTATACCACTTTCTTCTTTAATAAATGATAAAATAATATATTTTACAGAATTATTTTAAAATAATTTCAATATAGTATTTTACTAATGTTTTTGAGTAAGATAAATTCATGGTTGGTTATCAGTAACACTTGACTTGTACACCGATTTTATTGACATGTACAGCTAGTATCATATAAAAGTTCTTGGATGAAAGATGTTTGACCAGCACAAGTTTAAAAAGTGGCAAATCTACCAAGGGCCCCAAAGCAACTGCTGGTAACAGGTCAGAGAGAGAAGGAAGGGGAATGAGAGCTTCCGGGAGGGGGATGCTTTATTTTTATCTTTATTTTGTTTACTTCTCTCTAGAACCAGACTTTCAATAAACTGAAAGATGATTTGAGTCTTCATTTTCTATTTAGACCAAAGGAACAAACCGAAGTGTGTGTCCGTGTCCATATCTATATATCTATCTCTGTATCTACATCTATCTCTGTATCTACATCTATCTCTGTATCTACATCTATCTCTGTATCTACATCTATCTCTTTATCTACATCTATATCTGTATCTTGCAGGGTTCATTTAGTGTTTCTCAAGTGTCTTTGTGTTTGGGGTTGACCTCTTGGGATTAGGTAACCTATCAGCAGGATTATCTCTGGAGAAAGCTGATCCTCCTCTCTTAGCAGTCATTAATTACCTGTATCTTAGAGATACAGGGAGGGGCTTTGCGAGGTTAGATTTTCCCTATCCACACTGGCACATTGAGTCAACCAGCGTTGGCATTGTATAGGTCTTAGTATTAATCTAGGTCTCTCTTAATCTATATCCAGTTGACATCTAAGATTAACGTTGACAGAGTCCATTATACTTATTTTGTGGGTGATTGTGGTCTCTTGCAAAGAGGATTTAGGGTGGTGGTGAGTGGGAAGTGGCTGTGCAGGGTGTCATGGAGCTGAAAATGACCTTGAACTTCTGTTCGTCCCATCTCCACTTCTCCAGTGCTAGGATTACAGGCATGTGCCCCATGCAGGCTACACAGTAGATTTTGGCTCTTTGTTTTTGGAGGACAGATACATTTTTAGTAATTGCATTAATACTTAAAGATTTATTGTCTGGCAGTAGAGTTAATCAAATTAGAGGTATTTTGTTCAGCCCTCACAATAGTATTATGAATGGTGCAGGTGAAACTGATCTAGCCCACGTCCATAATTTACCAGAGGTCTCCTAGCTTGTGAGCATGAAGGCTGGCATTGCCCTTCGCTCACTAGGTTTCTTAACCCCTGATCCTCTGCCTCTCATCTGCCTTCACGGTCCTGATACCAAGGACCCAGCATCTGCCCTGGTCCCCCCAAAATGAGGCTGCTGCCTTTGAAGTTGGTAGTCTGTGCTGGTGTTTTCTTCAATCACTGGCAGATTGGACAGTAGCATGCACTTGTCAAAAGCATTTAGGACACAGAAGCTTGGGAAGAAACATTGACAAGGCCACTAAACACTTGCTGGTTGTAGGCAGAGGTTGGAGTGGCAACCTAGGTAAAGAATTATAAAATTAAAGACGGCAGGGGCATGACACATTTTCCTTGATATCTCTGAGAATTACATAGAGCTTGATACCATGTAAAGCTGAAATTTCAACAAATGAAAAGGTGATTTGATTCTGCAAAGGGACAAACCAAGGATGTTTTGGTAACAAATGATGCTGTTAATTACATTTCTTCCTTAGTAAACTGCTGAAATGTGAACAGTGCAGGCATGAAGTCTCTTCTGGGATGTTGGCAATCTACTGGCTAGTTTGTGAACTCAGGTTTTTTGTTTTTTTGTTTGTTTTAATAAACTTTTTGGTCACAGAGCTAAGAGCATGAGCTACCTATTATGGTGTGTATGTGTGTGTGTATGTGTATGTGTGTGTATGTGTATGTGTGTGTATGTGTTTGTATGTGTGTGTGTATGTAGTGTGTGTGTGTGTTTCTGAATTGTGTCGCTGCCCTCAGCCCTTACACCCTGCCCTGTGCTTCCCGCCATGAAAACCACTTCTTAGGGCTGTGTGTTTTGGAAACTGCTAATAATAATAATCAAACAAACCATGAGGGGGGAAGAACGTTATCCTTCCAGAAGCCCCTAATACCTCACACAACTTACAGGATTCAGGCTGTGAGGAAATAGGATTAGAAGGTAGAGGTGGAAAGGTGGCTGAATGCCCCTAGGGTAAAGATCCTGAGTAATGGAGGAAGGATGATGACTTGTGACATGTCTGCTCTGGGAAGATTTAGGCACGGCCAGCTCCTTGAGGACAAGAGACATACTTTGCTTTCCTGCTTTTCCCAGGTCCTGCCCTTAGTTCTTCTGAGGAGGGTACTCCATGTATTTCATGATGTTCTGGGTGAAGAATGAGTGAAGGGAGGAGGAGCCAAGCTTTGCCTCTCATTTGCCTCCATCCCTAAGGGAATGGCCATGAAAGATTCCCCAGGAGAGCTGGGGTCAAAGCAGAGACTCACAGCAAAGGTTTACCAAGCACAGATTTAGGCTGAAGGACTGTAGCAGGTATGGAGGGTGTAGACTTAAGAGTTCCATTCTGCCCTCAGAGAGGGGAATGCTTCCTGAGAAGCTGGAGAGACATGTTGAACTATAGACAAGTCACATAGTTTAAAATATATGCTTTTGCATGGCTGATAGTGTGACAAAATGATATCACATACTTCCTGGCAGGATTCACAGAGAAGGGCATACCTTCTGTAACATGTTACATGCCATCACCATCCTTCCTCCATTACCCGGGATCTTTACCCTAGGGGCCTTCGACCCCCTTTTCACCTCTCCCTTCTAATCTTATTTCCTCACCACCCGAATCCTGTAACTTGTGTGAAGTATCTGGCAGGTTAATGTTCTGGTAATGTACCTCACCATTAGAGAATGCTGGTCCGGTGTATACAACCTGGGTCTAGTCAGGAGAAAACACCAGCAAAGCTTAAGTCAGTCATCCTAAAAATGTCACAGTCACATGATGTCAGATCCTGGATGGGAACCGGGAAATGAAAATCAACAGAACCAAAAGACGTTTGTTCAGATGGATCCAGCGAGTTGATAGTAACATGGGAATATACACTGTGTGGAGGACGATAGAGCTACAAGGTTAAGTCATGACTTCAGTGACTGTACTGTGGTGTGTAGGAGAACATCCTTGTTCTGGGATGTGTGCGAAGATGCACAGACTCAGTAGTGCCTCGTGTTTGCAAGTCACTCTCAGAGGGTCCAGAAAGGACTTAGCAAAGAACGACAAACCAGATGCACTAAAAGTGTTAACTTTCGGGGATCCAGGAGAAAAATGCATAGGAATTCTTTATATTAGTTTTCCAACTTTTCAATAAAGATGAATGACTCAAATGTTGCAAAACAAAATGTTTAAAATGTACCGTTCATGTCTGCAGTCCTACATCTGTGAGGACAAGGCATCATAGCGGCTCGGCATCTGCTGGGTTCAGATCCTCGCTGTACCGTTCTGAGCTTGGGTAATATCGGAACACGCTGGTGTCTGTATTCTGGCTGGGCTGAGAAGTGAGTGAGTTGAAGCTTATAGGAGCTCGGAATAGTAGCAGGCACATGGCCAGTGTGCAATATGCATTTGCTCTTCTACAATCTAGTCCAAGATAACTGCCGACTGTTACCTATAAGGATGCAGATTCGTGTCTGTTGATTGATTGTGCTATGTTGTCCCATAACTTACATATTTCATCACCATAAAGTCACATTGAATATCACAGCCATAAATTTCACACCTGTAGGTAGAGATGTACAAACTTAGGTCAAGAAGAGACATGAAGTCTACCTAAGCCCACCCCTCTCCCATGCTGATATTTGGAACAACCTGGAGCTTTTTCCTGGTACCCTATCAACTACTCCCAAACGGAACTCTTTGCAGGTGCAGCCATTATTACAGGCCCACTTTAAAACCAAGTGAGAGAGAAATTTCCTGGGACAAAATAAATTCAAGGGGCCTTCCATCATCCGCGTTATTATCTCTTTATCCACTGTCAGAACGTGTTGCAGTATGAATGTCTGTGGTTGGGAGGCAGGGCTTAGATTCTTCAAGTGGTTGTAGACTAATTCCTTGAACCAGCTAAAGAAGTGGTGGCCAGCCCCCAGGCCTAGGAGGCAGAAAGTATCCCTGGCAGGGAAATCTAGCTCACAACCTACCTTGGGACTTTAGAACATTTGTCAGAAGAGTTTCATATATTTGCCACATTCTCTGTGCGTATTCTAGGGCACAATGGCCCAAGTGACAGCAAACATTTGACCATTCTGAAAACTAAAGATCTGCTACCCTCAGCCCTTACACCCTGTCCTGTGCTTCCCACCATGAAAACCACTTCTTAGGGCTGTGTGTTTAGTCTTCAGTCCTTGTGTCTCTTAAAAAATCAGAAAAAGCAGCAGGAGTTGACTGGATAGTCTTCATGAGGACTTCACAAGACCTGGAAACTGGATTCCTGTCTCCCTGCACCCTACAACCTGCAGCAGGGCCTCAACCTGACAGATGTTATTATTCTAAAGCCATCTCTGGCAACCCCAGTTGGGAGGGAAGCACCTCTCAATTTTTTAGGGATTGTAATAACGTCCCGGTATTCGTTCCCTGCTTTATAATGCGCATAGCTTTGTATTAGACATTTCTCTTGAGTCTCAACAAGTAGGTGGTTGGGCCAGAGGACAACCTATGATTCTTATATGAGAGGGGCTTTCTGAGGCTAAACAAAGAGCCCACCAGCCAGGACCAGAAGGTGGGACCCAGGTCTAGCATGGGCACTCTATACTTACAGACTTCCACTGTCCTGTTGCGGAGCTTAGACTCTCCAGCAGGGCCACCTACAAATCATTGCTGTGCTTATTCACCACCCTGTCTTCATCAAAGCCTCCCTAGCCTGCTGAGTTTAAGCATTTCTGGGTTCTCTCTCCAGCAGGAAATCTGGACGGCTTAGGGGATATGGGAACCCTCAATGAGTTGTTTGAAAAGGCAGGAAGCTGGGAGAGTAAGTCTGCTGCCAGCCTGATTACAGACTAGTGGCAAACGCTTGGGGCTGTGCTGAATAGAAACTCAAGGTTTAAACCTTCTGGACAAAGGTCTTTTCTATGCATTTCTCCATATTCATTATATGCAATAATGGGCTTCATCATAATACTTTTATATATGTATACAGTGTGCTTTGATTATGTTCCTTCCATTGCCCTTCCTTTCCCCATAACTCATCCTTTTTCCCCTTTAATGCTTTTAAAAATAGACTCTGGTATGAAAGAAAATACAGTATTTGTGTTTCTGAGTCTGGCTTATTTCACTTAGCGTGATGATCTCCAAGTCCATCTATTTTCTAGTAAGAGTGAGGGTTTTTGTTCTACCATATGATGTATTCGACTCTGTTATAGATGCATACAAACCATACTTTCTTTAGTACTCACCTGCTGGTGGACACTTGGTTATTCCATAACAGCAACCCCAAATCCTTCAAGTGTAATCACTATCACTGAGGAAGCAAATCCTAACAAAGTTTGGCAAGCCTGCAGGACAAAAGGAATCTTTATCCGTTGCTGGTGGGAACGACAATTAGTTCACTAAGGAAATCTCTATAGCAGGCCTTCAAAGAACTCAAAATGGAACTACCACGCAAGCTGTCACTCCACGTGTATTTCCGAGAGAGAGCTGGAGGTGAATCCATCCGTTCCTTCAGCTACCGTGTTTCAACTGTGAACCAGGTGCTCAGTTCTCCCTCTCTCATCCCCTAGGTGAGAGTCTGAGGACTTGAAATGAGGACTTGAATTCTAGGTTTGCCCGTCTGTGTCATCTTTGAAGATCCAAGTTATGAAATAGCTAGCCTGATACCTGGAAAGTTTCTCATTTTACTGTGGCAAGAAAGGAAATCCAATTTGAAAATTTCCTGTGGATTGCAGTCTATTCCTTAAATACGGATATTGTCATGGTAATAAAAATACCAACGATGATAAAAAAAAAAATCCCTTCTGGGGAGTTGATTGCTCTATCTCTTATTCATACTTAGTCTCCCATAGGTGGTAAGACAAAAGCACCCTGAATATAAATATAAGCATTATATATGTAGAGGAACAAACTGAAAAGAATTGCAAACTGTCCTTTTGCAGGATTTCCATCAATCTAAGTTGCTTTTTTTTTCTGAAAGCATTTCCTTAGTGGGGATAAAAAGGAAAATCCTTTATGTTTTCACAGGTAACATGTGAAAAGCTCAATTCTTCCATTCTCCCATAAAGTCAGATAAGCTGCCTCCGCCCCCAGGAAGCCTTAGATTCACCGTTCAACCTTACTCAGCCTGGATGAAACAGCCCATCTCTTCTGAAAAAAAAAAAAAAGTGGGCTTGCATTTATCAAGGTCACTAAGCTACAGTCCCCTGCCCGTGTGTTCTCTTCCTCTCCACTGTGTCTTCCTCATCTCTGCATTTTCACCGTGCGCTGTAACTCCTCGGGTGCTGTTTTTGCATTAGGAAATATTTCCGAATGAATAGACCAACATTTACATTGACCAGCTCAAACGAGGCTTGGCTCATAAACACGATGGGAATTGAAGTCAAGGAAACGGTGGTTCACTCTTGCCATAAAGTGCTTACGTATTGCACACTACAGCATAGACCCCATGATTCTTTGAAACCTCTTATATGATTATCCCCATACAATTCCCATGGGCTAGAAAAGAACCTCAGGCTGTTTTGAATGGTTTCATGTCTTCTGTCCGTGACATCTAGCCTGTTTTCATCATGGGAAGTACGATCAACTTCATGTAAGAGAGGAAGGATCAGAAGGTGGCTCTTTCCCCAGGAAGTCTTCAAAAATCTTGCTGGCCTTTGGGAGTTCCCACCAGTGTATGGAACATAAGGAATCAGTACGATATGGGCGTATTTGTAGATTTTTTTTTTAAAAAAAGATTAAACATGATACAGTACTGGAAGTGAGCACGGGAGACTGAAGCCCCGGGTTTTATGCGTTCCCTTGCTACAGGGGATGGAAGGAATATTGTTTCTCCTTAAAATGATTTATTTAAATGGGTAGGCTAGAATTCTACTTAAAACCCGGTGTCTGAATGCACCTGTTTAAGTCAGCTTCTTGTTCTCTCAGGTATTTAGGCATTGAATTTTCCCCATTAGGAGAGTGATTGACACTGTGGTCCTTACAATAACACATGATTATAACTCTGCAAATGGCAATTACATTCAATGGAAACCAGATGTTGCTTGGAATTTGACTCTTCTGGTTTCTTGGTGAAGGAGATGAATTTGTAAAGTAGAAAACCACAATCATTACTCAGATGGACTGTACATGAATTAATGACATAATATCTAAATCATATATGGTTGAAAATAATGATTAACTTAAACTATCTAGATAAGCTAATGAAAAACAGGCTCTTAAAAATTAAAGATGTGTTTTCTTCCATATATTTTATTCATATGTTAATCACAAAGCTAGCCTGGATTTCATGTCTCTTCAGCCCCACGTAAGAAAGAGAGCTGGTTTAAAGGAAGTCCTTTTCGGTGGTTCACATGAGGAGAATGTGGACAGCTATGATGGTTCTTGGCTAGTGAAGTTTTCTAGCGTCTGAAATCAATCTTTTAAAAATATATTGTTGTTAAAAACAGTTAGCAGTGTTTTATGCTGAATTACACACAATATATTTCAAAGCACACCCTTGGCATGTGAAGAATTGACTTTTCATGTCTGTGCGAGTGTATCCTCTCAAGCAGACCTTCCTCCTCTCTCCTCAGCTGACATACAAATGTGTATGCACACATGCATGTATGGATGCATGCTCTCTGTATGTCTCTCTCTCTCTCTCTCTCTCTCTCTCTCTCTCTCTCTCTCTCTGTATGTCTCTCTCTGTGTCTCTGTGTCTCTCTTACACACACA